>NC_068428.1:13500801-13819801 GCF_023373465.1 Oncorhynchus keta
GTCTCTCATTTTGTCTCTGTCTCTCTCTCTCTCTCCTCTCGTTTTGTCTCTGTCTCTCGTTTTGTCTCTCTCTCTCTCTGTTTTGTCTCTCATTCTCTATTTTGTCTCTCTCTCTGTCTCTCTGTCTCTCTGTCTCTCGTTTTGTCTCTCTCTCTCTGTCTTTGTCTCTCTCTCTCTCTCTCTCATTTTATCTCTCTCTGTCTTTGTCTCTCTCTCTCTCTCTTTGTCTCTCTCTCTATTTTTGTCTCTCTCTCTCTCTCTCTCGTTTGTTTTGTCTCTGTCTCTCTCTCTCTCTCTTCTCTCTCGTTTTGTCTCTCTCTCTCTCTCTCTGTCTCTCATTTTGTCTCTGTCTCTCTTTTGTCTCTCCTCTCTCTGTCTCTGTTTGTCTCTCTCTTTTGTCTCTCTCTCTCTCTCTCTCTCTGTCTCTCTTGTCATTTTATCTCTCTCTGTCTCTCTGTCTCTCTGTCTCTCTCTCTCTCTCTCTCTCTCGTTTTGTCTCTCTCTCTCTCTCTCTGTTTTGTCTCTCTCTCTCTCTCTCTCTTTGTCTCTCTCTCTCGTTTTTGTCTCTCTCTCTCTCGTTTTGTCTCTCTCTCTCTCTCGTTTTGTCTCTCTCTCTCTCTCTCGCTTGTCTCTGTCTCTCTCTCTCGTTTTGTCTCTCTCTCTCCCTCTCTCTCTCGTTTGTCTCTGTCTCTCTCTCTCTTTGTGTCTCTCTCTCTCTCATTTTGTCTCTTGTCTCTCTCTCTCTCTCTCTCTCGTTTTTTGTCTATCTCATCTCTCTCTCTCTCATTTTGTCTCTGTCTCTCTCTCTTCTCTGTTTTCTCTGTCTCTCTTGTCTCTCTGTCTCTCGTTTTGTCTCTGTCTCTCTCTCTCTCTGTCTCTTGTCTCTCTCTCTCTGTCTCTCTGTCTCTCATTTTGTCTCTCTCTCTCTCTCTGTCTTTGTTTGTCTCTCTCTCTCTCTCTTGTTTTGTCTCTCTCTCTCTCTCTCTGTTTTGTCTGTCTCTCTCTCTCTCTCTCTTCTCTCGTTTGTGTCTCTCTCTCTCTCTCTCGTTTGTCTCTCTCAAGGAGCCCTTTTGTCTCTCTCTCTCTCTCTCGTTTTGTCTCTGTCTCTCTCTCTCTCTCCCTCTTTGTCTCTCTCTCTCTCTCTCCTCGTTTTGTCTCTCTCTCTTCTCTCTCTCTCTCTCTCTCGTTTTGTCTCTCTCTCTCTCGTTTTGTCTCTCTCTCTCTCTCTCTTTGTCTCTCTCTTCTCTGTTTTGTCTCTCTCTCTCTCTCTGTCTTCTGTCTCTCTGTCTCTCTGTCTCTCTTTTGTCTCTGTCTCTCTCTCTCTTTGTCTCTCTCTCTTGTTTCTCTCTCTCTGTCTCTCTCTCTCTCTCTTGTCTCTCTCTCTCGTTTTGTCTCTGTCTCTCTCTCTCTTCTATCTTCTGTCTCTCTGTCTCTCTGTTTTGTCTCTCTCTCTCTGTCTCTCTCTCTCTCTCTTGTCTCTTTTGTCTCTCTCGTCTCTCTGGTCTCTCTCTCTCATTTTGTCTCTCTCTCTCTGTCTCTCTCTCTCGTTTTGTGTGTCTCTCTCTCTCTCTCTTTTGTCTGTCTCTCTCTCTCTCTCCTCGTTTGTCTCTCTCTCTCTCTCTCTCTCCTCTCGTTTTGTCTCTCTCTCTCGTTTTGTCTCTCTTTGTCTCTCTCTCTTTCTGTCTCTGTCTCTCTCTCTCGTTTTGTCTCTCTCTCTCTCTTTCTCTCTCTCTCTCGTTTTGTCTCTGTCTCTCTCTCTGTCTCTCATTTTGTCTCTGTCTCTCTCTGTCTCTCTGTCTCTGTCTCTTTTTGTCTCTCTCTCTCTCTCTGTCTCTCTCTCATTTATCTCTGCTCTGTCTCTCTCTCTCTTTTGTCTCTCTCTCTCTTTTATTGTCTCTTGTCTCTCTGTCTCTCTCTCTCGTTTTGTCTCTCTCTCTCTCTCGTCTTTGTCTCTTATCTCTTTTGTCTCTGTCTTTGTCTCTCTCTCTCTCGTTTTGTCTCTCTCTCTCTGTCTCTCTCTCTCTTGTCTCTCTCTCTCTCTCTCTCTCTGTCTCTCGTTTTGTCTCTCTCTCTCTCTCTCTCTGTTTTGTCTCTCTTTTATCTCTCTCTTTTGTCTCTCTCTCTCTGTTTTGTCTCTCTCTCTCTCTCTCTCTCTCGTTTTGTCTCTCTCTCTCTCTCTCTCGTTTGTCTCTCTCTCTCTCTCTCTCTTTGTCTCTCTCTCTCTCTCTCTCTCTCTGTCTCTCTCTCTCTCTCTCTTTTGTGTCTCTCTCTCGTTCTTCTCTCTCTCTTTTGTCTCTGTCTCTCTCTCTCTGTCTCTCTCTCTCTCTCTGTCTCTCTGTCTCTCATTTGTCTCTTGTCTCTCTCTCTCGTTTTGTCTCTCTCTCTCTTTTGTCTCTCTCTCTCTCTCTCTCTCTCTCTGTCTCTCTTTTATCTCTCTCTGTCTCTCTCTGTCTTTGTGTGTCTCTCTCTCTCTCTCTCTCGTTTTGTGTGTCTCTCTCTCTCTCTCTCTCTCTTTTGTCTCTCTTTTGTCTCTCTCTCTCTCTCTCTCTCTCTTTTGTCTTTGTCTCTCTCTCTCTCTCTCTCTCTCGTTTTGTCTCTCTCTCTCTCTCTGTCTCTCTCTCTCTCTGTTTTGTCTCTCTCTCTCTCTCTCTCTCGTTTTGTCTCTCTCTCTCTCTCTGTCTCTCTCTCTCTCGTTTTGTCTCTCTCTCTCTCTCTCATTTTTGTCTCTCTCTCTCCCTTCTGTCTCTCTCTCTGTTTTGTCTCTCTCTCTTTTGTCTCTGTCTCTCTCTCTCTCTCTCTCTCTCTCTCTCTCGTTTCTGTCTCTCTCTCTCTCTCTCTCTGTCTGTCTCTCATTTTATCTCTCTCTGTCTCTGTCTGTCTCTCTTTTATCTCTCTCTCGTTTTGTCTCTCTTCTCTCTCTCTTTTGTCTCTCTCTCTCTCTCGTTTTGTTTCTCTCTCTCTCTCGTTTTGTCTTCTCTCTCTCTCGTTTTGTCTCTCTCTCTCTCTCGTTTTTGTCTTTGTTTCTCTCTCTCTCTCTCGTTTTGTCTCTTCTCTCTCTGTCTCTCTCTCGTTTTGTCTCTCTCTCTCTCTCTCTCTCTCTCTCTCTGTCTCCATTTTGTCTTCTCTCTCTCGTTTTGTCTCTCTCTCTTTTATCTCTCTCTCTCTTTGTCTCTCTCTCTCTGTCTCGTTTGTCTCTCTCTCGTTTTGTCTCTCTCTCTCTCTCGTTTTGTCTCTCTCTCTTTTGTTCTCTCGTTTTGTCTCTCTCTCTCTCGTTTTGTCTCTCTCTCTCTCTCTCATTTTTGTGTGTCTCTCTCTCTCTCTCTCTCGTTTTGTGTGTCTCTCTCTCTCTCTCTCTCTCTCTCTCTCTCTCTCGTTTTTTGTCTCTGTCTCTCTCTCTGTCTCTCATTTTGTCTCTGTCTCTCTCTGTCTCTGTCTCTCATTTTGTCTCTGTCTCTCTCTCTCTCTCTCTCTGTCTCTGTCTCTCTCTTTTGTCTCTCTCTCTCTCTCTCTCTCTGTCTCTGTCTCTCATTTTATCTCTTCTCTGTCTCTCTCTCTCTGTCTCCTCTTTTATCTCTCTCGTTTTGTCTCTCTCGTCTGTCTCTCTCTCTCTCTCTCGTTTTGTCTCTCTCTCTCTCTCTCTCTCTCTCTCTCTCTCTCGTTTGTTTCTCTCTCTCTCTCGTTTTGTCTCTCTCTCTCTTTCTCTCTCTCTCTCTCTCATTTGCTCTCTTTCTCTCTCTCTCTCTCTCTCTCTCTCTCTCTCTCTTTGTTCTGTCTCTCTCTCTCTCCTTGTCTCTCTCTTTTGTCTCTGTCTCTCTCTCTCTCTCTCTGTCTCTCATTTTGTCTCTCTCTCTCTCTCTTTTCTCTCTCTCTCTCATTTCTATCTCTCTCTGTCTCTCTCTCTCTCTCATTGTCTCTCTCTCTCTTTTGTCTCTCTCTTTTTTCTCTCTCGCCTCTCTCTCTCTCTCTCTGCTTTTGTCTCTCTCTCTCTCTCTGTCTCTCTCTCTCTCTTTGTCTCTCTCTCTCTCTTTCGTTTCTCTCTCTCTCTCTCTTTGTCTCTCTCTCTCTCTCTCTCGTTTTGTCTCTCTCTCTCGTTTTGTCTCTCTCTCTCTCTCGCCCCCCTCTTTTCTCTCTCGTTTGTCTCTCTCTCCTTCTCTCTCTCTCTCTTCTCTCTCTCTCTCTCTCTCTCTCGTTTTGTCTTCTTCTCTCTCTCGTTTGTCTCTCTCTCTCTCTCTCGTTTTGTCTCTCTCTCTCTCTCTCTCTCTCTCGTTTGTCTGTCTTTGTCTCTCTCTCTCTCGTTTTGTGTCTCTCTCTCTGTCTCTCTCTCTCTCATTCTCTGTCTCTCTTCTCTCTTCTCGTTTTGTCTCTCTCTCTCTCTCTCTCTTCTCTCTGTCTCTCTCTCTCTCTCTTTTGTCTCTCGTTTTGTCTCTCTCTCTCTCTCGTTTTGTCTCTCTCTCTCTCTCTTTGTCTCTCTCTTTTTCTCTCTCTCTCTCTCTCTCTCTCTTTCTCTGTCTTGTCTCTCTCTCTCTCTCTCTCTCTTTTTGTCTCTCTCTCTCTCTCTCTTTTCTCTCTTTTGTCTCTCTCTCTCTCTCTCTCTCTCTCTCTCGTTTTGTCTCTCTCTCTCTCTCTCTCTCTTTGTCTCTTGTCTCTCTCTCTCTTTGTCTCTCTCTCTCTCTCTCTCTCATTTTGTCTCTCTCTCTCTCTCTGTTTTGTCTCTCTCTCTCTCTCTCTCTCATTTGTCTCTCTCTCTCTCTCTTTTTGTCTCTGTCTCTCTCTTTGTCTCTCTCTCTCTCTTTTGTCTCTCTCTCTCTCTGTCTTTGTCTCTCTCTCTCTCTCTCTCTCTTTGTCTCTCTCTCTCGTTTTGTCTCTCTCTCTCTCTCTCTCTCTCGTTTCATGTCTCTCTCTCTCTGTCTTGTCTCTCTCTCTCATTTTGTCTCTCTCTCTCTCGTTTGTCTCTCTCTCTCTCTCTCTCTCTCTCTCTTCTCTCTCTCTCTCTCTCTCGTTTTGTCTCTCTCTCTCTCTCTCTTTTGTCTCTGTCTCATTTTGTCTCTCTCTCTCTCGTTTTGTCTCTCTCTCTCTCTCTCTCGTCTTGTCTCTCTCTCTCTCTTGTCTCTCTCGTCTCTCTCTCTCTCTCTCTCTCTGTCTCTCTCTCATTTTGTCTCTCTCTCTTCTCTCTCTCATTTTGTCTCTCTCTCTCTCTCTCTCTCTCTCTCTTTTGTCTCTCTCTCTCTCTCTCTCTCTCTTGTCTCTCTCTCTCTCTCTCTCTCTCTCTCTCTGTCTTTTTCTCTCTCTCTCTCTCATTTGTCTCTCTCTCTCTCTCTTTGTGTCTCTTGTCTCTCTCTCTTCTCTCTCTCTCTTTTGTCTCTGTCTCTCTCTCTCTCTCTCTCTCATTTTTGTCTCTCTCTCTCATTTCTCTGTTTTCTCTCTCTCTCTCTCTGTCTCTCTCTTGTCTCTCTCTCTCTCTCTCTCATTTTGTCTCTCTCTCTCTCATTTGTCTCTCTGTCTCTCTCATTTTGTCTCTCTCTCTCGTTTTGTCTCTCTCTCTCTCTCGTTTTGTCTCTCTCTCTCTCTCGCCTCTCTCTCTCTCTCTCTCATTTGTCTCTCTCTCTCTCTCTCTCGTTTTGTCTCTCTCTCTTTTCTCTCTCTCTCTCATTTTGTCTCTCTCTCTCTCTCTCTCTCTCTTTTGTCTCTCTCTCTCTTTTCTCTCTCTCTCTCTGTCTCTCTCTCTCTCTCGTTTTGTCTCTCTCTCTCTCTCTCTCTCTCTCGTTTGTCTCTCTCTCTCTCTCTCTCTTTTGTCTCTCTCTCTCTCTCTCTCTCTGTCTCTCTCTCTCTCTCTCTAGTTTTGTCTCTCTCTCTCTCTCTCTCTTTCTCTCTTTTATCTCTCTCTCTCTCTTTGTCTCTCTCTCTCTCATTTTGTCTCTCTCTCTCTCTTTTGTCTCTCTCTCTCGTTTTGTCTCTCTCTTTTTGTCTCTCTCTCTCATTTTGTCTCTCTCTCTCTCTTTTGTCTCTTCTTCTCTCTCTCTCTCTCTCTCGTTTTGTCTCTCTCTCTCTCTCTCTCTCTCATTTTGTCTCTCTCTCTCTCTCTCTCTTTTGTCTCTCTCTCTCTCTTTTATCTCTCTCTCTCTCTCTCTCTCTTTGTCTCTCTCTCTCTCTCTCATTTTGTCTCTCTCTCTCTCTCTTGTCTCTCTCTCTCTCTTTTGTCTCTCTCTCTCTCTCATTTTGTCTCTCTCTCTCTCTCTCTTTTGTCTCTCTCTCTTTGTCTCTCTCTCTCTCTCTCATTTTGTCTCTCTCTCTCTCTCTCTCTCTCTCATTTTGTCTCTCTCTCTCGTTTTGTCTCTCTCTCTCTCTCTCTTTGTCTCTCTCTCTCTCTCTCTCTCTCTCATTTTTGTCTCTCTCTCTCTCTCTCTTTCATTTTGTCTCTCTCTCTCTCTCATTTTGTCTTGTCTCTCATTTTGTCTCTCTCTCTCTCTCTCGTTTTGTCTCTCTCTCTCTCTCTCTCTCTCATTTTGTCTCTCTCTCTCTCACGTTTGTCTCTCTCTCTCTCTCTCTCATTTTGTCTCTCTCTCTCTCATTTTGTCTCTCTCTCTCTCTCTCTCTCATTTTGTCTCTCTCTCTCTCGTTTTGTCTCTCTCTCTCTCTCTCTCTCTCTTTTTGTCTCTCTCTCTCTCTTTTTGTCTCTCTCTCTCTCTCTCTCTCATTTTGTCTCTCTCTCTCTCTCTCTCTTTTGTCTCTCTCTCTCTCTCTCTCTCTCATTGTCTCTCTCTCTCATTTTTCTCTCTCTCTCTCTCATTTTGTCTCTCTCTCTCTCTCTCATTTTGTCTCTCTCTCTCTCTCTCTCTCTCTCTCTTTTGTCTCTCTCTCTCTCTCATTTTGTCTCTCTCTCTCTCTCTCTCTCTCTCTCTCTCTCTCTCTCTCTCTCTCTCTCTTCTCTCTCTCTCTCTCTTTTCTCTCTCATTTTCAATTCAAGGGCTTTATTGGCATGGGAAACATGTGTTAACATTGCTCTCTCTCAAGTGAGGTAGACAACATACAAAGTGAATATATAAAGTGAAAACAACAAAAATTAACAGTAAACATTACACATACAGAAGTTTCAAAACAGTAAAGACATTACAAATGTCATATTATATATATATATATACAATGTACAAATAGTTAAAGGACACAAGATAAAATGAATAAGCATAAATGTGGGTTGTATTTACAATGGTGTTTGTTCTTCACTGGTTGCCCTTTTCTCGTGGCAACAGGTCACAAATCTTGCTGCTGTCTCTCTCTCATTTTGTCTCTCTCTCTCTCATTTTGTCTCTCTCTCTCTCATTGTCTCTCTCTCTCTCATTGTCTCTCTCTCTCTCATTGTCTCTCTCTCTCTCATTTTGTCTCTCTCTCTCTCATTTTCTCTCTCTCTCTCATTTTGTCTCTCTCTCTCTCTCTCATTTTGTCTCTCTCTCTCTCTCTCATTTTGTCTCTCTCTCTCTCTCTCTCTCATTTGTCTCTCTCTCTCTCTCTCTCTCATTTTGTCTCTCTCTCTCTCTCTCTCTCATTTTGTCTCTCTCTCTCATTTTGTCTCTCTCTCTCTCATTTTGTCTCTCTCTCTCTCATTTTCTCTCTCTCTCTCTCATTTTGTCTCTCTCTCTCTCATTTGTCTCTCTCTGTCTCTGTCTCTCTGTCTCTCTGTCTCTCTGTCTCTCTCTCTCTCTGTCTCTCTCTCTCTCTCTCTCTCTCTCTCTCTCATTTTCTCTCTCTCTCTTTCATTTTCTCTCTCTCTCATTTTCTCTCTCTCTCTCATTTTCTCTCTCTCTCTCTCTCTCATTTTCTCTCTCTCTCTCTCTCTCTCTCTCTCTCTCTCTCTCTCTCTCTCTCTCATTTTGTCTCTCTCTCATTTTGTCTCTCTCTCTCATTTTGTCTCTCTCTCTCATTTTGTCTCTCTCTCATTTTGTCTCTCTCTCTCTCTCTCTCTCTCTCTCAATTCAATTCAATTCAAGGGCTTTATTGGCATGGGAAACATGTGTTAACATTGCCAATGCAAGTGAGTAGACAACATACAAAGTGAAATATATAAGGTGAAAAACAACAAAAATGAACAGTAAACATTACACATACAGAAGTTTCAAAACAGTAAAGACATTACAAATGTCATATTATATATATATACAATGTACAAATAGTTAAAGGACACAAGATAAAATAAATAAGCATAAATATGGGTTGTATTTACAATGGTGTTTGTTCTTCACTGGTCTGGATCTGTGTGATCTGGGGGAAATATGTATCTCTAATATGGTCATACATTGGGCAGGAGGTTAGGAAGTGCAGCTCAGTTTCCACCTCATTTTGTGGGCAGTGAGCACATAGCCTGTCTTCTCTTGAGAGCCATGTCTGCCTACGGCGGCCTTTCTCAATAGCAAGGCTATGCTCACTGAGTCTGTACATAGTCAAAGCTTTCCTTAATTTTGGGTCTGTCACAGTGGTCAGGTATTCTGCCGCTGTGTACTCTCTGTGTAGGGCCAAATAGCATTCTAGTTTGCTCTGTTTTTTTGTTAATTCTTTCCAATGTGTTAAGTAATTATCTTTTTGTTTTCTCATGATTTGGTTGGGTCTAATTGTGCTGTTGTCCTGGGGCTCTGTAGGGTGTGTTTGTGTTTGTGAACAGAGCCCCAGGACCAGCTTGCTTAGGGGACTCTTCTCCAGGTTCATCTCTCTGTAGGTGATGGCTTTGTTATGGAAGGTTTGTGAATCGCTTCCTTTTAGGTGGTTGTAGAATTTCATGGCTCTTTTCTGGATTTTGATAATTAGTGGGTATCGGCCTAATTCTGCTCTGCATGCATTATTTGGTGTTTTATGTTGTACACTGAGGATATTTTTGCAGAATTCTGCGTGCAGAGTCTCAATTTGGTGTTTGTCCCATTTTGTGAAGTCTTGGTTGGTGAGCGGACCCCAGACCTCACAACCATAAAGGGCAATGGGCTCTATGACTGATTCAAGTATTTTTAGCCAAATCCTAATTGGTATGTTGAAGTTTATGTTTCTTTTGATGGCATAGAATGCCCTTCTTGCCTTGTCTCTCAGATCGTTCACAGCTTTGTGGAAGTTACCTGTGGCGCTGATGTTTAGGCCAAGGTATGTATAGTTTTTTGTGTGCTCTAGGGCAACAGTGTCTAGATGGAATTTGAATTTGTGGTCCTGGTGACTGGACCTTTTTTGGAACACCATTATTTTGGTCTTACTGAGATTTACTGTCAGGGCCCAGGTCTGACAGAATCTGTGCATTAGATCTAGGTGCTGCTGTAGGCCCTCCTTGGTTGGTGACAGAAGCACCAGATCATCAGCAAACAGCAGACATTTGACTTCGGATTCTAGCAGGGGGAGGCCGGGTGCTGCAGACTTTTCTAGTGCCCGCGCCAATTCGTTGATATATATGTTGAAGAGGGTGGGGCTTAAGCTGCATCCCCGTCTAACCCCACGACCCTGTGTGAAGAAATGTGTGTGTTTTTTGCCAATTTTAACCGCACACTTGTTGTTTGTGTACATGGATTTTATAATGTCATATGTTTTACCCCCAACACCACTTTCCATCAGTTTGTATAGCAGACCCTCATACCAGATTGAGTCGAAGGCTTTTTTGAAATCAACAAAGCATGAGAAGACTTTGCCTTTGTTTTGGTTTGTTTGGTTGTCAATTAGGGTGTGCAGGGTAAATACATGGTCTGTTGTACGGTAATTTGGTAAAAAGCCAATTTGACATTTGCTCAGTACATTGTTTTCATTGAGGAAATGTACGAGTCTGCTGTTAATAATAATGCAGAGGATTTTCTCTTTTTTCTCTCGCTCTCTCGTTCTCTTTTTTCTCTCGCTCTCTCGTTCTCTTTTTTCTCTTGCTCTCTCGTTCTCTTTTTTTCTCTTGCTCTCGTTCTCTTTTTTCTCTTGCTCTCGTTCTCTTTTTTTTCTCGCTCTCTCTCTCTCTCTCTCGTTCTCTTTTTCCTCTTGCTCTCTCTCTCGTTCTCTTTTTCCTCTTGCTCTCTCTCTCTCGTTCTCTTTTTCCTCTTGCTCTCTCTCTCGTTCTCGTTCTCTTTTTCCTCTTGTCTTTTTCCTCTTTCTCTCTCTTTCTCTCTTTCGTTCTTTCTTTTTGATAGAGATGGCTTCCGGCCATCCTGATATTAGCCACAGTACTAGCCTACAGTAGATCATGTGCAACACTTGGTCTAGCTAGCACATTAGGCTGAAAACACAATAGCTTCATTTGATTCCATCTCTTACATTTTTAGTATCTCAAGGGAAGACATTTGCATATTATATTATTTCATAGCAAAGTTCAATTCAGATTCCGACACCGTCAGTCTCCTTTTTTTCTGTTGACCGCCGTCGAACAATGGTAGAACAAGGATATCCATTTGTCATTATATTTATAATTTCAGTCACTCTCCAGTCCAGACTGCTTGGCAGTTTCAGACTAAATGAATATTTACGTTCTCTAACACTGAATGTGTGTGTCTTTCAATGGCCTGGATTGGAATATTCGGACTGCTTGTTAGTACAGAAGCGCCCAGGCTAATGGTCAACCAGCAGCATGTGTGGTCATACATACTGCATGATTGTGTGTCCACGGTGATGCTGTTCATTCCCTGACGTGTGTGTGTCGTAAGGCTAGTCTACACACTTCTGTCAGACTGGGAGCTGCTAACACAGAGGATACCCTGCCCGCTGGTCACTCTTCTCTCTCCTCCTCCTCTTCTCTCTCTCTCCTCCTCCTCCTCTTCTCTCTCTCCTCTTCTCTCAGGGCTTTACTGGCATGGGAAACATTTGTTTACATCGCCAAAGCAAGTGAAGTAGATAATAAACAAAAGGGAAATCAAAATGAACAGTAAACATTACACTCACAAAAGTTCCAAAAGAGACAGACATTTCAAATGTTATATTATGTGCAAATAGTTAAAGTACTAAAGGGAAGATAAATAAACATAAATATAGGTTGTGTTGACAATGGTGTTTGTTCTTCGCTGGTTGCCCTTGTGGCAACAGGTCACAAATCTTGCTGCTGTGATGTCACGCTGTGGTATTTCAATCAGTAGATATCGGAGTTTATTGAAATTGGGTTTGTTTTTGAATTCTTTGTGGATCTGTGTAATCTGAGGGAAATATGTGTCTCTAATATGGTCATACATTTGGCAGGAGGTTAGGAAGTGCAGCTCAATTTCCACCTCCAGGCTGTGTGCACTCTGCCCACAAAATGTCTTCTCTTGAGAGCGAGGTCTGCCTACGCCGGCCTTTCTCTCTGTTCTCCTCTACCCACTGTGCAATCTTTTCCTACAGATCCAATTTCTCTCTTCCCTAATTTCCCCCACTTCTTTTGTTCCTTTTCCCACAGCTACTCCCTCTCTTTCAGTGTCAGAGGTGACCTGTCCCTGCAGGTGTCATGTCACATTGTGTTCCTGTGTCCTGTTTAGGGGGGGGACCCCGGTCAGAATGTGACTAGGTCAGATATGCTTGTGGGACTGCAGCTGCCCTCCCTGTGCTCTACTCTCCCTGCCCCTGTCAAGTTCACCCTGAGCCACAGTCACATACCTGAAGATGCAGGGAGAGAAGTCATTGCCTGACGCTGTTCATTCCCTGTCGTGTGTGTGTGTGTGTGTGTGTGTGTGTGTGTGTGTGTGTGTGTGTGTGTGTGTGTGTGTGTGTGTGTGTGTGTGTGTGTGTGTGTGTGTGTGTGTGTGTGTGTGTGTGTGTGTGTGTGTGTGTGTGTGTGTGTGTCGTCAGGCTAGTCTACACACTGCTGTCAGACTGAGAGCCGCAGACATGGAGGATACCCTGCCCGCTGGTCACAGTCTGTGGCGCTCTTCTCGCGCTCTTTCACTCTCCCTTCCTCTCTCTCTTGCTCTCGCATTCGTTCTTTCTCTCGCGCTCTTCCCCTCTCCTTTGTCTTGTTCTTTCTCTCGCTCTTTCTCTCCCCGTGCTCTCCCTCTCCCCGTGCTCCCTCTTCAGTTCCTTTGTTCTCCTCTACCTACTGTTCAATCAGTTCCTGCAGATCCAATTTCTCTCTCTCTTCCTAATCTCCCCCCACCTTCCCTTTTCCACAGCTACTCCCTCTCTTCCAGTGTCAGAGACGGGTGTCATGTCACATTGTGTTCCTGTGTCCTGTTTAGGGGGGGCTGGTCAGTGATGCGTGTGGGACTGGAGCTGCCCTCCCTGGCCTCTACCCTCCCTGACCCTGTCAAGTTCATCGGCCTCTCACCCTGGCACCCCTCCTTCATCACCCTGACACCCCTCCTTCATCACCCTGACACCCCTCCTTCATCACCCTGACACCCCTCCTTCATCACCCTGAGCCACGGTCACATACCTGAGCTCCAACACGGTGGCAAACATTAGTGAAGATGCAGGGAGAGAGAGAAGTCGGTGCTTTCTAATCTGACTGGACAGGTCGTTTGGATGTGTGGCCTCTACCTCAGTGTTGGCATACTAGCATACTGCACTTCACAGCCCCCTCTCTCCACTCCATCTCCTCCTCCAGTTGTCATCGCATCTACAGTGGGTTCTGTCCTGCTGCCCTCAGGCTGTTCTGGTCTGTCCTCCTTCTGACGCTCCTCATCGTTAAGCAGAGTGCTTGGGTCTGTGGTCAGACAGATGTGGCTTTGTGTCTGGACTATGTGGGAATGAAGCCGCCCTGGTGGCAGAGTTCTTCAGCCTGCTAGTAATTCTCTTCCCCCTCTACTGTAGCTAGGGGCAGGGAGGGGGGGCAGGCTCAGAGGGCCACTGGTATTAGTGGGCCACAAATAAACATGGAGTAGGCGAGAGGACTGGACCACAATAACACACAGAGCGGCGAGGGAGCGAAGGTCAAACCACCGAAACCACATCCTGGTTCAGTCTGTTTGTCTCGGGACTGGGGTTCTGTGGACTTGCGCGTGTCACTGCGATGGTCACCCACTGCAGTGCTAGTGAACCGGACTGTAGCCCCTCTCCATCTCTCTTCCTCCTCCTCTCGCTACCGTTCTGTCATTCTATCCCGCTGATAAAGACATTCCCCGTGGAATGTTAGTCATTTGGCCTCCTCACCTCACCTCCTCAGTGTTTGTGTCTTATGGCTCACTTGCTGCCGTCACTTCTTGAGGTGGTTGGACGTGCAGACTTTGATTGATTGAACATGTTTGTGTGAGCACAGCCAGAGCTGGCAGGACATCGATCGACAGGCTGCCGTCGCACTAATCGCACAGGTCTGGCAGATACACACACACAAACACACACACACACACACCCTTCTAGCCCACCTGATTAATGCGACTGGTTGAGACAGGTGTGCCGGGGTGCAGGTGATGCTCATTGAAAGGTCCTCGATTTGTCTCTCTCACCACGTCTGACATTGGGCAGCTGTGCAGCGATGACTCGCCCTGGATGAAGAAGCGTCCGTACAGGCATGTTGCTACGGCGGTCTTAGTGGTCCAGCTGATGGACCTACTATCCTGCTTATTCCCCAGTCATAGTATTTCCTTCCCGCCGTGGGACGTCTCTGACTGCTTGGCTGTATATACCTGTTCCCCCAGGGTTGTTGTTGTGGTGTGTGTGTTTGTGTGTTTTCTCTGGAAATATGTGTATCAGTGGGGGAGAAGGTCACAGCATTTTTATGGAGAAGGAATGACAAGCTCCCTTCTGCTGACTTTTCACTCCAAAATGAAATGAGCCCAATAACATATTGTTAAAATTGTTTGCTAAAATCATTTTAAAGTATTGGACCATGCATATGGCTAGTGATTTTGAGGGGGGGTGGATAGTTACATATCGGGATATTATTTTTGACAATGTATCATTTTGACAATATTGCAATATTATTTTTGCGCTAGTTGGCTGTACCTGCACCAAAACGCCAGTATTTGTCATTCATAGCTTGTTCTCCAACTTCTTTTTAAAAATGAGGCTAATTTGTTTTCAGCACTTTTGTTTCCATGACCGATCAAAATGTGATGTTCTCATGGTTCCCTCTCGTCCCTCTGCATCAGACATGTGATGAGCAATAGGGTTGGAACATCGAATCGCAATAAAATCACAGTATCGATTCACAATATTATATAGAATCGGGAGAATCTCAATACATATCATATCAGCAGCAAAGTATCGTGATAATATCGTATTGTGAAGTCCCAGGCAATTCCCAGCCCAACATATAGCCCATTCATATTATCAGGTATACCATAAGCAAATAGCATTATCACCTGTGGCCCAACTGATGCAGCAAAGTGGCTATAAATAAATATAATTGAAGGATCGAGTAGCCCATCTGCATTTACCCTATTGGGCTAATCATTAGCTAGATCCCGATTGTGATCGTTTACATTTTTTTTTAAAGGGCAATGGGCTCTATGACTGATTCAACTCTTTTTTTTTCTTCCCAATTGGTAGTTGCAGTCTTGTCTCATCGCTGCAACTCTCGTACGGACTCAGGAGAGGCAAAGGTCGAGATGGGACAAGGACATCCCTGCCGGCCAAACCCTCCCCTAAACCGGACCCAATTGTTGGTCTCCCAGTCGCGGCCGGCTGCGACAGCCCTGACTCGAACCCAGAATCTCTAGGGGCATAGCTAGCGCTGTGATGCAGTGCCTTGGACGACTGCGCCACTTGGGAGCTCCCGAATGTGATCTTGTAACTAATTAGCATCATATTGATGAATTTTATGTTCCAAAAAATTGCATGAACGTGGGGTATTCTGCCACCAGGGGTAAAACACTGTCTGTACTACTCCCAGATACCACATCATGTCACCATTTTCCCCCGAACACTTTCCCTGGTTGCCACTCTTGCTCAAAAAACAAAAAAACTCATGTCTCACCACAATTGAAGTTACGCCCTCAAAAATATATTTGAGGTATTGTGGCGTTTTTACCCCAAGTTACCCTACAATAGACACGTTGTACATTTAGCCCCACTCTCCCCTATGCACTCAGGAATAAAGTAGGATCTCCCTCTTTTTAGCAAAGGCCATTTTAAAACGTTTCTCCCGTCATTGCATTGAGCCTCGTTCTGCATGGCATTCACAACTGGAATACACCTTGAGAGGAAAAGCCTATTTCTCTCACATAGCACACACAACAACAAGTTGTCTAGGTAAATAGATATACTATTCTACTATTGGGGTCATTTGTTTTTTTTCTTCTATTCTTTGTTTAAAGAGGAAAAGTCCATGTGGACTTCACTGTTCTCGGATCTTCAAAATATTATTTAGTGCGACGTATTTTTTTTTTGGCCTTAGTGGCAATGATTTTTGCCGCGGTGCCGCGCCACAGCTAAATGACTGCAGCGCAAACACTTTTGTGTGCGTGCCCCTGCTTTGACACACCAGAGGGCATGGAGGCCTGTGCTGTTAATCCGCTGTACCGGGATCGTTAGTGCCATCATCACAGGGTCGATGGATGAATGAACTGGGGCCTGTTATCGCCACTTGTATCCCACACCGGAGATGGATGGTAGCAGAATGGGGCCCATGTTCACTGCCCAGCCACCTACATCTTCCACTAGGATGGATTCTCACAACATAGGCCTATACCCATGAGGTGTGGAGAAGAATGTGCTGTTGTGACACACTCCTCAGTCAGAGACCAAATAAAACGTGATATTGTATTCTGCTGTTTTTCCGTGGGTGGGTGTGTGTTCCGCAGGTTCCCGCGTGAGGCTAGGTGGTTGGCCATCTGTTAAGACTCCTGCTTGGCACTGGTTGGCAGGGCCGTCTGGTCTGTTTGTTCCTCAACACGCTGAAGTGCCAGGGATGTCTTTACTGAACCCAGCAGGAGACCGCTTGTTCTCGTCTGGAGCTTCACAAAGAGTTCGAGGTGTTTCATGCCTCAGTCAGGACTGTAGATAAGGTGCTGTCTGGGAACGATCTATGAATCCCCTTGCAGAGATTTTCATAGAGACTTTTGGGCCTTTTGTCTGCCTCAGGACTGGACTGGGTACAGGACATGGGAAGGAACGACTGGGAATGCTGTAGGAAATCCCTCGCTGAGAGCTGGGAATCGACGTCCAGTGACTTGTTTGCTCCACTCTGTGTTCATGAGTCAAGCGGTCTGCCAGGATGGGCCTTGGCTGTGGAGAGGGAAAACACAGTGCAGTCACAGGGAGGATTCTGCTGTCTGCTCCAGGTTTGGCCCGGGGACCACCACAGTCTCTCTCCCAGCATGAAGTCACCTCAGCCAGGGAGGCTTCTGGCTCCTAGCGATGACACAATGGAACCTGTGACACACTGAGAGTGGAAGCATTTCAGGGCTTCCCTTCCTATTGGAGGCTTGAGGACACAGCTGAAGACACTGGCCTGTGTTCAGAATCCGATCTGGATGCAGTCCGTGGTGAATACGCCTGGTTAAACCACTGTATAGGAGCTGTTCAGTGTTCAACGAATGGAGGACGAGGCCTTACAGAACAGGGTGGTCAGTGAGTGAACAGCCGTTCCTGGTTTTACCACTCTGTGGAATCTCAGGCAGGACCGGAGAGGTTTTTGTGTCAGTCGTGTCAGACTCCGATCCGGAGACGTGGCCAACTGTGGAATGCAAAGAACAGGGAAGAGTGCAGAGCAGGAAGCTGCGGCAGTGTACTATTCTGAGTGAAAGCGGGTTAGGTGCCCATAAAGAAACGCGCCTACCCTCACGCCTTTGCAAATTGTTTTGTTTTAGAGAATAAACATAGGCACTTTGAAGGATGGATGATTGAAGGGACCCGGTGTGCATTATCGCTGTACCTAAATTGCAGTGTGTGTTTGTGATGGAGGGGGTTTGAGGAGGATGGCGTAAGGGGAGGAGGGGGTGGCAGTGGGCGGGTATCCAAACAGAGGGTAGTTAATGAGCAGCATCCTAACACACGCGCACACAGTCACACGTACAGTACAGGCTATACAGTGGTGTATGAATGGAGCACAGGGCTAGGTAGAGCTGTAAATAGATCAACATGCTCATCTCCTTGCTCAGCAGCCCCTGTCTGTGTCCTCTCCACCTCTGCTCTGCTCATCAGCAGACTCCCTCCTTGCAGCCAGGCAAGGCCAAAAATAGCAGCATCCCGCCTCGATGTCTGCCTCTCTCCTCCTCCTCCCAGAGTGTCTCTACCACACACACACACACACACACACACACACACACACACACACACAGGCACAGTGTGATCAGAGTCTCTCCACAGCATGGCAAACACACTGTTTACTCCTCCTGCATGCCACCAAACACCACTTCATAAATTGCTCTCCTGGCAGCATTTCAATAGTCTCACCCAGGACTAGCATTACGTAGTGTCTGCTAGAAGACCTGTACACCATGCTGGCCAGTTACACTGAACAAAATATATAAACACAACATGGAAAGTGTTGGTCCCATGTTTCATGAGCTTATATGAATGATCCCAGAAATGTTCCATTACGCACCCAAAGCGTATTTCCCTCAAATTTTGTGCACAAATTTGTTTACATCCCTTTTAGTGAGCATTTCTCCTTTGCCAAGATAATCCATCCACCTGACAGGTGTGGCATATCAAGAAGCTTATTATAGCATGATAATTACACGGGTGCACCTTGTGCTGGGGACATTAAAAGGCCACTGTAAAATGTGCGTTTTTGTCACACAACACAATGCCACAGATGTCTCTAGTTTTGGGGGAGGGTGCACTTGGCATGCTGACTGAAGGAATGTCCACCTAAGCTGTTGCAAGAGAATTTAATTTCTCTACCATAAGCCACCTCCAACATCGTTTTAGAGAATTTGGCAGTACCTCCAACCGGCCTCCCAACTCCATACCACCTGTATGGAGTCGTGTGGGCTAGAAGTTTGCTGATGTCAACGTTGTGAACAGAGTGCCCCATGGTGGCAGTGGGGTAATGGTATGGGCAGGCATAAGTTAGACAACAAACACAATTTGAATTTTATCGATGACAATTTGAATGCACAGAGAAACCGTGATGAGATCCAGAAGCCCATTGTCGTGCCAATCATCCCCCGCCATCACCTCATGTTTCAGCATGATAATGCATGTCAGCATGTCACAATGATCTGTACACAATTCCTGGAAGCTGAAAATGTCCCAGTCCATCAATGGCCTGCATACTCACCAGACATGTCACCCATTGAGCATGTTTGGGATGCTCTGGATCGACGCATTTGACTGCATGTTCTAGTTCCTGCCAATATCCAGCAAATGCTCACAGCCATGGCCACAATCAATAGCCTGATAAACTCTATGCAATGTGCTGCATGAGGGAAATGGTGGTCTGATCCACGCCCTTACCTTTTCTTTTTTAAGGTATCTGTGACCAATGGATGCATCTCTGTAGTCCCAGTCATGTGAAATTTTATTATTATTTTTTTTAGTTATTTATTATTATTTTTTAGGGCCTAATGCATTTATTTCATTGGACTGATTTCCTGAAATGAACGGTAAACCCAGTAAAATCTTTGATAATGTTGCATGCTGCGTTTTTATATTTTTGTTCAGTATAGTTTATAAAGCAGCGGCATACATTTCTACCCGCCCCCGCCACCAGCGGGCGACTGGAGTAAATCCCTCAGACTAGAGCGATGTGATTTAAAGTAGTCACTCGTCTCTTCTCTCTCTCCTCTTCCCTTCACTGCAGTCTCTGTTCTCTCCCTCCTCCTTGAACAAGTATTTTTTCTCTCTCTCTCTCTCTCTCTCTCTCTCTCTCTCTCTCTCTCTCTCTCTCTCTCTCTCTCTCGTCGTGGGTGCAGGATCGCGTCTGTAGTGAACCCGCGGGACTGAACCGTCGCGTGAGATTCGACACGCGGACACCCTCCCATGTGCCCGATGCAGACCGGAGACAGGCACGCCACATTGATATTCCCTCAACATAGTCCCGTTTCTATTACCCTGAAGTTTAATGTAAAACGAGCCCCCCGGCGTTTACTGTGATGTGTTTTAAAACGGCCGTGTGTCTGTGCGAGGAGTTATGACGCACCGCATTTAAAACTCATTAGAAGGACGGGAAGATAAATGATGGTGCAGATCTTTGCTAAGCAAGCAGAAGCTTTATTGATCGACAGTATCTTCATGCGGCACCCATTAGTTTGTTCCTGCCATCCGTCCCTTCTTCTCTCCATACCATACAGGGCTATGGGAAGATGTCTGCTCAGTCAGGCCGCTGGTGGGTTGGGCTGTGAGGTTCTCTCTCTTCTTTGTTTTGTTTGTTGTTGTTGCAGGTGCTCTGGCAGGGATAGAGGGAAACCGTGACTCTCGTGAAGCAGCATAATGGGTCGGGGGTTAGATTTGATGACGCCAGGTGCGTCTCTTCCTCAGACAAACTTGCTCGGCCTTTCCCTCTGATCGTCCTCTCTCTCTCTTACTCTCCGTTTCGCTCTTTCTTTCCCTCGCCCCCTCTTACACTTCTCTCGCTCGCTCTCTGCACCCTCGTGCCCTGGCATTGAGACGGACGATGCAGGAGGCTCTCGCCAGATGTTGAGGTACCGGTGTTTGGTTTCCATAAACCTTTCGTCTCCCCCGCTATCCTCCCTACAGTGTTAGGGGGACTCGGTACATGACCGGGCAGATATTATGTCCTCGACATGGGCTCAGGCTGTGTTAACGAGCCTCTCCTCCACGGTTCTCAGTTCTCAACTCCATTAGAACATCTTGGCCTTGTTTTCTTGTTACTGCAAAACCCAGTAGGTATTTTGTCCATAATCCACAGTCCCAATCCCTAACAAAGTTTTGTCCATGTTGTTTATTACTCTGGCCTAGAGGCAATAGCAGAGGGGATGTCCCCCCCCCTACAGACTCCCATCTAAGAGGGACTTGCCCTCCCTGCATCCCTCGCTACCTCTCAGATTCCCCCTCACTCCGAAGCTACATTCATCTGTGGGTTGTGCCTCAGGGCCCAAATTGTACAGAGAGAAGGGTTCTATACAGCTCCACACTCTCTTGTTCTGTGTGACCCGGAGCTTCCTGCAATCAATCAGGTCCAGTCCAGCGAGAGCATGAATGGGTATTCATCAAGATGGAGGATCTGAGTGGCTAGTTGCGCACACACGTGCATGCAAACTCTCACACACATACACCCCCCGCACACACGGGCTCATTTCCATATTTATTATAAGTCCTGCTGCTGCTCCATGCAGTGAGAGGGACTCCTATAGACGTCTCTCCTGTCTGTCTGTTCACAGACAGCAGCAGTGTACAGTAGCAGCTAGCAGGCAGCACTCCGACTGTAACTCTACAGTACTGACAGGCAGGAGCTGCTGCTGTAGTGCTGAGTCATTCAGACCCGCTTCCTGCTGCAGACCTGGAGGAGGAGAGGAGATGGAGAGAGAATCATCATCGCTGCCTCCGTGTTCCTTCCTGTAGATGGTTTCTATAGAGGACTCTAGTGCCCTGCTTTAGCATGGACAGCGCCATTTGAGGACTTTCACCATTCTGAAGTAGTTAACTGGGTGGGAATTCCTATTTATACTTGTGAGCAAACATTCCAGAACTGCGGGTGGCAGTAATTCACAAACTTGGGCTTTATTGCTGTTCAAACAATGCACTCTTCCTGGTGGCAGTGTGAACTCTTTCAGTTTGTTTCCCAACTCGTAGAAGAAGAATAAAATGGACTACTTCAAAATTGAGACGTTCTCAATTGTGCTGACCATGCTCTGGCAGATGCCGTAATGGGACGGCTACAATGTTGCGTCCTCTATCTAACTCTATGATAGGGCCGTGTCTGCAGTAGCCCCACAGTCCCTTCTCTTGGTCTGGTCCTCCCTCCCATTAACAAATCAGGGAGCCCCGCTCCTGTCGGGGGGTGGTCAGGAGCTGACGGGTGGCTGGGGACTACTCTCTACTCAGACAGGAAGAGAGAGAGAGATAGAGAGAGAGAACAGCCCTAGAGCCTAGACCTCAGTCAGACACAACTCCCTCTTTCATTTCCTCTCTCTCCCTTACTCGCTCTCTCCTTAGTCTCTCTTACTCTCTTTCTTACTCACTCAGTTTCTCTAAGAGACCGAGAGAGAATCTCAGTCTCTCTCTCTCTCTCTCTCTCTCTCTCTCTCTCTCTCTCTCTCTCTCTCTCTCTCTCTCTCTCTCTCTCTCTCTCTCTCTCTCTCTCTCTCTCTCTCTCTCTCTCTTTAGAGAGACTCACTTTCTATCTCAATCTTTCTCAGACTCTCTCTTTCTAAAAGAGAGACTATCTGCCTCTCTTTTTATCTCTCCCTCTCACTTTGTCTCTCTCTCGCTCTCTCCTTTCCTCTATCTTTCTTATTTCCTCTCGCTCCTTACCGGCCAGCTGGGTGGAAAGAATCACTTGTTTATATTTCCCCGCTGTCTGTCAGGGGCTTGTGCTGCTTGCCGGCTTCCGTTACCTAGCAACTGCAGTAGCAGCTTCACCAATGGCGTTGGCTGTGTGTGTCTGTGTGTTACGACCGTGTTCACTAGCAAGGCACACACACACACACACACACACACACACACACACTCACACACACGCGTTCCCAACTGTACCTAGCCTACCTCCCAGCTCCTTTTGTCTGCCCTCTCCGCCCCCGACAGTCTACCTGTCTGTCTGTCTACTGTCTGTCTACCTGTCTGTCTACCCTAAGAGAAGACATACTCTGCCTAGTGCACTTTTCCTGCCTTGACTGTCTGTTTCTGTGGTGGTGAAAGGATTGGATGTCAGATTAGGCCGTTCTATGTAGACGTGAAGGCTTATCCGTCGGTCTGGTCTGCTCGCCTGGTTGATGCCCGTGTGTTGAAACTGAAAGCAATTCACACGCTGCGTTGTTTGCCACTGTCGTCTGTAAGGGGTTTCCCTGGAGGGCCGCCTCGCGATGACATAAACCCTGTCTGTTTCTCTGTATATTTTGACCACTTCCTGAGTCACCCTCTACATGGTTGCAGAGAAATGCAGGATGTCGTTTTTGCGCAGGCTGTTTTCCCTGCAGATGTACTCCATGCCACGGGTTCAGGTTGAACAATTGGGCCCAGGGAAAAAATAGAACTCCATGACCCACAACAACCCCTCCCCCGCCCCTCCTCAATTCCCCTACAAAACGTGATATTAAGGGGCCGTGTGGCGTTCTCTGTGCGGGTGCGTGAGCAGATGGGGCTGACGTGTGGGAGAGGAGAGGCTCTGTAGGTGCTGGGGCGGTGAAGCTCTGTACTGCCTCCTCCTGCTGCCAGTCCTTCCGTCTCGTCTGGTCTGCATGGTCTCTAGTCCCCGTTCCACAGCCATATGGTCCCTATTCAGAGTAGGATGGTATATCGCATTACGTATCTGACATTAGGCCTGGACTAGCCCAAACCTGAACAGGACTATCAGTCAGCCAGCGAGGTCGAGATGGCTTGGCTTCCTTGTTTTTAGTTCTGTCACACACAGAATATTTTTTTAATTTTTTACACACACTACACAAGTTCATGATGACCTCATTCCATATCAGTCCCACCACCCCCCGCGTCAGCGTCAGTCTCCCTCCCCTCATGGAGACAGTCCCCCGTTGGTTAGTAATGACGGGCTTGACATTGTGGTGGCGTGCACTCGTGATTCAAGGCTCCTTTTACAGACCTTTTTGTTGTATTTCATCAGTCTGTCTGAGCAGGGCTGGATGGCGGCATCTCCACCCGCGGTTGGAAACTGTGTACGAGCTATTTTACTGGACCCCCCCTCCTCTCTTTCTCCCCTCAGTAGAGAGGCCAATCGGTCTCCATTGTGTGCATGTCTAGTATTAATAGTATCTTAGTAAAATCAGTCATGTCACTGGCAGACTGCGTCACCGGTTTTAAATATGTTGTTTAAAGTCGGCACGCTTTTGCTTTTTGGTAAATGAACTATGAGTCTGACTACTACTTGAATCTTTAGTTTTATATCGCTGTATAATGCCGAGTGGCTTTGTGTTTTTGACTCTGTGCCAGTTTCATAGTTGTTCCTATGGGTTGAGGTAACCAACTTTTTGACACACAGTCTCTCTGAAGGACAAGGCGGACCAACGCGAATGGACATCCTATCGCTTCTGACCACAGAACGTTGTTCACTTCCCGACGATTCTACACGCCGAATGAAAGACTAGCCTACCACGATCTCAACCAGAATTGACTCTCTCTTCTCTTGCTCTCTCTCTCTCTCAGGTCAGAAGACCTGTCTCCACCTCCATGGCATCTTCCCCTACCTCTATGTGCCGTACGATGGCTATGGGCAGCAGGCGGAGAGCTACCTGCGTCAGGTAGCCTTCAGCATCGACAGGGCCCTCAACGTGTCCATGGGAAACCCCTCCTCCAACACACAGCACGTCTTCAAGGTGGCACTGGTCTCCGGCATGTAAGTCTCCGCTCTCTCTCTTTTAGCTCGACCAGTAGGGTCACTAAGTACACGGCGGAGGCTCTTTCTCAATTTGGTTTTCCTCCCATCTCCCACCTGTTTCCTCGCCTCCTTCATCAAACCTCATTTGAGGAGATGACCCAAGGTTCCTCCCCTAGGGCATTCTCCTCCTATGGGTTTTGAGTAGGAGGCGAGGAGAGAAGACACGAGGAATCAAGAAAAGACACATTGAGAACGGGGCAGAGTCTGAAGGCTCACATGTTCATGGTAGAAGGTGAATGGTAGGTGAAGTCTGTATTGTGTTGTTTTGCCAAGAGGTTCTTCTGATTGTGTCTCCTCCCCACAGGCCTTTTTATGGATACCATGCCATGGAGAGGAAGTTTATGAAGATCTATCTGTACAATCCTCAGATGGTCAAAAGGTGAGTGTGTTCTACTTTTTTTGCCTCCGCTTGCATTTTGGAGCTGTAATAGCCTATATGTTAACATTCGCAGTGTGTTCCTGTTGTTAGAGAGGGCTATGCTCTCTGTCTGTAGGCTAGCCTGTGTGGACATGACTATGATGCTCATTCTGTTGATATCGATCGGCCCGCTTATGTAGTACAGAGCTCTAGCGGTGTGTGTGTGTGTGTTTTAGACAGTGTGTGTGCGTTGAGACGGAGAGACAGAGCGACTGTGCGAGAGACAAAGCAAGTACGTGTCTGTTTTGTGTAAGAGAGTGTGTGTGTATGTGTGTGTGTGTGTGTGTGTGTGTGTGTGTGTGTGTGTGTGTGTGTGTGTGTGTGTGTGTGTGTGTGTGTGTGTGTGTGCGCACCGGCTGTTATTTAGCTGCTGAAGCTATCAGTCACTGTGAGTGGAGCCGTGCTACTGCACTGATTCCGAGAGACGGGACAGAGGAGAGAGAGCGAGCGAGTGATGCTGAGGGAGGAGAGCTAGCGAGAGACACTGAGGGAGGAGAGAGAGTCTAACTGGCACACTGTCTGCTCCCAGCCTGACTGACTGTTATGAGCCCCTGTCTTGTTCCAGATCAATCACTGAATCAATCAACTCTCTCCGCTCTGACCTTTTAAAGGGGAACTGTCACTGTGGCCTACATTATTATTATTATGGATATTGGACCGGCCAAAAGACTGGCGGGAAGTTTCAAGTTTGAAAAGTAAAATTGCGTGTCGTCATAGTTTCTTTCCAGCGACTAGGCCTCGGTGAATGCGTTTTTGAATGAAAGCATATCAACTCTGGAATGAAAGCCTCTCCGACTCAATCATTTTGGAACACACAGCCTTTTCTGGACGCGAAGAACATGCCTAGCGTACAACAACGTATCATCTAATGTAAAACTGTGTGTGTGGTTCCAGGGTGTCTGAGCTGTTGCAAGGAGGCGCTGTGATGAACAAGCACTACCAGCCCCACGAGGCCCACATCCCCTACCTGCTGCAGCTGTTCATCGACTACAACCTGTACGGCATGAACCTGATCAACCTGGGAGCCGTCAAGTTCCGCCGGAGCCAGCCGCGCAGAGGTAAGGGACGGGATGGAACGGAGTAGGCTGCTTTAAGAACCTTGTCACAAACCTGTGATCTGGCTGAGTGGTGTTGCGGGACACCTCTCCTCTTTTTCTGTTGCCTGTTAGGTGTGGCTGAGGGGTGCGCAGTATGCCCAGTCATAACGGTCCAGAGCTATGACTGGGGGTGTAAGAAAGGAGGAGCTGCCATGCTTTTGTCGTGATGTATTTGTGTTCTCTACGATGGCCTTGAGATGCTTCGGGCAGCCGCTGTAGTTCTCGTTCTATCTCACACACACACACACACACACACACACACAAACCTTATCCTCCTAATGCATCCTGGTCAGTGTGTAATTTTCTAAAGAGTGGCTAGCGGATAACACCCTTGCTTTACAAAGACCTGACAGGCTCTCCGTTAAAGAAAGAAACATGAAAAAAGGTGGACTTCTTCAAAGATGACACCTCACCAACACACGGAAAAGCCCTTTAGAGAGGAGGAAAAGAGTGTGGGAGAAGACTGGAAGCAATGGGGTCTGTGGCAGACCAGAGGAATAACTAGCATTCTGGAACACTGCAAGCCTGTTGAGCATACCTAACAAAAAGTGATGGTACACAGAAGATCCAGAATAGAACAACCCCCCAACACCTGTGACTTTCACTAGGCCCCTCGCAGTAGCAGGGCGAGAGTGGTAGAACAGGGGGACGTTTCACAGTGGGCCTGGAGGAGCAGGAAAGTTTCCCTCAGATCTGAGGGTTGAACTTGGCCTTGGCTTCACACTGCGCCCGATGGTTGGGAATAAAGCGGTAGATTGGCTACTTTCTGTTTGATCTTGACTAAGGCTTACGAAGCGCTAATCCCGGGCCGCGCTGAGCCGAGATGGGACAGGTATCTCCGCTCTGCAGTTGTCTTCATGCCTGAGCGAGTCTCCTGGGCCAGGGGAGGCAGAACCCAGCGTGACACCACCATGCATGGAAGGGTTAATGAATAGGCCAGGAACCCCCCCACCCCCGCTTCAGATGAACAGGTTCTTAACAATGTTCACGCAACACTCTCCCCAGACAAAGAGAGGGCAACTTCCTGGATTTTGACGCAATCAATGGAAAATGGGTTGCAAAGAACCAAAAAGTACAAAGGGGCTGAAACTCTGTGATAATGTTCACCTGTTTATATTCTCCATTGTACAACACCTAGTTGAAAGGGAGTTTGTAATCCGGGATCGAGTGAAGACGATGACAAAGGACCTGGGATTCTAGAAAGCTGTGTAGATCCAAATGAATTGGAAATACTGAGCTGGTATGCTTTTCTTTTTGCATTTTGCTCTATGTTGAAGACACAGTGTCTGGTTTACCCCCCCCCCCCCCAAACAATCAATTGGCTTCCATCACATGATTCACATGTTTTTGTGTGTCTGTGTGCACGTGTCTCTTGAACAGAGGGATTTCCCCCAGATCGCCAGGGCTGCAGCAGGCCAGGCACCAGCCCCTTGAAGAGCCCCTGTACCTCCAGACTGAGCGACAGTACACTGGGAGGCATGTTTGTCCGCTGGGAGGAGGATGCCATAGCCTGGTGAGCCACGCCAGCACAGACCGGCTCCATTGACATGCTGTGGGCCAATGCAGCGTTGTGTTTTTAGGTCTTGTCTTGTACATTTCTGTCCGTGTAGGATTTAGTGTGTAATGTGCATCCATGTTGTGTGCTCACCTCTTGCTCTCTCGCTCGCCCAATCTGCATGATCTCCTCTCTCTCTCTAATGCAGTTCCCTGGTCCTGGAGGATGTGGAGAAACAGAGCACATGTGAGCTGGAAGTGGATGCTGTGGCTGTAGACATCCTCAACCGTCTGGAAATAGAAAGTAAGGATGGCGAGAAACTGGGAAACAACATATTTTTAGTCATATATAAAAACCGCCAGTCAGACAGTCCGACAGACGCACGAGGAGAGACTGAGGGAACGGGCCGGTTAATGACTCCACTGCTCTGACTGTGCAACACAGTCGAGGAGCGAAGGCTTTTCCTCGTCAAACCTTGGTTGCGTCTCAAATGGCAACCTATTCCCTATGTAGTGCACTACTTTTGACCAGAGCCCTATATAGGGTTCCATTTGGGACCCCTACCTATGTAACCCAGATGAGCGATGGAGGCCTTCTCCAGATCAAACAGTCTGTCTCGCACCCCACTGCCAGGCTCCTGCTCTCCAGCACATCCGAGCGTTAGATCAGTGGCCACCCGGGCCAAAACAAACACTGTCCACTCACCCCGTCTCTCTGTCTTTCTCCGACCTTCTGTTAGGGGGAGCGAGGGAGAGAGAAACAGGGGGGTGTAGTATGGAAGACTGGAAGAGCAGATTGAACTGTGAACATGAATCAAAAATAGAGCATTCTATTAAAAATATGCATCTGCCATTGGAATGTGTTCCCAGACCTCATAGTATCTCAATCCAGTATGAACTATTTCTACAGTCTTTCTGCCATTCGTGATAAATGTTAGGAACAGAATGACACAGCAGAAACAAAGTGCTTGGTTGTGTTTTAGATTAGCTGTGCTCAGAATACGGAGTGTGGGAAACACATACACACACACACACACACACACACACCATTATCTGGCAGAAAAGGGGTCACGCCAGGGCAGTCCACATATGTGCCTTCAGCAAGTAGATTTTCCATCTGCCCAAAAAACAGACATACAAACTCGCTGTTGAGAAGGAAATGGTTTGAGGAATGATTCTGATTTCGAGCTCTTGTCCAGTTTTGAGTGGTTAGTGGTGATCTGAGCTCTTTAACTTTGTTTCCGTCAATGTACTCTTTGAAACAAAGGCCCTCATTCAACCAACTGTAGATGGGAAATGCAGAGGCCCTCATTCAACCAACTGATCTAAGCCGACACTGTGTGTGTGTGTGTGTGTGTGTGTGTGTGTGTGTGTGTGTGTGTGTGTGTGTGTGTGTGTGTGTGTGTGTGTGTGTGTGTGTGTGTGTGTGTGTGTGTGTGTGTGTGTGTGTGTGTGTGTGCAGATCAGATTGGCAGCAACCCTGGCCTGCAGGCCATCTGGGATGACGAGAAGCAGAGGCGACGAGAGAAGAACCAGTCATCTCAGATGGAGACCCCACAGTCACAAGGTGAGTGAACCAGTCATCTCAGATGGAGACCCCACAGTCACAAGGTGAGTGAACCAGTCATCTCAGATGGAGACCCCACAGTCACAGGGTGAGTGAACCAGTCATCTCAGAGACCCCACAGTTAAACTTCCAGCAGGTCTACCTACCTACATGCGTATCGGCCCGAATGTAAAAGTGACTGACAAAATAATGGAAACACAAACCTAATAGGGAGTTGGGCCAGAACGGCTTCAATGCACCGTGGCATAGATTCTACAAGTGTCTGATGGAGGGATGCGACACAATTCTTAACGTGAGAAATTCCAGCGTTTGCCGTTTTGTTGGTGGTGGTGGAATAAAACGCCGCTTCGGGCGCCACTCCAGAATCTCTCATAAGTGTTACATTGGGCTGAGATCTGGTGACTGAGACGGCCGTGACATATGATATACATCGTTTTCATGCTCGTCGGACCATTCAGTGGCCAGGATAGAAGTGCTTCTCCATAGGTTGAAGGCGATCACTCAAAATGCCTGTGTATTTATTGGTTTTTTGCCTTTCTCTCTAAGGGGTTGAGTCGACCTAACCCAGGGGTCTTCAACAGGTAGATCGCAGCCCGCTTGTGAGTAGCTAGCCAATCAATTCTGAACGTACGTGCATTTTTCCATCACAAACTGTCATAAACAGCTGATGTCGACTCAAAAGCCACATTGACATTTTCCCACCCCTGGTTAGCAACTATTAGCTTAAAAAGACAAGTGTAACGCAATATCTGCTAACTAATTTACAGCGATATTGTCCGTCCTGTCTGTCTGTCTGGACCGTGCTTTTGTCCATCACGCCGTATGTAGCCAGTTAGCGTTGCTAATGACCACGTCTTTTGGGTTGAGTAAACAGAGGCTTTCCACCAAAACATTCTTAATTAAATGTGAACTGCAAAGTAGACTTGCCTAGCATGACTGTTTGTTTCATTTGGGTGGCCGTTGTTCTGCGAACTCTGCCGTGACATGTAACAGCACAAAGGTCATTCGACCGACACATTCTTCTCTTGCTAGATGGGCAATTGAAGGGGAATTCCAGTTTTTCCAGGCTTACGTTTATTTCTTCTGATGTGATTTAAGCATTTACTCAGAACATACATTTTTGTTGTTTCTCTATGAATATTTGTTATATTGAGTAGGAAACATATATATTTTTCTTTTACAGAGAAATCCAAAAATAATTTTAAGGGGCCTGTCATGCCGAATAATGTGTACTAACCATTATTGTACCAGGTATATTGACAGAAAACACATCTCTTGTACACCAAAGACCCAGGGAAGGGTTACAAGTTAAAGAAGAGAACAAAAATGAGTCGCTCGGGTTATGTTTTTTAAAGTAGCTCTCATGCTAGAAAAGGTTGGCGACCCCTGACCTAAACCATGCCAGGAAAATGCACCCCCACACCATAACGGAGCCGCCAGAACCGGAGCCGCCAGAACATCTACTCAACTGTTTTTATTATTTTTGCTGTTACCTGTAAGTCAATGCCAGTGGAGGCTGCTGTGGGGAGGACGGCTCATAATAATGGCTGGAATGGAGCGAATGGAATGGCATCCAACGCGTGGCAACCATCTGTTTTGATGTATCTGATACCATTCCAACCTATTCCCCTCCAGCCATTACCACGAGCCCGTCCTACCCAATAAAGGTGCCATCAATCTCCAGTGGTCTATGTCCCATATTATGTGCCATCTGCTTGTTGGTACATGCATGGACCAGGTAATAAATCATCTAGGCTCGTCTCTGTCACGATTCATGCGTATCTAAGTCTGACTGCTGTCCCGTGTGCATCACACATACATCAAAGTGTAATAATTGAACCTCTGCCTGCCGTTTGGTGCTCCTCCAGATCGTGGGTTTGTCGCCTCGACGGAGAGCGAGAGGGCCTTCATGCAGAGATTCAAGGAGATGCTGAAGGAAAATGAGTTTGATGTGTAAGTAACAACCCCCCCCTCAAGCTTGCTGTCTTTAAGAGGGGAAATGGCTCACCACAAGAGTTTCCCATGGTCCTTAGGGTAACTTGACTGTTAGTCATCGTCGGACAAACAGTTGCTCAACATTGCGTAAGTGGATAGCTGTGCTCTGTTTGGTTTGGGAAGTTGAGGGGGCGGCAGGGGTGGTCTTTGAGAGTAAACATCTGCTGCTTTCAAGACAAGATGTCTACCGCCAGAGAACACATAAGTTGCGTTTTAGAGAGAATCTACATCTGGTCTGTCTTTCATTCTTTATGTTAAAGCGGCTACTTATTTCCCCCATGCCTTTTTGGTTAGTGTATTACTGTCTTTGTCTATATGAGATGGTGACTGCATGCCTCTTCCTGGTTCATCTCAACACTGTCAGTGGCTGGGCCAGAGAGGATGGGGAGGAGGGAGGGGTTTAGTCCAGGGTTGATGGGGTCATTGCTGTCTAATATCCCAGGGCTCTCCCTGTTCCCCCTCCTTGCCGAGCAGAAAGAATTTCCTGTTATAAATAAAAGTACAGTTGGCCCGGTGTGTGCTGTTACATCAGGTCCAGATGGCTCCTGCTCACAAAGCTAAGTTGATACCAATAGGAGGAAAGCGGGAGGAAAGTGAAACGGCTCTATCAAAGGCCAGGCCAGTATGGGAGCAGTTTGGGCTCTGGCACGGGGACCCGTTTCCTCTCACGTGATGGAGCTGTGGCTTGGCAGCACTGTGGCACACACATATTCCCAGATCACAACTCTCACTGGTTGGCTGGCGTGCTCTCGCATGTATACACATTGTCTTTGATTTGAGTCTCTCTTTCTCTCTCTGTCTGTCTCTGTCTGCCTATTGCACATCTAAAGGTGTCCACTACTCTCTTATGTGCTTTTTTTAAAGCTATTATTTAGTTGCTCTCTCGCTTTCTTTCTCTCTTTCTCTCTCTTTCTCGCTCTTTCTCTCTCTTTCTCTCTCTCTCTTTCTCTCTCTGATTGTTACCGCAGGCAGGCAGGCTGTACTGTAGTAAGTACAGACGAGCAGAGTTTGCAGAGGGGAGGAGGCAGAGTCGGGAGCTGAAATGTTTTAATCGCTGCAGGAATCTCCTGGCACCTGCTGGGCTCCCTCGTTTAGCCACCAAAGTCATTAGCAACGAGACTAATTAACACCAGATCGAGACAGTCGTGAGCACAGAGGCCCGTCTCTGGAGCCCCTCTGCACTCCTTCATCCGCCCCGCAATAAGAAATGAGACGTACAGAATAGAATATTGAATATATATATTTTTTGTGGGGGGGACTAGTACCTGCATTGCTTGTCCTACCTTTTTCCACCTTGCTTATTTTTCAATATTTGGTTGAGTTGATAAGTAGTGAGTTGCTAAGCAATGCAGGGGTGCAGCACGGGACAAAGCGGATGGCAGAGCCTGATAGGGAGAGGCATCTGGAGGAGAGCCCAAAGTACTGCTGGCCATCTGCCAGCTTTCCATTCATACCTCCTGCACACACACACACTCCCTCTTCTCTTTCTCTCTATCCCACACTCTTCTCTCACTCCTTCTCTCTCTCTCACTCACTCTCACTCACTCACTCACTCACTCACTCACTCACTCACTCACTCACTCACTCACTCACTCACTCACTCACTGCAGCCACATCTCCTGATTAAGACAATAAGGATTGCTAATAAAACATGACTGCTGCAGCGCTTAGTCTCAGGGACCTCGTCTATGACTCAAGTAATAACCTTAGCAACAGTCTCCCTTTAAACGGTCTTATCACTCTTTTTCTTCTTTAAAAAAAAAATAGGACTCAGTCTGGGTCTGTGGATGACGCGGCAGAGGAGCAGGATCCATCCCCAGCTGAACTGTCTCTACACCCTGATGTCCTGACCCCAGAGCTGCTGCAGTGTACACCAGCCAACCTGGTGGAGGCGCATAGAGGCTCCCAGACAGGTGAGCAAGGCGTCTCCCTCTGCCCACTGGCCCTCTGCTAGACTGTCTGAATGCCAGAGAAGGTGGATCGACATTCGTCCAAATGATATCCTATCACTCCTACTGTGACTGAATTTCAAGTGTGACACAGTGTTGGTCTACATTAGCCTAATCTGCTCGCTCAGTCTGCCAAGTCTCCCGTAGGACCAGTGGAAATGTTAGGGAAGCAAGGCGACTGGCACACACGGAGACAGAAGGGAGTATGGCCGGGCCTCATGCTGAACCACTCACTGTGTTTGTCAGTAATGATAACCTTCTCTTCCTCTCTCCCGCCACTCAGACACTAAAAGGAGCCGTGGTAAAGACCAGGAGGAGGCCATTGTGGATGAGGAGGCCATTCTGAGTCTGTTGGAGAGCAGTCAGACCTTTCTCCCACTCTCCCAGAAATCCAACCACTCACCCATACTAGGTAGGCAAACATACTGCACTGTGTTCATCGGATATATGGAGAACAGCTTATCTTACTGCTCTTATGTCCTTTGCATTAAATCAACGTATTGTTTATATAGCCAATGTCAGTTTTTAAACTCTGGGACCTAGTTATAACTCCAGGCCATAAGCAGAGCATCGAAGCCTGGAGATGAGTCATCTCCAAGGTATTTCTGTGTGTTGCAGACAGCAGCCAGGATCATGCCATGGTGGACCTGCTGGCAGGCCTGGAGGATGATGGGTATCGGGCGGTCCCTATGAGGCAGAACTCCCAGCATTCCCTCCCCGGGGGAGGGAGCGCTCACTACAACAGTGACGAGGAGGAGGAGGGGCCAGAGCTAGAGAGGGAGGAGGCAGAACTCAGTCTTCTGATGTCACAGAGATGGGACAGCGACCTTCCAGAACAGTCTTCGAGACGGAGGTGACCGATTTCTTATTTTCTTTCTTTACCTCGTACTTCTTTGCCTTGCTCAATATTAACTTATTAATTACGAGTTCAATATTAACTCAATAAAAACACCTAATTACGTAATTCTCTTATTTCTTGTGTTGTCACTGAATTCACAATGGTAAAACAGTAAACAATTTTGTCAGTCAGATGAAGGTCACTTGCGGTGAGCCGTGGCTAAACAGTTTAAGCGATACCTCATTGTTAAATCAATGTGTCTTATCTCCCTCCGTAGACCTGGTGTGAAGGAGGCAGAAGAGAGCTTCAGTGACGAGCCCCAGGACTCGTCAGATGAGGAGATGGAATGGAGTGGGAACAACTCTCTTTTTGCCAACCTCTCCATTCCTCAGCTGGACGGTGCTGCGGATGAGAACAGTGGTGAGTTATAAGAGCGTAATATAGAGGATAAAGTGCAGCCAACACATCGACGACACATCTCATTGACTCCTGCCTTACATTCCTGTCACTGTATCGAGATGTTATGTTTCCTCTCCTGTTATGTTTCCTCTTTAGATTCATCGGTAACGGACAAAGGCTCCAGGACCCACTCGTCCCTCACCGTCGCCGATAAGATCCTGGGGAAGAGGAACCCCTTTCCTGGGGAGACAGTCCACCTGGAGCCCCCGTCTTCAGCCAAGATCCTCCTAGACCGCAAACACCCGGAGCACCGGCAAGCCCTCTCACAGGACACAGAGGACACAGCTGATAAGCACTTCCTCTCCCTCAGCCAACACAGTCATGAGTGTTCCACAGGGTTCAAGGTGAATAAAGAGATACCTTACATCCAGCCGGTCAAACACCCCATTCCCTGCAACATCGCCAACCAGGCCGAGGTCTCTCAGATCTGTGTGGACAAAATGGACGTCGTTCGGCCTCTGTACACCTACGAGAAGAAGACGATGGCTCTGGATGAGTCGGATCTGGACGTCTTTCCGTTCGGCAATGGGAAAATCACTCAGAGCAGGAAGAAGTACAGCAGCATCAAGAATGTGGAGAAGAATCGTCTGTCCATCCTGCAGAACCACAGGAGCTTCTCCCTGTGTTACTCTGAGTTGAGGAACTGCCCCAGCAAGACAGAGCTAGAGCTGGGTCAGAAAGAATGTAAAAGCCCCATACCGAGGAACAGTATAAACCCAGCCCCCTGCCCCATAGAAGAGGACGAGCTCATTGTCTCGAGGGAGGGTGAGATGGGCAGAGGCAGCGAGGAGGGGGACATGGGCGAGCTGAAGATCCGGTACGAGGACTATCAGGAGAACAAGACTGAGAGGACCATAGTAGCCCAGCAGGAAGCACACTACAAGTTCTTCCCCAGTGTCATTCTCTCCAACTGCCTTACCAGGCCCGCCAAGAAGGTGGTGGGCAACAAGTTGACTGACGGCTGCGCCAAACTAGAGCAGGCAGAGCCACGCAGGTCCAGGCTAAAGCTGGGCAAGAGGAGGTCGGCTGCAGCAGCCCAGAAAGCTAAAGCGAACGCTGGGGAAAGCCTAGGCTCTGACAGCCAAGTGGGCATGGCCTTAACGTCCATCATGCCTGCCTGTCCTAAGAGCACGGACACAGTGGCAAAGTCAGTCATAGAGGAGACTAGACCCACAGCACCACTCCCAGAATTGCCTGCTCCTGCCCATTCCCCTGCCCTGGCCCCTTCCCCTCTACCAGCCCCTGTCGTCTCCCCTACACCGGCCCCAGTCCCTGCCTGTCCCACTGAGGCGTCTGTGGAGGGCAGGTTGGCCCCACTGCCTGAGCTCCCTGCTAAAGTGACCGGCACCAAAGCCTCAGGTCTGCCTGGCAGCAAGTACACCCTGAGGGCCAAGCGCAAGATGAGCTACGACAGCAGCGAGGACGGGGAACACTCGGGCACCTCTCGCGTGAAACACCCTCTGGCCCTCCGAGACAACTACGTCCGCTTCAAAGACAACTATATCCTCAGCACGCAGGAACTCAAGTACCAGAAACGACGGAAGATGTCCAGAAAGGAGCCAAGGGAGCCACCCATCATCATCAAGTACATCATCATCAACAGGTTCAAGGGTCAGAAGAACATGTTGGTGAAGATGGCCAAGGTGAGTGCTGAGGAGCAGCGGGTGGTGCTCACACCAGACAAACTGGAGACGTACACTAAAATGGCCCCTCTCAAGTCCTTCTGGCCTAAGGTTCTAGAGTCTTGTGCGGTCAAGTTTCCTCTCAGTGAGCCCAAGGCTAATAAGAAACAGCCCAAACGAAAGGTTAATAAGGTCAACACCACCACCACTAAGAAAACGGCCAGTGGCCCACCCAAACCTCGAGTCCGAGTCAGGCAGGGGGGCGAGAGGCCTAGAAGGACTAAAGGCCTCAGGAAAGCCTCGACTCGGCCCTCTCTGCCGTGCCCGCGGCCATGTTACTGTGAACTGGCCAATGACCACGCCACTGAGTACTCTGATGTGATGGTGGAGTTGGGTTATCTGTCTGAGAGATCCCCTAGCCCCACTGATTCAACCCCACCCCGGTGTTGGTCCCCTAGTGACCCCCTTATGGAAGCCATGTCCTCTGATGGGTTGATGAACCCATTAAATGATCCCTGTCTCAGTTCTGTGTGTCAGGAAACCCCCACAGAGTCCTTAGGCCGAGGTGTGCGGAACCGAAGCCGGACTGCTAAACCTAGCAGCCCAAGAAGACGGACTAAGTCTGCTAATAAGCTTTCGGCGGAAGTCAAAAAGGAGAGTGCCACGAGAAGGAAAAGTACTACTGGGACTCCACGGAGGAGAAAGAAAGATCTAGAAACTGTTGATGGGACGAGTGTGGGTGGTGACTCTACTAACACCACCACAAGAACTCGAAGGCCTCGTAGGAAGAAGCAGGCTGAACAGCCCCCTGTAAAAAGCAGAGACTGTGACAGTTCCCAGCTCCTCTTCCCAGAGGATGTGTCGCCTCCTACTGAATCCTCTTCAAAGACCGTACCACCCTTTCAGCAGTCAGCTAACAAAACCAGCCAGATCATTGACGGCTCCCATGGGGTCACTGGCTCTAAATCCCTATCCCAGTTCATTGAACCAAAGTCCGAGGACTATGAGACCTCCATAATGGAGGTGAACCAAAGCTTTGCTCTCAAACTCTTCCAAACGCATCCAGGCCAGCTGCCGAGTTGTGCTGTGAAGGCAGAAACTACAGTTGATGAGTGCACACCCCCTCAGGTGAAATCCCCCATGGTGGGAAAGAGTAAGGGCGCCCCCAAATCAGGGTCCCCTCACTCAGGCCTTAGGAACGGGGAGGCCCTACCTGAGGATACCTCTGGCCTGGCTGTTCTGAAGAAGCTCCTGCAGAAGAGGCAGCAGAGAGGTGGTCAGTGCCTCCCAACCCAGACAGTGGGCACAGAGATCTCCTCCTCCACTACAACACAGCCCCCTGGCCCCACACCAGACCCTGCTGCAGCCAAGCCACCAAGAGCCAGGAAAACTCCGTCAGCCACCCCACGGAAACCCCGGGTCTCAAGAACTACAACTCCCAAGGAGAAGAAGCCCAGAAGCAGGAAGGGTAAGGCGAACTCTCAGCCTGAGTTACCTGTGAAGCAGGAGCCACCAATGTCAGACGACAGCCCAGTGTTCCTGTCAGACCCAGGCCTGGACAGCTGCTACTCCATAGAGGACAGCCTCTCCCCAGAGCTCCCACACAACTACAACTTCGACATCAACGCTATCGGCATTGGCAGCCAGACGGAGTTCTCCAGCCTGTACATGGGCAGCCAGTTTGTTCTGACCGACAAGAATCTGCCTCAGAAGTTCCTGAGTGACATCACCCAGGAGGCCATCCCTGCGCTGGCGCTGAGCATTGAGAAGAGGCCTGATAGGCTGTCTGGGTCTGGGGAGGTGCTCCAACGAAGCTTGTCTGGACCTCTGAGTCCTGACCTCTTTGACAAGCCAGAAAACGGTGAATCTGTCTCCAACCATTTATCTTCTCTGGATTCCGAGAGGTTACTGAGGAGCAGAGAGTGGGGAACGTCCCTGGGCAAACTCCACGGCCTCAGCCACTTCCAGGGCTTTCACTGTGAAAGGAAAGAGCTGCTGTTCTCTGCCTTCGACCCCGTCTTACCGCTGCCTCTGAGCTCTGCGTCTTTCGCAGACAATGAAGGATCACCGACCGGAGACTTACCGGAGGGGAATGATGCTTTGACGTCGACCACGGCCAGTAGTTCTCCGCGCTCGGTTAACTCCGTATCCCAGGTGAAGACCAGCAGCCAGCTCCTCAGGGGGACAGGAGGGGGAGCCCACATCCTCAAGCCCCTCATGTCCCCTCCCAACCGGGAAGAGATCCTCACCACCCTCCTGGACCTGGAGATGTCTGAGGCCATCTTTCAGGAGCCCTTCTGCAGCAACCCCTCAGACGCTCCAGGGAAACCCAGGTAGGACCACAAAGTGCTCATCGCGGGATTATTTGATTTGATTTACTTTTTAAAAGCACTTTCTGACAACTACCGATGTGAAAAATACTTAACGCATTTGTATTAATTCAAGGGTTAAACGCTACACACAATATATGTCTGTGACTAAGGCTGTGGTGAAGCATGATGTTGTACATCATTCAATCATTTTATCTTCTCCAGGGAGGTTGGTGGACGTAAGTTGACGGTGGAGACCAGGTTGGCCAAGGAGCTGGCTGAGTTCAACGGGGACCTATCCCTAGAGGGGCTACACTTCTGGAAGACGGCCTTCTCCGCCATGACCCGGCCCGGCTCCTCTCACACCCTGGGAGCAGAAGCCACCAGAGACCAGGCCCAGCTCAGCCCCTCTTCAGCCGGGGACCAGAAGGTCATCCTGCTGCCCTGTAGGAGCGCCCCCAGGCGGGAACGCGTCCAGCTATGGCTGGAGGCCAGGAAACAGTACGAGCATCTGCAGAGGGGCAGGAGAGACATGGGAGCACTGGAGAGGGGAAGGTTAGAACAGATAAGAGAAGAGCAGCAAACTGACAGGACTGAACAGCCCACTCTGCTCCATTGTCCAGCATTGAAGGAAGAGGAGGGGTTTGAGAAGCCCTCCGATATCAGGACTCAGAGGGATAATCTCTCTCTACATATATCACCTGTTGGGGGGGTGGAAACTCAGGACAGCCCCAGAGGAGTGAAGCCTGTATCAGACATTAACACCAGAGACTCTGAGGAGGAGTGTTATGGTAAATCCATCTCTCCAGACTCGCCAGACCTGCCGCCCTGGCAGCAGCCCACGCAGCCCAGCCCCTCAGGACTAGATGGAGTAGAGGGGGAGAGGAGAGGGTCAGATCTAGGGTCACCCTTGTCCCCCAGGCTCTGCACCTCCCCAGAGAGGAGCGAGGAGAAGCACTTCCTCAGTCCCTCTCCCTTGCCTTCCACGAAGAGCCGAGGGGACAGGGAGAGGACCAGCCCCAACCTTCAGCTCCACAGCACCCCAGTCCTCAGGAGACGCAGGTGCAGGGGCGAGTCTGAACCCATGTGCAGCACCCCTTTGACTGAAGGTAAGCCCCATCGTTCTCCGTCCGCAGGCTGTCGGCACCTATCCCTCTTCATCCTGCCTCGGCCGCTAACACTAACTCCGACCGTGGGAAATGGCATTAGCGATGGCATCCGCTATCCTTCCCGCCGTAAGCTTTTCTTTACTCCAACTTTCTTTCTTAACCTCGGTGTGAAATTTTTATGGCTGCTATTAATGACTGCATAATTGACTAATCAAGCGTACCAGAATTGTTAATCTGTCACAGTCATTTATTGAATTAGCTTTAATAGGAGGAAGCCGCCTGCATGCAGTTGTTTTGTCCTCTGGAATGTCATTATGCGTCGAACCACCCCGCCAGCACCCTGAATTCATTTTGGGGGGTTTCTGTTCAATCCCAGACGCAGAGTCCCCATCTCAGAGACTGCAGCACAGGAGAGGGGAACACACAGACACCCTGAGGAGAGTGACACTGACCACACAGATGAAGGTCAGGACAAAACACAGAGAATTTAAGCTCCTGTTCATTTTAGGCCATTCACTCCAAAAAGCCTCTTAAAAAAAATAAATAAATGTATATGTTGGCCTCTATACCTTAATGAGCTATGTATGGTTTCAGAATATTGATGAAGAGCATCAGACAAGTAAATAACCCAAGACACTTTACAGATTTAGCTTTGATCATTTGAATCCGTCGCGTTTACTTTGTCTGCCCGGATACACCGTCCCCCCCCCCCTTTAACGTGATGTCATTGTGCATTCCCCTCTACCTCGGTCCCCAGAACCAGTTTGCTGCTTTGAACGTTGCAAAGAAAGACAACTCTCAGATCGAGGGCCCCAGCATCAGCAACTCGTACGGCTTCAAAGTCAGCATGCAGAACCTCCAGGACGCTAAAGCCCTGCACGAGGTGACACACACACACACACACACACACACACACACACACACACACAGTAGTGGTACAGAAGGAATGTGACATGCTTTTCCTTTTCGTCTGTAGGTGCAGCACCTGACGTTGATGAGCATGGAGCTTCACGCTCGAACCCGGCGGGACCTGGAGCCCGACCCCGAGTTTGACCCCATATGTGCCTTATTCTACTGCTTCAGCTCTGACGCACCCCTACTGGACTCAGACAAGACGCAGCTGACTGGGGCCATCGTGGTGGACAAGGACTGCCAGGACAGTGGCCAAGGTGATGGGGTCACTCCCTCAGTCCCTCCCGCCATGCTGTGGATGGATGGACCACACTTGTCTGACCTGGCTTCAAATATTACCATTGTGTACACGGTCATTGTGCTTGGATCTGAAAGAACAGTGTTTTGTGTGTGTGTGTGTGTGTGTGTGTGTCCCAGGTGTCAGAGGAACAGCACCCCTGCTGGTCAGATCTGGGGTCTCAGGACTGCAGGTCACCTACGCTGTGGATGAGAAGCGGCTGTTCCAGGAAGTTGTCACGATCATGAGGAGGTACTGTATTGGCTCCCGTGGTTTTGACCTTGATCCTTACATGGCGAAAAAGGGAGAACTGTTGGACATCTGTTGGACATCTGATCGGTTGTTAAATATTTCGCTGGGTGTTCATGTTCCCAAGACTGACAGCGCATGTGCAAATTCACTGTTTTTGATTTAAATGTATGTTATACATATTCATGCCTTGTTTCCGTTTCTATGAAATCGTATCTTTTCTGATTTGTTTAGGCCACTGTTAAACATGTGTACTGTGGCTGTTAACATCTCTGTTCTGTCGTGGCAGGTTTGACCCAGACATGCTGGTAGGCTATGAAGTCCAGATGCGTTCCTGGGGCTACATCCTCCAGCGGGCAGCGGCACTCAACTTTGACCTTTGCCAGCAGCTCTCCAGGGTGCCAGGTAGGGTGGCACTCACCCTTGACCTCTCTGCTGCCACAACACTGTATTGAAATAGTATTGGCTCTCATACAGAAGCGTCAAGCAGGTTTCTCCCTGACATTCTACAGCCAGCCGTTCCCGGTCAAAGGAGAATGTGGCTAGATGTCGTCTGGCTGCTCCTCCGTCGGGTGTAGTGACGTCTGTCTGTCCTCAGGTGACGCCAAGGAGAACTGTTTCGCTGCGGAGAGGGATGAGTACGGAGCGGACACCATGACGGAGATACACATCATCGGCCGCATCGTCATCAACCTGTGGAGGATCATGAAGACCGAGGTATCTGTTGCCGCCGTAGATATCATCAATCGCTTAGAATCGACGCTGCCAGCCTTTCCACTGTATTAATTAGCTTGGTTCCCTTTTTTCAAAAAAGGAAAAAAAAAATCCAAATCAACAGTGTGTAGCTGCAGATCATTTGGTTATGAATCTTCTCATGTTGGTTTCTGGGGTCATTTGTAGGAGTTTATTTCCTATTTATTTTTTATTTTTTAAACAGGTAACGTTGAACAACTACAGTTTTGAGAATGTGGCCTTCCACGTCCTACACCAGCGCTTCCCCCTGTACAGCCCCCGCACCCTGTCGGACTGGTTCGACCACAACACGGACCTGCACAGGTGGGCACCGCACCCACCTACCTTCTCTTTTTCACCGTGCTTACATTATAACCATCATCACTCTGTTTGGTGATCAACTCGTCTATTGGTTTTGCATAGCGATTCAAGTTGAAACTGAATCAAGACCATGAAACGGGGTTGTTTCCTTCTTACAGTATGACTCTGTGTTGTCTGCCTGCCAGGTGGAAGATGGTGGACTATTATGTGAGCCGGTTGGGCGGCACCATGCAACTTCTCCAGCAGCACGACATCATCGGCAGGACCAGCGAGCTGGCCAGGGTGTTCGGGATCCAGTTCTACCACGTGCTCACCAGGGGATCCCAGGTCAGGAACCCAGTGGATCTCAGAAATGTTGGGCTATTGGCTGTGGTGTGGATTGGCACGCTGTGTTGATGTAATGTTTTGCTCTGCAGGCGCTGCATTCTTCTGGTGCTTCGCTCACTGTCTCGTTTTGTGTCTTTATGTGGTTTAACAACTGCCTTTCAACTATAAGAGGAGTTAAGAAAGCACATCGGGACAGTTTGAAGGTGTTTAGGAATTGGTGATGGTCAGAACAAGTACTACATACCACAAATAAAAGGCAAGATGATCAAGGGGAAACGAGGACACGTTTTGTCGAGACTGCGCTAAACCGCATGGAGTACAAGTTGTCAGTGATCAGTCTGAGAAAGTCTACTCTGCACTCTCTCCTCATCTCTCTCCTCTCCCTGCAGTACCGTGTGGAGTCCATGATGCTGCGCGTGGCCAAGCCCATGAACTATATCCCCGTGACGCCCAGCATTCAGCAGAGAGCCCAGCAGAGGGCGCCACAGTGCATCCCGCTGGTCATGGAGCCCGAGTCACGCTTCTACAGCAATTCTATGGTGGTGCTGGACTTCCAGTCGCTCTACCCCTCCATCGTCATCGCCTACAACTACTGCTACTCTACCTGCCTGGGCCACGTGGAGAGCATGGGAACGTAAGACACATACTTACATGCATACATTCACCTTCTATTTTGGTAGAGTGAGATGTCAGTCAAGGTACAGAGACCGATCACTGTGTCATGTTTCAGGCCCGATGAGTTTAAGTTTGGCTGCACCTCCCTGCGGGTCCCCCCTGAGCTCCTCTACCAGCTCCGCAATGACATCACCATCTCTCCCAACGGCATCGCTTTTGTCAAGGTACAACTCTTCTGATAGGTTCACCTTTTCCTTATGAAAGGAAGGTGGGTTTTGCTGAAATAAATGAAACCGTTATGGAACTATTGAGTTGAACTCTGTCTCTGTCTTGTCTGTCTGTGCCAATGTCTCTGTTCCCTGCTCAGCCCACGGTGAGGAAGGGGGTCCTGCCCAGTATGTTGGATGAGATCCTGAACACGCGGTTCATGGTGAAGCGCTCCATGAAGACTTACAAGCAGGACAAGGCCTTGATGAGGCTCCTGGACGCCAGGCAGCTGGGACTCAAGCTCATCGCCAACGTCACCTTCGGCTACACCGCCGCTCACTACTCCGGACGTATGCCCAGCGTAGAGGTGAGGGGTCACGCTAACATCTGGCACATTTACCCAAAACTCCATGATATATCTTTCTCTCCCCCCGTCAGTAACCTTATCTCAGCCTTTTTCTCATACGTATCTCCATCTATTGTCTCTACAGGTTGGAGATAGTATTGTCCACAAGGCCAGGGAAACCCTGGAGAGGGCCATCAAGCTGGTCAACGACACCAAGAAGTGGGGAGCCCACGTTGTCTATGGTGACACAGACAGGTAGGGACAAGCCTAGAGAGTGGGAAGCGTGAGGTATTGGGCCCTCGGGTTTTTGGAGGCTTCCTCTTTTTTTCTTAACCTCTGCTTGTGTCTCTTCCAGCATGTTTGTCCTGCTAAAGGGAGCGACTAAAGAGCAGGCCTTCAAGATCGGCAACGAGATCGCCGAGGCGGTGACTGCTACCAACCCTAAACCTGTCAAGCTGAAGTTTGAGAAGGTACAGTCCTGCTCAGTACAGTGTGAGGTTGCTAGACTGGCTGTCTGTATTGAAGCTCACAGAATGTATGTTTGAGTGTGTGTGTGTGATTTAATAGTTTTTAATTCTTCTCTCTGTGTGTGTGTGTGTGTGTGTGTGATCCCAGGTGTACCTCCCGTGCGTGCTCCAGACGAAAAAGCGCTACGTGGGCTACATGTACGAGAGCCTGGACCAGAAGGACCCCGTGTTTGACGCCAAGGGGATCGAAACTGTGCGTCGAGACGGATGCACTGCTGTTTCCAAGGTAACCAGGCAAAATTTGACAGATTTCTCTGCCTTCTCCGTCTACAGCCTTCACAATCCTGCCAGATTTCTACTAGCAGCCCGTGCTCAGATGAATGCAAAGCGCACACATGGGAATCAGTTCTATACTATCACAGTCAGCCTGGTCAACGTGTAGGAATAGACTGGTGTCTGATATGCGCAAAACCCCCCCCGTCCGTCCGTCTCCCTAGATTTTGGAGCGTTCCATCAAGCTGCTGTTTGAGACGCGGGACATCAGCCTGGTGAAGCAGTTTGTGCAGCGTCAGTGTGTGAAGGTGCTGGAGGCCAAGGCCAGCATGCAGGACCTGACTTTCGCTAAGGAGTACAGGGGCAGCGGCTCCTACCGGCCGGGGGCCTGCGTCCCTGCTCTGGAGCTCACCAGGTAACACGCCGCCTGAGGGGAGTGTAGTCCTACTGTGTGTTTATGACACGACGGGGTTGAATTGACAGTGGCATCTTTGAGAAATCTTGAGTGTGGATATGGCAATATGGCAGTGCCTAAATGTCATTGCATGTCTAACTAGTGTGTTTCTGTGGAGTGGCTTGTTGAAGTGTGTGTGTGTGTGTGTGTGTGAGACCTTCCTCTCCTCTCGTCTGGCTGTGTGCCCTTTGTGAAGCCACTTACTGATTCCCCACAATGTCCATTGTCTGCCTGCACTACAACGGGCCTAGCTCAGTGTACTGTACCTGAGACAGTTGCCTAGCAACCCAGCCCATAATGGGTGGCAAAACCTGATTTCAGAGACATGGTTAAAGGGGAAAAATATTCTGTGTGATTCAGGAAATGTATTACAATTTATTATAGTCAGTAGTACTACTGCAGTTCAAAAACAAGGAGCAAATGCATCATATTTTATTCAGATATTTGTACTTTGGTTTAAAAAAAAAACAATTGTGATAAATTAATCAAATTAAATCTGAGTACTGTATGTATGTGTGGTCCTATACCACTGCACATATTTGGGGTGCTAGATTATAATGAAACAGCCATTCCAATGCTGTGTCCTGCCCACCCCCCCTCCCCCCAGGCGTATGATGGCTTATGACCGGCGCCTGGAGCCACGGGTGGGCGAGCGGGTGCCCTACGTGATCGTGTACGGGACGCCCGGCGTGCCTCTCATTCAGCTGGTGCGGCGGCCCCTGGAGGTGCTGCAGGACCCGGGCCTGCGCCTCAACGCCACCTACTACATCACCAAGCAGATCCTGCCCCCGCTGAGGCGCATCTTCCAGCTCATCGGTGTGGATGTGCTCAGCTGGTACCAGGAGCTCCCCAGGGTGAGGCTATGAAAGAGAGGTGGGGGGGTGTCGGACTCTTAAAATGTGTCTCCCTCTGGTCTCACAGCTCTTCTAGTTAGTTACTGGGATTCATCAAACCGATGATAGATCCATGCAGGAGAGAGTAGACGTTTGACACACACACACACACCGACCACTGAAGCAGCGGTGGTGTTTTAAAAGCTTTGTCCGGACTGTCGTGCAGACAGAGAACAAAAGAAAAAAAGGGCTACACGTCGGGAATCAAATGAGACAAATATCCAATCTCGTACCCAAGTCATTGTTAGGCATGTCCTTTTTGAAATGCCAATGATTCCATCTAGTGGCGAGTTGTGTAAAGGACATGCAGATTTCATACTGTTGTCTCGTTAGCCTGCTTCAGACTGAAGGGCACGGAGGCTCTTTTCAGACCCATGTTTCTCAACTTCAGTCCTGCTGTGCCTCGTTTTTGTTGTAGCTCCAGACAAACTCGCCTGATTCCACTTGTCACCAAGACCTGGGTGAGTTGAATCAGGTGCGTTTCTCCTAAAAGGTGTATAGTTGGAAGTACTGCAGGACGGCTTTGAGCAACACCATGTCCCCTTGCCCTTCGGTCTGAAGCAGGCTAACGACAAACGTGTGCGGGTGGGGGTACTGGAGGACTGGAGTTGGCAAAACACTGTTTGAGCACGTGTCAAAACACACTCCGTGGAGGGCCGAGTGTCTGCGGGTTTTCACTCCTCCCTGGTAATTGATTACTAATTAGTGACCTTAATTAGTCAAAGAACTCCCCTCATCTTGTTGTGTAGGTCTTAATTGAAAGGGAAAAACGCAAACCTGCAGACACTAAGCCCTCCATGAAATGAGTTTGACACCAGTTTGAGGCAAAAATAGTCTGACCTGTCAAATAGTGAATTAGTCTTTTTTTAAAATACCTTATTTATCACCACAAATCTATCCTAGTCCATGTCCTCTGTCTTCAGGTCCAGAAGGCGTCATGCTCCATGGTGGCCAGAGGGGAGGAAGTGGGGAGGAAGGGGACTATCTCCCAATACTTCACCACGCTGCACTGTCCTGTGTGTGACGAGCTCACCCAGTTAGGGGTGTGTGCCAGCTGCCGTGCCGAGCCCCAACGCGTGGCCGTCACTCTCTACCAGGACATGCGCCTTTGGGAGAGCCAGCAGGACCAGCTGCTAAAGGTGAAAGGTCGGGGGAGGGGGGGGGGACACCATTGGCAACTTACACTATATATACAAAAGTATGTGGACATCCCTGCTGACAGGTTTATAAAATCGAGCATACAATCTCCTTAGACAAACATTGGCAGTAGAATGGCCTCACTGAAGAGCTCAGTGACTTTCAACGTGGCACCATCATAGGATGTCACCTTTCAACAAGTCAGTTCGGCACATTTCTGCGCTGCTGGAGCTGCTCCGGTCAACTGTACATGCTGCTGTTGTGTAGTGGAAACTTCTGGGAGCAACAACAGCTCAGTGGTAGGCCACACAAGCTCACAGAATGGGACTGGAGAGTGTTGTAGCGAGTAGCAATCGTCTGTCCTTAGTTGCAACACTCACTACCCAGTTCCAATCTGCCTCTGGAAGCAAATCCAGCACAAGAACTGTTCGAGAGCTTCATGAAATGGGTTTCCATGGCCGAGCAATCGCACACAAGCCTAAGATCACCATGCGCAATGCCAAAAAGTTTGGTGGAGGAGGAATAATGGTCCGGGGCTGTTTTTCTAGGCCCCTTATTTACAGTGAAGGGAAATCTTATTGCTAGTGGCATTCTAGACAATTCTGTGCTTCCAACGTTGTGGCAACAGTTTGAGGAAGGCCCTTTTCCTGTTTCAGCATGACAATGCCCCCTTGCACAAAGCTAGGTCCATACAGAAATGGTTTGTCGATCGGTGTAGAAGAACTCGACTGGCCTGCACAGAGCCGACCTCAACCCCATCGAGCACCTTTGGGATGAATTTGAAAGCTGACTGCAGGCCAGGCCTGAATGCCCAACATCAGTGCCCGACCCCACTAAGGCTCTTGTGGCTGAAGTCCCCACAGCAATGTTCCAACATCTAGTGGAAAATCTTCCCAGAAGAGTGGAGGGAGGATGTTATAGCAGCAGGATGGGGGGTGCAATGAGATGTTCGATGAGCAAGTGTCCACATACTTATACTTTTGGTCATGTAGTGTACCACAAGCTGATGCTGAGTAGTCTCCAAGCACTGTCTGCATTTGAGTTTTAGAGAGTCAGAGTACAGTGAGATGGAAATCGAGCTAAGCTTAGAGTTGTATTTTTAGCCCTATCATGTAATATTAGAGGGATAGTTCACTCCAACTGGTTGGTGAGGTTCTGTAGCTAGAGCAGAAGCTATAAAGATTCATCAGTGTTTAAACTCCATTAACCAATCAACCTGTTTTCCATTTGGTCCAGATCTGTCGGAACTGCAGCGGCAGTGCGGAGCGGCAGGTTCCGTGTGTGTCTCTGGACTGTCCGGTGCTCTACAAGCTGTCCCGGGTCAACAGACAGCTCACCAAGGCCCCCTACCTCCGACAGCTCCTGGAGCAGTTTGGATTGTGAACGGCCCCTGTGGCCCACTGCGCAGCACAGCTACTCTGGTGCTAAAACCAACGCTGTCTCATCCAGCCGTGTTTCCCTGTCTTTTCCTTTTTAAATGGTGCTTTGATTGAACCCCGTTGGGTTTTCATGTTGTCCCGTTGTTATTTGTTATACAAGTATTTCTGCTCTAAGTGCAGACTGGCTGGGTTTGGGCCTCCTGAAGGAGACGAGGGAGTGGTTTTCAAGGGCTCGTTCTCCCTCGCTCACTGTGTCTTCATTAGCTGCTATTGGTTGGTTGTGATTGAAGCTGATGTTTTTTTTCTTTCTTCAGGATGGATGGAGATATAGTCTCTTCTGTATCATAAAGATGGCATTAACTCTTGACCGAAGAGGCCCCTACCGTTTTTATTTTGTAGGCGCTGTAGCAATTTGTAAATGCAAGACTTAAAAAGTCTGAACAGTATTTCTAAGGAGCTCCTTACGACGCAAAGGTTGACTAAAGAAAACACTGTTTAACTACATTTCCCTTTTTTATATCAAATACAATCTTTGGTAAATAGTTCTTGTAAAAGTGCCCATTTGAATTATCTGTGCATCGGCATTAAAAAATGAAAACAAATCAACTAGTTTTTATGCATTCTGTTTGTGTGCCATTTTGTCTCTTTTAGCCTCAATTTGTCAGTTATGAAAAAGCATATTATCATTATACCCTGAGGCACTAATGCCTATAAAAAGAGGATGGGGGAGTATTCATTTCAGTTTTTACTTCTGGGACTGTTGCAATACTGTATTTTGATAATTTATGGCAAGAGTATATATTATTTCCTTGTGCATATTTGTTTTGTACACATTTCTAATGCTTTCTCCATGTTAAAACAGCATATGCCATCTACCCATGTCAAGATGGATTATATTATTTCCCAAACAACTATACACAGGATCTGTGTATTTGTATAAATGTAAATGTACAACAAAAAATATGAAGGAAGTGTTTCTTGCTTTGTTTTTAATGGACATTGCTGTGGGTGGAGGTTGAAGATTGATATAATAAAACTCAATGTATTAAATTCTCTAGTCTTTGTGTTTTAGTATTTTTCATGGCTTTGATTTGTTTTAATAGAAACATTCAAACGTGATCAACTTTAACAAAGATCACACATCTGTATGGAAAAACTACAGATTACTAGAAAATTCATCACAGCACAAGACTTAAATAAAAAAAATGTTTACAGAAAAGTGAGAGAAAAAAACATGCTGTGTTCATGTGCTATCGGAAACTCGGGAACCTCTGAGATAAAAAATGAATGTAACTTATTTCTGTAGTGGTTCCCACTGGGCATACACTGGTTGAATCATCATTTCCACGTCATTTTAATTCAATTCTGTTGAACCAATATGGAATAGATATTGGCCGCCCCCAGGTGGTAAGGGTAGGTAACAACACATCCGCCACGCTGATCATCAACACATGTGCCCCTAAGGGGTGGGTTCTTAATCCTCTCCTGTACTCCCTGTTCACTCATGACTGCACGGCCAGGCACGACTCCATCACCATTAAGTTTGCAGATGACACAACATTGGTAGGCCTGATCACCGACAACGACGAGACAGCCTATAGGGAGGTCAGAGACCTGGCCGTGTGGTGCCAGGACAACCTCTCCCTCAACGTGATCAAGACAAAGGAGGATTGTGGACTACAGGAAAAGGACGGAGCACACCCCTATTCTCATCGACGGGGCTGTAGTGGAGCAGATTGAGAGCTTCAAGTTCCTTGGCGTCCACAACACCAACAAACTAACATGGTACAAGCACACCAAGACAGTCGTGAAGAGGTCACAACAAAACCTATTCCCCCTCAGGAGACTGAAAAGATTTGACATGGGTCCTCAAAAGGTTCTACAGCTGCACCATCGAGAGCATCCTGACTGGTTGCATCACTGCCTGGTATGGCAAAGGCTCGGCCTCTGACTGCAAGGCACTACAGAGGTTGGGGTGTACAGCCCAGTTCATCACTGGGGCCACGCTTCCTGCCATTCAGGACCTTTACACCAGGCGGTGTCAGAGGGAGACCCTAAAAATTGTCAAAGACTCCAGCCACCCTATTCCTAGACTGTTCTCTCTGCTTGCAAGCGATACCGGCGCACAAAGTCTAGGTCCAAGAGGCTTCTAAACAGCTTCTACCCTCAAGCCATAAGATTCCTGAACATCTAATTAAACTGCATTGTTGGTTAGGGGCTCGCAAGTAAGCATTTCACTGTAAGGTCTACACTTGTTGTATTCGGCGCATGTGACTAATACAATTTGATTTGATTTTACATCTTTGCCCAGAGGCTTGATTCTGATACTTTCTAAGTGGGAAACTCGGGAACATCTTTCTACAACGAGTTAGCAAGTCTAACATGTTTGAGTTGCCAAGTTCCAACTAGCACGTGAATGCGACATATATTCAAACAAAGGTCTGACAAAAACAAAATTATTCAAAATTCCTATCTTTAACGGCTGATAATTCAAATATTTACTAAATATAAATATGACAAAGAAAATGACATCTTTAGGATATCTAAAGGAAAAAAACGTTTAGTGTTGCACTCCTGTGAAATCACTCATGTAACTGTTATAATTTATTACCAGCAACAGTGGCAAGGGGTCTTAATGTTTAAACAAATCCCATTTCCACCACAGCATACAGCTTCAAATGATGTAGTAGACATAAGCTGTGTAAGAGTGGGGTAAATTATATTGCACTGTAAATCTAGTATCAAACATTTACATGTGTGTTAAACTAAACAGGTCCGATTACAGTCACGGACAATCAGACATCAACAAGTTTTTCTGAAGAGAGCCATGGCTCTTCTAGAATACAGTAACGTCTTTAAAGCACTTGGAGTAATGGCGCATTTCTCAGACTAGAGCCCTTAGGCCGGTATTCATTCCGATCGCACTTCGTGACAATGGACAATTTAAGGGTAATTTCGACATATGCAGCATTGACTGTAAACGTGGTCTCTGAACGCAAGGAAATTGCCTTTAAAAAGGTACATTGCAGACAAAGCACGATCGGATGCAATCCTGGCTTTAGGATTGAATCCCGGCCTTACTGTTAATCCGATTGAATCGCGGGCTCCCAGGCAGAGTGTCAGAGGTGGAACTGCATTAGAGCTGTCAAATCCACAAGTGGCTCCCGGCATTATACCTAAAGCGGATATTGCCATTGGCTGCACGTAGTCACATTAAGAGAAATCCCATGCAGCTTGTTTACAAGTTGTTTAGTGGAATGTGAGATATAAATCTACACTTCGATTAGGTTGATAGACATCCTAATTTTGTTTAATGATTTTACATTTGAGCGTCATTATTTCTACATAATCTACACTTTCTCGTTCTGGACTTCTAACATGATTGGGACGAGTATGGCTTCGTGACAATGACCATGAGAGCAGCAGCTCCGATTTGACAGCTCTAATGCAGATACACCACCAAAACACCAGCTATGGGGGTGTCGGCAATCGCCGGTTAATGCTTGATCTGACTGAATCTAGCCCCTAATCTCTCTTCTGCCGGTCCAGGGAACGCAGCAGTTTCCGTCTGGGTGAGTCTCCCTGGAGAGAGATAGAGTCTGAGAAATAGGCCCCAACTGTTGGCTCTAGGGACTGGAGAGTAGCGGGGACAGATGTGGCAGTGGTGTCCCCTGATGTCCCAGAAACATCAGGTGGTGGAAGCCCTTTGTTAGGAGATGACAACGCTTTATTAGGAGATAAAGAGAGCGCTTTGCTCGGAGAAGAGAGCGCCGCTTTATTAGGAGAGATCATAAGGCTGGCGTCATCCATCTCGATGACCTCGAAGTCGGCATCATTCCACTGGTCGGCCTCGTCATCCTGCTTCTGTTCCCGCTGCTGCTCCTGCTCCTCTTCCTCATCATTGGCGCCCGAGTCCAGCAAGGCTTGGCGGTACTCGCTGTCGTCAGGCTCCATGTGGCTCCTGGTGCGAGGTGTCCTGCCGGGGCCGCTGGGGGACGAGGCCAGCCAGAACATGAAGGGGAAGAGGATGGAGGTGATGGTGGCGGTGCCCAGGGCCAGGTACATTAGCAAGGGCTGATCATGGATCCTTCCCAGTAGGAAGCCCACCAGGGCGGGCAGCACCATCTCCCCCAGGGCCGCCCCCACCACGAACACCGCAGCAGAGCGCCCGGTCACCGTGGTGTACTGCTCCACCCAGGAGATCCCACTGGGGAAAGTGGTCGACATGGAGGCACCATAGACACCAGTGCAGACCCACAGGGCCACCCTGTTGCTGTTGAAGAGGGTGAGGAACAGGGAGGACAGGGTGCAGCCCACCAGGCTCAGTAGAATCATGGTGCCTGGGTGCATGCAGGTCGCAAAGAAGATGGCCAAGCCCCGGCCGGCAGCAAACGTTCCCCAGAACAGGGAGTTGAGCCCTGCTGCCTGGGCCTCGTCCATATGAATGTAATCCTTAGCGTAGGTGAAGATAAAGGAGCCGTACGCCACCTCGGCCCCCACGTACCAGAAGAAGAAGACAAAGAGCATAGCGATGAGTGCGTTGTGGTGCTTGGACACCAGGGGTTTCCCTGAGGGGGTCTGGGCCCTGCCACTAGAGGGGCTGTGGCGGGCGTAAAGGATGAAGAAGACGAGGGAGACGAACAGGATGAAACCACCGATCACAACGTAGGCCCACATGGACTTGAGGGTGCTGCTACTGTGGACGAAGCGAATAACCGTAGGAGAGGACACAGTTTGGGGCACGTGGTCTGTGACAGATGGGGAGGTGGAGTTTGCCACCGAGGCTTCCATGCTGCTGTTTGTAGCCACGTCCAGGTCCGTTCCAAACAGCAGCTTGGCGATGATGGGCGAGGCGAAGGCCCCAGCAGCGAAGCTGAAGTGCAAGGCCTGCATGTGGGGGCCAGCCTGATCCCCCCACGTCTGCAGGATCAGGACATTACCGCCTACCAGAGAGGACAGTAAACAGCGTCAGAGACATTCACTGACTACCACTTCTTGTACTGTGTGCAGTAGATACATATTTACTGTCTTAAAGATAAAGACTGTGAGATTAACTGCACCTGTATCTAGAAAGCCCATGGAAACTCCAATACTGGACATCAGGGCAGTGAGGAGAAGGGCCGTCTTAGAGAAAGGGATGGCAAACATCCCAAACGCTGTGACCAGCATGGAGAGGCCTGTGGAGAAGATACAGTGTTAGGAGGAGTGGGGTGTATTCAACCAGCATGCACCATATAAAAGTCATGATCACCCACAAAAACAACCATTGGCATTCTTTGACAAGCAAAGGTGGTGCATTCACTGTGCTTACTGTATACTAATATAATAATAACAACAACAACAAATGCATACTGTATACTAATATAATACTAATATTAATAATAATAAATGCCATTTAGCAGACGGTTTCAACCAAAGCGACTTACAATCATGCATGTATACATATTTCGTATGGGTGGCCTGGGCGGGAATCAAACGTATGATCCTGGCATAGCTAGCGCCATACTCTATGAACTCATAGCCTCACAGGACCACAATAATATCTTAGAGGTTAAATGTAATGTTTTTCAGAGCCAATGAACACCATGTATTTGTATTTTAGTTAAGTCTAGGTATATTTTAGTCTGTTAGACATACCCAGCAGCAGATGGCTGTTCATGCAGTCAAAGAGAATCCCGGACAACACAGAGCCGCCTATATAGCCCATCGAGCGGCCTACGAAGATGTAGGAGATGTTGCTGATGTTCTGGTTGACGTTGATGGCAAGGTCTTGAAATGTGGGGCCTAAGACAGAGATACTCATCCCCTGGAACACATACATAATAAACTAGTACACTGTACTACAGGCAAGTATAAGTAAGTGCATATCTCAGAGCTTTCTCCAAGTTCTTAGGCAAACAGTGGTAGCGTCTAGGGCCATCATCATATTCTAGGATACATTTTTCTAGGATACATACAGTAATATTCTAAGGGTATTTTGAACTTTATTTGTGGCAGCCAATGTTAAATAATATAAAGTGTGACATTTTGGGGTTTTATTTCCCTTTCGGGAAGGCGGCAGTTATTCGAAATTGTACCTTTGGACAGGTGCCAAAAAGTAAAAGCTTAATTAATTAACCCCGATAGGATTGGTGGGTTCCCCGCGGGACGGTTGAGCTCACGTAGGCTAATGTGATTAGCATGAGGTTGTAAGTAACAACAAAAAAATCCCAGGACAGAGACATATCTGATATTGGCAGAAAGCTTCAATTCTTGTTAATTTAACTGCACTGTCCAATTTACAGTAGCTATTACAGTGAAACATACCATGCTATTGTGTGAGGAGAATGCACAGTTATGAACTTGAAAATGTATTAATAAACCAATTAGGCACATTTGGGCATTCTTGATACAAGATTTTGAACAGAAATGCAATGGTTCATTCGATCAGTCATTTCAAAGATGTTACAAAAAAAATACAAAAATGTATTTGTATTATCTTTTACCAAATCTAATGTTATATTCTCCTACATTCATTTCACATTTTCACAAACTTCAATGTGTTTGCTTTCAAATGGTATCAAGAATATGCTTATTATTGCTTCAGGTCCTAATCTACAGGCAGTTGGATTTGGATATGTCATTTTTGGCGAAACTTTGAAGGGAAAAAAGGGGTGGAACCTTTTAAACCTGTTCTGAAGTTGAAGAGCTAGTTTTACAGCCATGAAATGCAAATCCGGTTCATTCAGAATATATCCCTAACAAACGCTCATTTTACCTGAGAATAAGAAAGTAACCATTTTCTTAATATATGCCACTAACCACAATCACATAACTAATGAACAAATGAATGAATCTTGGAAATGCTAGATATTATCGAATGGGAATAGGAATAGTTACTGACCATGTGAGACTCATGTAAAATTAGATGAAGCTTTAAAACACGTACAGAAAACCTGTATTTTAGTTTTAGTGAAGATATGGTGATAGAGAAACAACCAGAACAATAATGTCCATGTAAAACAAACCATGCAATAAAACCAGAGACCCTATTAAATTCTCAGATATAAAAGGTACATATGATGACAGAATGGTTCCAATTCAGTCCCTTTGCCTGGCCTAATCAAAAGCATTCATCATTACCAGGCCGAGGAATGACGCACAGAGCGCTAAGGTGATCATCCAGCTGCTGCAGCCTCCAGAACCGCTGGCCCTGCCACCTCCATCGATGATTTCAACCTCATCATCGAACTCTGAATTCGAACTTCTCTTCCTCCCTTTCATTACACTCTTCAGCCCTCGTCTCGTGTCTTTCCTCTTGTCAAACAGAGTATCTTCCTCTTGGTCATCGTTATCATCATCATCATCCTCCTCCATTCTAGCGAAACGAACATGCTTCTTTTTAGCAACAGGATCTCTAGCGGCCGAGGCAGACATGGTCGAGCTGTCAAATTATGGCTAACGTCTTTGTCTGAATCCTGCTAGTTGGCAATATTGACAAGTTTGCGCCAGCGCAGTTGGTAAACAAACGACGCGCACTGACCGGGTGCGCCTTCAGTGAACGACACGTTCTGAAATCCTACTCTGTTATAGAGATAAATAGTAATGGCGTCTTTTTGTATGCACCAACTCCGCCATGGTTCGTTGTACAAAATGAATGGAGTTTTTGTAGGGTTTTTGGATAAATGCCGAAAAATAAGGTATGTGGTAAACACAGGTTTAGGATATATTATTCGTTTTGTTCAGCTAACGTCACTTTTTTGAGCATTTTTAAGCGTTTATGAAGAAGGAAAAAAGCACATAAAAGTCTTCATAATTTTTAAAGGTCATATTAACTGACTGATATTATCTCATAGAACAAAACGTATAGGATCTCCTAAACCTGTGCTAACCTCAGACTTTATTTTCCGCCTTTACACCAAAACCATATTCTTTCCTCATTCATTTTCCCCATGTGAATGGCTGAATGAGCCAGAGGTAACGGATTTCCGTTTCTTAGGACTACAAGTTGGCGAGGTCGATTTACCCCTTCGGTTCTGTCATCCGGGAGAATGGTGGCTGCGGGTAATATGCCGCGTTCAGATGCTAGCCAGAACTAGGAAACTCGTTAATTTCTGACTTGGTAACTGGTTGTAGTTATACGAAATTCCTAGTTTTTCGGCTGGTATGTGAAAGCGGCAAAAGCCTAATACCACAGTGAGACAGATATCTCACCGGATGTATAAATGTGAAGCATCCGCTTAGCGTTTCCACTCATTACCAAATGAGGTAGTGAGAGGAAGCTCACTGGCCGGCAGTAGGAGAAGATGGAACGAGATGGATTTTGGCTGACATTCTGCACATATTCTCATAGATGAAACATTTGATCTCAATACAGTTTTCTGTTCCTAAAACTACAATACTACCGAGTGAACAAAGTTTTGTAGACTTTGCAATTTAAAAAAAAATCGCGTTGTTTAGGAGTACAATGGTGAATCGAGCACATGCGCACTTCAGAGGACGCGTTCCCCAACGGAAATATGCAGATATCTGCTAGAACGCGCCAATAGGATCTCGCTAGCTCGTGCTTGGCTCTGCCCACCTATCTGGTTCTGCCCACTATGACGAATTTGTTCCCATTGGAAACGACAGTCTTGTTGTCCATCTTGGTTCATTTATACAAATCTTTGCTTCTACGATGTGGTTCCATGGATGATTGGCTCAACTGACGCGTGAGCGTATAGGAAGTAGTAGTCGTATGATCGAAATTGTCGTCGGAAACAAGGACCTCTAGAGGTTATAATAGAAATGACGTTTTCCTTACGAATATTTTGCAAGAAAAGGTCCTTATACTTGTAAGAATGTCTACATTTACTGAAAATGTCTTCACATCTTCTGAAGATTGCCCTTCTATACAAATTGTATTTGTCACATGTGCAGAATACAACAGGTGTACCGTGAAATGCTTACTTACAAAGCACTTAACTATTTTCTTAACTTGCATTGTTTGGTTAAGAAAACATTTACTAAATAAACTAAAGGAAAAATAAATGTATACAAGTAACACAAAATAACAATAACGAGGCAATATACATGGGGTACAGAGTCAGTGGCTGAGGTAATTTGTACATGTAGGTAGGGGTAAAGTGACTATACATAGATAATAAACAGCAAGTAGCAGCAGTATAAAAAAAGGCGCGGGGGGTCAATCCGGGTGACCATTTAATTAATTGTTCAGCAGTCTTATGGCTTAGGGGTAGAAGCTGTTAAGGAGCCTTTTAGGACCTAGACTTGGCGCTCATGTACCGACTGCTTGCCGTGCGGTAGCAGAGAGAACAATCCATGACTTAGGTGACTGGAGTCTTTGACCATTTTTTGTGCCTTCCTCTGACACCTCCTAATATATAGGTCCCGGATGGCAGGAAGCTTGGCCCCAGTGATGTACTGGGCCGTACGCACTTCCCTCTGTAGCGCCTTAGGGTCGGATGCCGAGCAGTTGCCATACCAAGCGGTGATGCAACCAGTCAGAATGCTCTCGATGTATAACTTATTGAGAATCTGGGAACTCATGCCAAATCTTTTCAGTCTCCGGAGGTGGAAAAGGTGTTGTCGTGCCTTCTTCACAACTGTCTTGGTGTGTTTGGACCATAATAGTTTGTTGGTGATGTGGACACCAAGGAACTTGAAACTCTCAACCCACTCTACTACAGCCCCGTCGATGTGAAACGGGGGCGTGTTCGGCCCTCCTTTTCTTGTAGTCCACGATCAGCTCCTTTGTCTTACTCACGTTGAGTGGTTGGGGTCCTGGCACCACACTGCCAGGTCTCTGACCTCCCTATAGCCTGCCTCATCGTTGTCGGTGATCAGGCCTACCACCGTTGTGTCGTCAGCAAATTTAATGGTGTTGGAGTCGTGCTTGGCCACGCAGATTGGCCATCTATACTTGCTGGCTTGCTTTGGCAAGAGTCTGACTTCCCTGTATGACAGACGTGTGAGAAACATGTGTTAAGAGGAAGGATGGTCCAGTATTGACATTGGATTACAGCAAACACTTTGTTTTTCCAGTGTGTGTACATGCATAAAGTAGCTTAAATAAACCAGGCCCTATAGGTTGAGAGACATTGTTAGGCTCAAATTAGGAGGTATAATTTTCCCATGATGCAACTGGAGAGTGATGAAGAGAAACTCAAGAAAAAAACTAACATACCCTTACTTTGTTAAAAATGTACTTTAATTTCAGTTGTACATAGTACCATGACATATTACATATCATACAATCAAATTAAAACATTAAATAATGCAAGAAAATTATGAAGGCAATTAGAAAAGCAATCAAATGAAATAACTACATAAAGCAAAGAGATTTTAATGATCAGCAATATAAAGTGTATTTGAAAGACATTTATATATATTGTATCTGTAAAGAAATACATATAGTGTAAAGAAATAAACTGTGAACAACAAAATGAGAGAAGAACAATGCACATAACATGGGGTGAAAGCCACAAAGTTGAGATTTTTTGTGACATTACAGTGTGGTAGAACTCTAGTTGCATTAGGCATAGATATACACTCGGAATTACACCTGTGAAGAGCAAAAGAGTTTGAATAAAATCTATATATAACCTGCATATGTAACTAGAAACATGCTCATTGAATCATTTCAAACAATATGCTGTTGAATTTAGACTTTAGACACTAAACAAAAAATATAACATGCATAAACTAAATCTTTAAATTCTCTTCATAGGATCTAAAATACTGGGACATTCCCAAAAGGTGACAAACTTCTTTGGATGCCAAGGAATTAATTCAGTACGAGATAATGTAATGAATAATTACTAAAGATGTGTATGGCAAAGAGGTATCTCAGTAAAAGCTCCAGGGTACAATTTCAGGAATTTCTATTACTTGAGAAATTACCTGAGGCTTTCATCGGTGAATTGTGCAACTGCGTATGTCTAGGATGTAAAGTAAGAATAATAATATAGCAATTATAACTAAAATATGAACTTTGGTTAGAAAAACGAAACAAAAAATGTATCCGAAACATTCCTTGTGACATGGGTATTATCTAATTCTCACATCGATAGAAAAAAATACTACATCTAAACTGGAAATTCAAAGCATTAAAAAAAAAAACAGATCATTCCCAAAGCAAGATTTAAGTTCAAGATAGCAACTTTTTCTCAGAATTAATCATTTTATTTTAATTTCCCTGGTCACAAAATTCCACCGAAGTACCGTACTTCTCAGACAAACACTTTTCTGTAGTACAGATAGGCAGCAATCCCGTTCAGAGCAAACAGTGATGGCTAGGAAGCCGGAAGACACTTTTACAGAGTCTCTCCTAATGTTTGGATATCGACTGTATAAAGACACACAGTGGAAGGGAAATATTGCCCAAACAACACGCGATGGTCATGTTTCGTAATGGTTTGAACTGAAAGCCTCGTTCTGTCCTGCAAATACTGTGTAGGACAAAACACTAGAAATTTGCATGACATCCGAGGTAGATTGTGTCACAAGTCTTGCCTTGGTGAAACCAATGACCTACAGAGCTGGATAGTTTGGATTTTGATAAGTTATGACTTTTCTGCGTGCTTAGTGGTCAAGGGATTGTCGAGTCAAAATCCTACTCTGTAAAAGTTGTGGGTCTTCAAGTTCTCCAAGAGCAATCTTTATAATTATCAATGATTGTTGAAATTCAGGAGGGTGATTTGAAACATAACATGTTTGAAAGGCCTAATAAACTATCCTGAGGGTGGTGCTTTGGCAAATAGTATTGACCATAGACAATCAGCCATTTTCTTTACATTTCAAGGGCACACCCAAAATAATCAATACAAAAGGTTGTTTTGGTCTTCAAAACGTCAAATAATATGAGAAAGGAAAGCACCAATTAATTATGGCATGACATCAGCCGCTAAACAAATTCTAGAAAAAAATAAATACAAATATGAAAAATATCATTAAAACAAATATATTTTTCCTAATAAAAGGCTAATGAACTGAGCACACATAGTCAATGGTTAACTTGACTAATGGTCACATTTGTCAATGATTTCATATCAAATTACATTTGAAATATGGTGGACAGAGTGAGCCTACTACAATTAGAAGATATGAAAATATAACATTGGTTTACTAGCCTATATGTGCTGGACAAAATACTGCCATCAACAATCGAAAATCTATTCATAATTCATTCATCTCCGTTTCATGTCAATTACTCCTCATATATAATCAACAGTGACGTTCATCCTTTACTCACGTTGCATAGTCAGACAAGCAGACGTTCCGTTTGAGAATCCTGTTCTGAGCCGCTATAAACTAATGATTACAAAATGACAATGGTGGTTCTGGTTCAAAAACACTGAAAAGGATTCTCAGGCACTGTGTACGGCGCATTCAAGTTCTACTGTATCAGAGATACTAACGACTGAACACGGCTTCAGGTAAAGTCAGGCTTATTTCAGGTCCAGAGTACTGCAGCCTTGAGATGACGTTTCATATTTCATGGGTGGGACGCTGTAATTGTGTTTCAAGCTGCTCCCTTGAGATGCTCAAGCACCTTCAAGGTGACCTTAAACTAAGACAATAGTAAGCCCTACAACCACTAGGAACTAACTACCTCCCCACCCATTATCTCATAAAGCACTTCTTTGAAGTGATATTGTATGGTCAGGTCATACCTCATTACTCACAAATTCACAATCTTGGCATGTTTTAAGAGAGTATCAATCCCCCACAGATCACTCTGTGCTATAAACAGAAAAGGATTGACTTTTAAAAAGCAGCTGTCCCCCCCAGTTAAATTCTACTTAGCGGTAGATTCTTTGTTATACTGTTGTCAAGACAAGCAACATCTGTGTCCCAAACACACTTTACTTACCTATACTACTTATGGGATAATTTGATTTATTTTTTATTTTTAGATATATTACAGTTTCTTTTACCATATATGGTTAATTATATGTCCCTAGCGTTTCTTGGAAATATATATTTAAATCTAGTTTGTTTTTCTTTTCAAAATTCTGCAAAGCCTAAAAACTATATTCAAGCTTGTATTGAACATTTCTCGGCAATGCCCTTAAAAAAAAAAATGCACATTGAAAACGAGGGAATTTTCTAGCGAGGCTGGCCACTGCTTATTCTCATGTAAATAAGTAGTTGCAGACTTCAAAGAGCACCCAAGTAAAGTGTGCGTTCCCTTGTAAGAAATATTAAAATAAGTGAGATTCTCATTTTCCATTTTAACCTTCAAGTTAATTCAACAGCTGCAAGATTGGAAAACAATCAGATGCATAGCTCTTCAAGATCACCTTCATGTTCAATTGTGTTTGTTGAGTATCTATGAGTATCTATGTGTAACTGATATGTAGTATTACTTCAGCATTTGCCCCACATTCTCCTGCAAAAGCAGCTATTAAAATATTGTTTACACATACACAGGTCAATACATATTTAATCTATACTTGTTTCATATAAAAATACGATAAATCAGCAGTTCCAAGTTCCTGCGAGTGAATATGAATATGTCAAGATGCATCTGTGTTTTGAGTGTGTTTTGGGAGACTTAGATGACAGATTCAGGGGTTGCGGTCTTCACTGCTAGTGCATCTCCCTGACCCCCACTGTTCCTCTTGAACTCCAGCATCTGCTCCTGGGTGCCATCTTTGGCTGCCTCCTCCTGCTCTCTCCTGATACGCCTAGCCTCCACCCAGGGGATCAGACACAGCACAGCCCCACCGACGATAGGCGGGATACCAGCCAAATAGAAGGCCACGTCATAACTCCCCAGCCTGTCCCTCAGGAACCCTAGAGAGAGAGACATAATGGATGAACGAGTCCCAGATATTTATCATTTTGTGTCCTAAAGACAAGGAACAACCCCCACAGGTCAGCAATAGCATGCCTCAGTCCTGAGTCCATAACCCCATAACTTCAAACCACAGTGAACACCTTTATTTGGTCCTTTCAGATATAAAACAAAAAAGGTAGGCTTATCTGAGCTGGGACAGAGTGATACCAAGTACCCACTGGGCAGAGACGTCAGTTCAACGTCTAGTTTTGATTTAGATTTGGTTGAGTTGTCAACTAATGGGAATTCACAGTGAAAATTAAATAAACCCCCAAATGCCCTTATGTTGATGATGTTTTGCAAATCCAATCAGTTTTCCACAAGGATTCAACATACATCGTTTTGGTTGAAATTACATGAAAACAACATTGATTCAACCAGCTTTTGCCCAGTGGTAGTGGGTTAGTGTATACCCACTCTTTTAATACAAAGAGCTGATTATTACTGGCTAGTGAAGATAGAGTGGATTGGGGTCAGGGCTATTTAGGCCCCTCTGTCTGACCCCCCCCGTTGTGGATTGTGGTTTCCTTCCCTTAACATCACTAGGTTGCATGACTTCCTGCATTCCCTGCTTCTACCACCCGGTGTCCCTCTCTTCCTGGAATGCTAGTCTATTTCAGAGAAAAAACCTGATGCCTTTTTTTTTGTAATACAGTGCAAACAGGTTGCACATGACTCATGTGGATATGAATGATATCCAAATTAGAACGAGATTAACATAAATGGACATCTGTGCAGTCAACATTCCAGTGGTGAAATGTATGCATCTTCCACAAGGTATAGAACTTCATACACAAGTATCATATTCACAAGATAATGTCTCTACTCATTTCAAGTTGTAATTGTAGAAGGTGCAAAGTTGCCATGTTCTGAATCGATTTCTTTAGGTTCCTTTGTGTATGGTAGAGTATGCAGTGTTTCACTTTCACAGTTGCACAGAAACACCAGGTGGAACCAGAGGTTTATAGAAAAACAACTAAAGCTCAGAATCATACTCCAGGGAGAAATGTTTTACAGCGTCAAGCTAAATGCTAATATCTTTCAAACAGATGCCATCTCAGACGCGGCTCACCGGCTTGACTGCTTAACTGTACCTGCAATAGGAGGCCCCACGGTCATGGGCACAGACATCATGCCCAGCAGGAAGCCAATGGCCTGGGACACGTTCTGAGAGCCCACCAGCTCGAAGGCGATGGGGGCCATGATGCAGATGAAACAGCCGTCGAACAGGCCCATGAGCAGACACACCGCGATCAGCCCCCCGAACACATGACACAGAGGGATCATCATGGACATCACGCCGATGACCATAAACGAAGACACCTGGGCGGGAGGAGACCGGAGGGGATGTCAGAGAGGTGACATGAATGTGATGCACACAGCAGCATTGCTTCTTTGCATTAAATCAGAGTAATGGTTATGACATGGGGTTCAGGCTACATCTGAAAGGACACCCTAAATTCTACACATAGTAGACTATGGAGAGTGGGGTGTCATCGGGCCAGAAGTAGTGCCCTATATGGGGAATAGGGCATCTTAGACCTAGTCATGACCTGTGCAAGACCGAGGTTAGTAGACTTTACCTGCAGGTAGACTTTGTTAACCCCCTGTACGTAGTCAGCCACCCGGCCGAAGATGAGGCGGCCCACGCCGGACGTGACGCCGATGCACATGAGCAGAACCTCCTTGTTGGCGTCTTCTCCGAAGCGCTCCTCAACATGCTTCATCTATGGGACAGACGCAAAGGACACAAGCGTCTCGTCAGTACTCAGTCACATCAGAACACAGCTGCCACATGCACTTATGGCCGAATCAAATGGCACGTCTAGTGGATAACAGACACAAAAGGCTAGTAGATGCTTACAATTGATCACTTTCTAGACGTCATAAGAGCGATGGTAAGATATATGGAACATAGAACAATGGTCTTGGCACATTGTGTTCAATGTGCTATATGGAGGATCTACATGTTTGAGAGAGTATACAGTATGTGTTTGTAGTTGTGAGTGGGGGGGGGGGGCGCAGTCTCCTCATATCAAAGTGGAATTATGTTTTTAGAAAAGTTAACAAAATTGAATAAAAAACTTACAAGCAGAAATGTCTGGAGTCAATAAGTATTCAACCCAATTTTTATGGCAAGCCTATATAAGTTCCGCAGTAAAAATGTGTTTAACAGGTCACATAATAAGTTGCATGGACTCACTGTGCAATAATAGCGTTTCACATGTTTCTGAATGACTACCTCATATCTATAAGGTCCCTTAGTCGGGCAGTGAATTTATAACACAGATTCAGCCAAAGACCAGGGAGGGTTTCCAATGCCTTGCGAAGGGCGCCTATTGGTAGATGGGTACATTTAAAAAAATAATAAAAAGCAGACATTGAATATCCTTTTGAACATACTGAAATTATTAATGACACTGGATGGTGTATCGATACACCCAGCCACTACAAAGATACAGGCGTCCTTCCTAACTCAGTTGCCACAGAGGAAGGAAACCGCTCAGGGATTTCATCATGAGGCCAATGCTGACTTTAAAACAGTTAATAGTTTAATGGCTGTGATAGGAGAAGACTGATGGATCAACAACATTGTAGTTTCTCCACAACACTAACCTAAATGACAGAGCGAAAATGGAAGCCTGTACAGAAAACAAATCATCCAAAACATGTATCCTGTCTTCAACAAGGCACTAAAGTAAAACTGGATAAAATGTGGCAAAGAAATTCACTTTGTCCTGAATACAAAGCATTATGTTTGGGGCAAATTCAACACAACACATTACTGAGTACCACTCTTCAAATGTTCAAGCATGGTGGTGGCTGTGTCATGTTATGGGTATGCTTGTCATCGGCAAGGCCTAGGGAGTTTGTTTTGTTGATAAAAAGAAAAACGGGAGAGCAAAATTCTAGAGGAAAACATGGTTCAGTCTGCTTTCCAACAGACACTGGGAGTGTGGTGCCTGGAAAACAACTCACTCAACATCAACAAAACAAAAAGGAGATGATCGTGGACTTCAGGACACAGCGGAGGGTGCACCCCCTATCTACAGCGACAGGACCGCAGTGGAGAAGGTGGAAAGCGTCAAGCTCCTTGACGTACACGTCACTGACAAACTGAAATGGACCACCCACACCGACAGTGTGGTGAAGAAGGCGCAACAGAGCTTCTTCAACCTCAGGAGGCTATATAAATTTGTCTCGTCACCTAAAACCCTCTAACTTTTACAGATGCACAATTGAAAGCATCCTTTTTTATTTATTTTTATTTTTTATTTATTTCACCTTTATTTAACCAGGTAGGCTAGTTGAGAACAAGTTCTCATTTGCAACTGCGACCTGGCCAAGATAAAGCATAGCAGTGTGAACAGACAACACAGAGTTACACATGGAGTAAACAATTAGCAAGTCAATAACACAGTAGAAAAAAATGGGCAGTCTATATACAATGTGTGCAAAAGGCATGAGGAGGTAGGCGAATAATACAATTTTGCAGATTAACACTGGAGTGATAAATGATCAGATGGGCATGTACAGGTAGAGATATTGGTGTGCAAAAGAGCAGAAAAGTAAATAAATAAAAACAGTATAAAAACAGTATGGGAATGAGGTAGGTGAAAAAGGGTGAGCTATTTACCTATAGACTATGTACAGCTGCAGCGATCGGTTAGCTGCTCGGATAGCTGATGTTTGAAGTTGGTGAGGGAGATAAAAGTCTCCAACTTCAGCGATTTTTGCAATTCGTTCCAGTCACAGGCAGCAGAGTACTGGAACGAAAGGCGGCCAAATGAGGTGTTGGCTTTAGGGATGATCAGTGAGATACACCTGCTGGAGCGCGTGCTACGGATGGGTGTTGCCATCGTGACCAGTGAACTGAGATAAGGCGGAGCTTTACCTAGCATGGACTTGTAGATGACCTGAGCCAGTGGGTCTGGCGACGAATATGTAGTGAGGGCCAGCCGACTAGAGCATACAAGTCGCAGTGGTGGGTGGTATAAGGTGCTTTAGTGATAAAACGGATGGCACTGTGATAGACTGCATCCAGTTTGCTGAGTAGAGTGTTGGAAGCCATTTTGTAGATGACATCGCCGAAGTCGAGGATCGGTAGGATAGTCAGTTTTACTAGGGTAAGCTTGGCAGCGTGAGTGAAGGAGGCTTTGTTGCGGAATAGAAAGCCGACTCTGGATTTGATTTTTGATTGGAGATGTTTGATGTGAGTCTGGAAGGAGAGTTTGCAGTCTAGCCAGACACCTAGGTACTTATAGATGTCCACATATTCAAGGTTGGAACCATCCAGGGTGGTGATGCTAGTCGGGCATGCGGGTGCAGGCAGCGATCGGTTGAAAAGCATGCATTTGGTTTTACTCGCGTTTAAGAGCAGTTGGAGGCCACGGAAGGAGTGCTGTATGGCATTGAAGCTCGTTTGGAGGTTTGATAGCACAGTGTCCAATGACGGGCCGAAAGTATATAGAATGGTGTCGTCTGCGTAGAGGTGGATCAGGGAATCGCCCGCAGCAAGAGCAACATCATTGATATATACAGAGAAAATAGTCGGCCCGAGAATTGAACCCTGTGGCACCCCATAGAGACTGCCAGAGGACCGGACAGCATGCCCTCTGATTTGACACACTGAACTCTGTCTGCAAAGTAATTGGTGAACCAGGCAAGGCAGTCATCCGAAAAACCGAGGCTGTTGAGTCTGCCGATAAGAATTTGGTGATTGACAGAGTCGAAAGCCTTGGCGAGGTCGATGAAGACGGCTGCACAGTACTGTCTTTTATCGATGGCGGTTATGATATCATTTAGTACCTTGAGTGTGGCTGAGGTGCACCCGTGACCGGCTCGGAAACCAGATTGCACAGCGGAGAAGGTACGGTGGGATTCGAGATGGTCAGTGACCTGTTTGTTGACTTGGCTTTCAAGACCTTAGATAGGCAGGGCAGGATGGATATAGGTCTATAGCAGTTTGGGTCCAGGGTGTCTCCCCTTTGAAGAGGGGGATGACTGCGGCAGCTTTCAATCCTTGGGGATCTCAGACGATATGAAAGAGAGGTTGAACAGGCTGGTAATAGGGGTTGCGACAATGGCGGCAGATAGTTTCAGAAATAGCGGGTCCAGATTGTCAAGCCCAGCTGATTTGTACGGGTCCAGGTTTTGCAGCTCTTTCAGAACATCTGCTATCTGGATTTGGGTAAAGGAGAACCTGGAGAGGCTTGGGTGAGGAACTACGGGGGGCGGAGCTGTTGGCCGAGGTTGGAGTAGCCAGGCGGAAGGCATGGCCAGCCGTTGAGAAGTGCTTATTGAAGTTTTCGATAATCATGGATTTATCGGTGGAGACCGTGTTTCCTAGCCTCAGTGCAGTGGGCAGCTGGGAGGAGGTGCTCTTGTTCTCCATGGACTTCACAGTGTCCCAGAACTTTTTGGAGTTGGAGCTACAGGAAGCAAACTTCTGCCTGAAGAAGCTGGCCTTAGCTTTCCTGACTGACTGCGTGTATTGGTTCCTGACTTCCCTGAACAGTTGCATATCACGGGGCTATTCGATGCTATTGCAGTCCGCCACAGGATGTTTTTGTGCTGGTCGAGGGCAGTCAGGTCTGGAGTGAACCAAGGGCTGTATCTGTTCTTGGTTCTGCATTTTTTGAACGGAGCATGCTTATCCAAAATGGTGAGGAAGTTACTTTTAAAGAATGACCAGGCATCCTCAACTGACGGGATGAGGTCAATGTCCTTCCAGGATACACGGGCCAGGTCGATTAGAAAGGCCTGCTCACAGAAGTGTTTTAGGGAGCGTTTGACAGTGATGAGGGGTGGTCGTTTGACTGCGGCTCCGTGGCGGATACAGGCGATGAGGCAGTGATCGCTGAGATCCTGGTTGAAGACAGCGGAGGTATATTTGGAGGGCCAGTTGGTCAGGATGACGTCTATGAGGGTGCCCTTGTTTACAGAGTTAGGGTTGTACCTGGTGGGTTCCTTGATGATTTGCGTGAGATTGAGGGCATCTAGCTTAGATTGTAGGACCTCTCGGGCTGCATCCCCGCCTGGTATGGGAAATGCACCTCCCGCAACCGCAAGGCTCTCCAGAGGGTCTGCCCAACGCATTACCGGAGTCAAACGACCCACCCTCCAGGACACCTAAAGCATCTGAAGACCAAAAAGATCATCAAGGACATCAACCACCCGAGCCACTGCCCGTTCCCCCCGCTATCATCCAGAAGCCGAGGTCAGTACAGGTGCATCAAAGCTGGGACCGAGAGACTGAAAAACAGCCATCACTAGCACAATAGAGGATGCTGCCTATAGGCAGAGACTAGAAATTACTGGCCATTCTAAGGAATGGAACACTAGTCACTTTAATAATGTTTACATACAGTTGAAGTCAGAAGTTTACAAACACTTAGGTTGGAGTGATTAAAACTTGTTTTTCAACCACTCCAAAACATTTCTTGTTAACAAACTATAGTTTTGGGAAGTCGGTTAAGACATCTACTTTGTGCATGACACAAGTAATCTTTCCAACAATTGTTTACAGACAGACCATTTCACTGTATCACAATTCCAGTGGGTCAGAAGTTTACATACACTAAGTTGCCTGTGCCTTTAAACATCTTGGAAAATTCCAGAAAATGTCATCATGGCTTTAGAAGCTTCTGATAGGCTAATTGACATAATTTGAGTCATTTGGAGGTGCACCTGTGGATGTATTTCAAGGCCTACCTTCAAACTCAGTGCCTCTTTGCTTGACATTATGGGAAAATCAAAAGTCAAGTCTGGTTCATCCTTGGGAGTCATTTCCAAACGCCTAAAGGTACGACGTTCATCTGTACAAACAACAGCATGCAAGTATAAACACCATGGGACCACGCAGCCATCAAACCGCTCAGGAAGGAGATGCGTTCGGTCTCCTAGAGGTGAACGTACTTTGGTGCGAAAAGTGCCAATCAATCCCAGAACAACATCAAAGGAGCTTCTGAAGATGCTGGCGGAAACCGGTACAAAGGGATCTATATCCACAGTAAAACGAGTCCTATATCGACATAACCTGAAAGGCCGCTTAGCAAAGAAGAAGCCACTGCTCCAAAATAGCCATAAAAAAGCCAGACTACGGTTTCCAACTGCACATGGGGGACAAAGATCATACTTTTTGAAGAAATGTCCTGTGGTCTGATGAAACAAAAATAGAACTGTTTAGCCATAATGACAATTGTTATGTTTGGAGGAAAAAGGGGGATGCTTGCAAGCCGAAGAACACCATCCCAGCCGTGAAGCACGGGGGTGGCAGCATCATGTTGTGGGGGTGTTTTGCTGCAGGAGGGATCGGTGCACTTCACAAAATAGATGGCATCATGAGAAAGGAAAATTGTGGATATATTGAAGCAACATCTCAAGACATCAGTCAGGACGTTAAAGCTTGGTCGCAAATGGGTCTTCCAAATGGACAATGACCCCAAGCATACTTCCAAAGTTGTGGCAAAATGGCTTAAGGACAACAAAGCCAAGGTATTGGAGTGGCCAGCACAAAGCCCTGATCTCAATCCTATAGAAAATGTGTGGGCAGAACTGAAAAAGCATGTGAGAGCAAGGAGGCCTACAAACCTGACTCAGTTACACCAACTGTCAGGAGGAATGGGCCAAAATTCACCCAACTTTTTGTGGAAAGCTTGTGGAAGGCTACCCGAAACATTTGACCCAAGTTAAACAATTTAAAGGCAATGCTACCAAATACTAATTTGAGTATATGTAAACTTCTGAACCACTGGGAATGTGATGAAAGAAATAAAAGCTGAAATAAATCACTCTACTATTATTCTGACATTTCACATTCTTAAAATAAAAGTGGTGATCCTAACTGACCTAAGACAGGGAATTTGTATGAGGATTAAATGTCAGGAATTGTGAAAACCTGAGCTTAAATGTATTTGGCTAAGGTGTATGTAAACTTCCGACTTCAACTGTATTCTATACGGTTCTATGGTATCTTAGTCCTAGCATGTCGCGACACCCGCAATAACATCTGCTAATCACGTGTATGGGACCAATAAAACTTGATTTGATTAACTAAATTCAGCGGGACGATAACCTAAACACAATGCCAAATATACACTGGAGCTGCTTACCAGGACTACTGCCTTTTGACGCAAATTGTCTTGAAAATCTGTGGCAAGACTTAAATGGCTGTCTAGCAGTGATAAACAACTAACTTGACGGAGCTTGAAGATTAAATTTTTTTTTTTTCTTAATTCGTTATTGTACAATCCAGGTGTGGAAAGCTCTTACAGACTTACCCAGAAAGACTAACAGCTGTAATTACTACCAAAGGTGATTCAAACTTGTATTGACTCAGGGGGAATACTCATGTCAATGAGATATGTATATTACATTTTCAATAAAATGTGCAAACATTTCTAAAAACACGTTTACACTTTGTTATTATGGGGTATTAATATGCAGATGGCTGAGAACAAAATCCATGAAATCAATTTAAAAATCAGGCTGTAAACAACAAAATGTGGCATAAGGAGTATGAATATTTTTTGAAGGCACCAAGTACTCACACCACTGAGTGAATGCTTTGTAGAAGCACCTTTAGCAGCAATTACAGCTTTGAGTCTTCCATCTCAGCCAAGGAACTCTGTATTTCGGCCAAAGTGGTCATTGGGTTCTTAGTAACCTCCCCGAACAAGGTCCTTCTTGCCCGGTCGCTCAGTTTGCCTAGAGCAGGCAGCCCCGTCCGACCGGAGTCTGGGTAGTTCCATATTTTTTTTCTCCCCATTTCCCAATGATAGAGACCATTGCGCTCTTGGAAACTTTCAACACTCTAGAAATAGTTTAATACCCTTCCCCAGATACAGTGGGAAGAACAAGTATTTGATACACTGCCAATTTTGCAGGTATTAATATAATAATAATAATATATGCCATTTATCAGACGCTTTTATCCAAAGCGACTTACAGTCATGTGTGCATACATTCTACGTATGGGTGGTCCCGGGGATCGAACCCACTACCCTGGCGTTACAAGCGCCATGCTCTACCAACTGAGCTACAGAAGGACCTCGACCTCCTACCTACAAAGCATGTAGAGGTCTGTAATTTTTTATCATAGGTACACTTCAACTGTGAGAGACGGAATTTAAAACAAAAATCACATTGTATGATTTTTAAGTCATTAATTTGCATTTTATTGCATGACATAAGTATTTGATCACCTACCAACCAGTAAGAATTCCAGCTCTCACAAACCTGTTAGTTTTTCTTTAAGCCCTCCTGTTCTCCACTCATTACCTGTATTAACTGCACCTGTTTGAACTCGTTACCTGAATAAAAGACACCTGTCCACACACTCAAACAGACTCCAACCTCTCTCACCTCGTGGGGCATCTATGATCATGAGAAAGGTGAGGGATCAGCCCGGAACTACACGGCAGGACCTGGTCAATGACTTGAAGAAAGCTGGGACCACAGTCTCAAAGAAAACCATTAGTAACACACTACGCCGTCATGGATTAAAATCCTGCAGCGCACGCAAGGTCCCCCTGCTCAAGCCAGCTCATGTCCAGGCCCGTCTGAAGTTTGCCAATGACCATCTGGATGATCCAGGGGAGGAATGGGAGAAGGTCATGTGGTCTGATGAGACAAAAATATAGCTTTTTGGTCTAAATTCCACTCGCCGTGTTTGGAGTAAGAAGAAGGATGAGTACAACCAAGAACACTATCCCAACCGTGAAGCATGGAGGTGGAAACATCATTCTTTGGGGATGCTTTTCTGCAAAGGGGACAGGACGACTGCACCGTATTGAGGGGAGGATGGATGGGGCCATGTATCGCAAGATCTTGGCCAACAACCTCCTTCCCTCAGTAAGAGCATTGAAGATGTGTCGTAGATGGGTCTTCCAGCATGACAACGACCCGAAACACACAGCCAGGGCAACTAAGGAGTGGCTCCATAAGAAGCATCTCAAGGTCCTGGAGTGGCCTAGCCAGTCTCCAGACCTGAACCCAATAGAAAATCTTTGGAGGGAGCTGAAAGTCCGTATTGCCCAGCGACAGCCCCGAAACCTGAAGGATCTGGAGAAGGTCTGTATGGAGGAGTGGGCCAAAATCCCTGCTGCAGTGTGTGCAAACCTGGTCAAGAACTACAGGGAACGTATGATCTCTGTAATTGCAAACAAAGGTTTCTATACCAAATATTAAGTTCTGCTTTTCTGATGTATCAAATACTTATGTCATGCAATAAAATGCAAATTAATTACTTAAAAATCATGTGATTTTCTGGAATTTTGTTTTAGATTCAGTCTCTCACAGTTGAAGTGTACCTATGATAAAAAATTAGACCTCTACATGCTTTGTAAGTAGGAAAACCTGCAAAATCGGCAGTGTATCAAGTACTTGTTCTCCCCACTGTATATGCTTTAATCACAATTCTATCTCGGAGATCTACGGTCAGTTCCTTGGACTTCATGGTATAGTTTTTGCTCTGACATGCAATTCTGTGATATTTAATGGCAGTTGGCATCCAAAATGTTGCATTACTGCCTCCAACTGAACTATAGTATAGATATATTACACTGTGATACAAAATGAGAAAGGGGAACCGGGAAAATAAATAAATAAAATACATTTGAATTACCCCACCAACTAACCCTATATACTCAAAACCCATCACCTTGTGGCCTCCCGAGTGGCGCAGTGATCTAAGGCACTGCATCGCAGTGCTTGAGGCGTCACTACAGACCCGGGTTTGATCCTGGGCTATGTCATAACCGGCCGTGACCGGGAGTCTCATCGGGCGGTGCATAATTGGCCCAGCGTGGTCCAGGTTAGGAGAGGGTTTGGTGGAGAGGGCTTTACTTGGCTCATCGCACTCTAGTGACTCCTTGTGGCGGGCCTGGCGCCTGCAAGCTGACTTCAGTCATCAGTTGAGCTGTGTTTCCTCCGACATATTGATGCAGCTGGTATCCAGGTTAAGCGGGCAGGTATTAAGGACCAAACCCTCCCCTAACCTGGACGACCTGGGCCAATTGAGCGCCGACCTATGGGACTCCCGGGAGTGAAGCTGCAACACTGCAATGCTGTGCCATAGACCTCTGCGCCACTCGGGAGGCCAACGCCCGCGCCCTCTGATCAGAAGAAACTACAAACAAATATCAAAGTCCACTACAGGTTACCTTAACAGATTCAATTTATCATGTCCATTGATGTCAGGCTCGGGTTCAGAGTTCTTCACCACACCTTCCACCTTACTTAACTCTCCCTCATTCACTTCCATTTAACCTCCAGAACTTGGTCTGATACACAGCTCACTGTTTGCACTTGACACCAATCTTCTTCAACACCCCATCTCCACTTTTAAATCACCATCCTCCTCAAATTTAAATCCAACTCTGCTTTCCTCATTCTCTGCCACCTCTTATTTTCCTCCATTCCTCCTCAGCAATCCACCTCAGTATCCCTGTGCCAATATTCCTCTTCTCCCATCTTTGCTTGCGGCCCGATGGCATCCCAGAGCAACTGTATCTCAAAACGCTCCCGCCCGGTCTGTCTCTTCCCGCGGCATGAGTCCTCGATCAGAGGCCCTACACAGGATACATTTAAAACCACTATGGATGGCGCTTGACAAAGCCCAAGGGATACCTGCAATAATGTCACAGTAATCGCTAACATGCGCTGTCAACTGTAGGACCTTATATAGACAGGTGTTTCTTTTTAAAATGTCCAATCAATTGAATTGGCTACAGGTGGACTCTAACTTGGATGCACCCGAGCTCAATTTGGAGTGTCATAGCAAATGGGGTGGGAATACTTATCTAAATGAGATATTTCTGTATTTAATTTTCAAAAACAAATATTTTCACTGTTGTTATGGGGTTGTGTGTGTGTAGATGGTGAGAAAAAATATATACTGCATTTACATTTTGAATTCAGGCTGTAACAACAAAATGTGCAATAAGTCAAGGGGTATGAATACATTCTGAAGGCATTGTATACCTATATAATATTTATAGCAGCCACTGCAACTCCTTCTGCTCAATTCACAGGCAAAGTGAAAGCACCATCGCAACTATTGTGGGCTGCATAGTTGCGGTCGTAATGTATCAGAGCATGTGAAATGCGGCCCAGATGTCGATTCCAGGCCTCTGCCGGTCCCTCCTACACGGGAGCACCAATCGGTGTGGCCCAGAGCTGGGGAGGCTGCCTGGGAGGCCCCGGCCTGGTACCTGGATCCCTGCCAGTAGCTGCAGCCTCCAAGGACACCAACACCACATCCAAACCCCTTCCTGCTGCGTCCCAGTCAAAGAGCCTCTATCCCACCTTCAGTCTGGTTTCACGAGGATATAGTACTACAGCCCACAGACAACATTCCTCCAGTCCACAGCGTGTCCCACTCCCTGCTGGCTCAGACGCCAGGCCTGCTGTGCTTGGCCATTATACTACCCAGCAACACCTAGCCCTTAAATACTGCTAGGGCACCTGCTCTCAGGCTCACTTGCCTTTTACTTACTGGCCAGTGGGCACCATCCCTCCCTATCAACCACAACCTTGGGGGATGTTGACTCTTCCAAATGCCACCCTATTCCCTATGTAGTGCACTACTTCTACTAGAGCACTAGGGGACCCTGGTAGTGAATATATAGGGGATAGGCTGGCATTTGGGCCGTGTCCCCGTCTGTGATCGCGTATTCTAGTATGTAGGCCTAACTACGTGACCTACTGCTTACCGACGTACCACCCACCAGGTGTCCCAGGAACATCCCACCCTCCTTAAATAAACACCCACACTGACCAGCAAACAATAAACAACCAAGGCACACAAACAACAGCGCCAGTGAACGCTGACGCACGTGCATGCGAGAGAGTGTGACATTGCACAGACAAACCAACAACACAACCGTCATGCTTGATGGCACACACCCCCCCCAACCCCACCCCCACCCCCCCCAGGCACATACACAATGCTTGTTTAACTGTCTGCAGCTCAGCCACTATTTTACATTTGTCATTTAGCAGACGCTCTTATTCAGACCGACTTGCAGGAGCAATTGAGCCCTTGAGCAAGGTACCTAACCCCTAACGCTCTTAACCATTAGGCTACTTGCCGCCCTCTCCAAAAGCTTTATGATAAACCTTTCCAGGCCAAAACACTCTTCCCTCCAGCACACAGAGCTGGTGACAAATTAGTTTGTTGTTGTCAAAGTGGTGGCAGTTAGTCACTGCCACTGGTGAGTTTAACAAAGTGGTGCAAAACCAACATCAAAGTAAATGCTGAATAAACTTTCCAATTTGATAAACAGGTTTCATGATTGAATGTAATTAGGAAACACTGAGAACGCTAGCCTGCACTGCCTCTGGTAGGCTACCTTAACACAATCCATGCACTGACTGGATCTGCTGCCGCCTGCCCAGTTTCTTTGCACACCAATGCCATCCAGACTTCACACATATCCTGCAAAACATACAGTTCAACTTGTCCTTGGCAATGCCTTTCCCTTTTAATCAGACCTCTAGGAACACAGTCGTACGTGGTGAAATAAACTATCTAATTCTCCAATATGTGAAATACCTGGAATAGTGTGAGAGGGAAAGCTTCTTCAGGACTTTAGACTCCCAGTCTTCAGCTGATAGGGGAGGGACTTGGCTACGGATGAGGGGGAAAAGGCACATACACACGGACTGTGGCACTAAAGGGCTAGACACCGCACTTTGACCAGAGCAGAGGAGCTGAGGGAAAACAGAATAGCTCAAATATCCCACTAGGATTAGCAGCTCTGTTAGTCCCTGCACACTGAGGTGAGCACTCCCTTCCTGAAAGGTTAAACAATCCAGCTGTTCCCCCGTCTTCCTGATGATATTGAAGCTTCGGGCTGGGCCTGCGGCTGGACACTGACAGGGCCCAGGGATGGGGCTGCGGCTCGACACTGACAGGGCCCAGGGATGGGGCTGCGGCTGGACACTGACAGGGCCCAGGGATGGGGCTGCGGCTGGACACTGACAGGGCCCAGGGATGGGGCTGCGGCTGGACACTGACAGGGCCCAGGGATGGGGCTGCGGCTGGACACTGACAGGGCCCAGGGATGGGGCTAGGGCTAGACACTGACAGGGCCCATGGATGGGGCTAGGGCTAGACACTGACAGGGCCCATGGATGGGGCTAGGGCTAGACACTGACAGGGCCCATGGATGGGGCTAGGGATAGACACTGACAGGGCCCATGGATGGGGCTAGGGCTAGACACTGACAGGGCCCATGGATGGGGCTAGGGCTAGACACTGACGGGGCTAGGGCTAGACACTGACAGGGCCCATGGATGGGGCTAGGGGTAGACACTGACAGGGCCCATGGATGGGGCTAGGGCTAGACACTGACAGGGCCCATGGATGGGGCTAGGGCTCGACACTGACAGGGCCCAGGGATGGGGCTAGGGCTAGACACTGACAGGGCCCATGGATGGGCTAGGGCTAGACACTGACAGGGCCCAGGGATGGGGCTGCGGCTGGACACTGACAGGGCCCATGGATGGGGCTAGGGCTAGACACTGACAGGGCCCAGGGATGGGGCTAGACACTGACAGGGCCCATGGATGGGCTAGGGCTAGACACTGACAGGGCCCAGGGATGGGGCTGCGGCTGGACACTGACAGGGCCCATGGATGGGGCTAGGGCTAGACACTGACAGGGCCCAGGGATGAGGCTAGACACTGACAGGGCCCAGGGCTGGGGCTAGACACTGACAGGGCCCAGGGATGGGGCTAGACACTGACAGGGCCCAGGGATGGGGCTAGACACTGACATGGCCCAGGGTTGGGGCTAGACACTGACAGGGCCCAGGGATGGGGCTAGACACTGACAGGGCCCAGGGATGGGGCTAGACACTGACAGGGCCCAGGGATGGGGCTAGGAGTGGACACTGACAGGGCCCAGCAGTGGCCCAGCCTGGGTAGCAGACTAAAGTGTTAGGAGAACAGAGGGCTGTCCCCAGGAGAAAGTGACCTCCCTCCAATAACAAAGTAATCTCCTCCAAATAAACAGTGACCTACTGAGCCCCAGGACAGATCTCTCCTCTCCGGCTCTCCACAGGAGATGTTTTCCATCCTATAAATGGTATGCAATACTGGAATAATAAGACCTGTGTTTATGTAACTCCACCAAACCTCCCAGACATATTTACGGACTCTCCACAGACCACACTACTAAAGCATCTACCGTATGTATATTAGGGGATTGAATAACTGCTGTGAAATACTTTAACTGGTATGCATCCAAGCAATACCACACATTTGGCCACTAATATTTAGATCGAGTTGTCCTCCGTTTGGCCGCCCTGAGTTCTACAGAGACTCATGCTCTTCAGACCAGGGGATAACTATAGTTAATTATGCTTTGCGGAAAGTAAAACATTTCCCAGGTAAACAGTTACTTTGGAGGTGACTACAACTATTTGAATACAGATCCCCGAAAATACACTACTTTTCAAAACTATCTATCTGAATACAGATCTCAGGAAGTGACTACTTTTCTGAAACTATTGGATTGGCTGCCTTCAACTAATGGCAGTGCTGTATCTGGAACTGCAGGTTACACACACACACACACACACACACACACACACACACACACACACACACACACACACACACACACACACACACACACACACACACACACACACACACACACACACACACACACACACACACACACACACACACACACACACACACACACACACACACACACACACACACACACACACACACACACACACACACACACACACACACACAATTAATTTCTATCTGAACATTCTGTAAAAGTCCATTCTCCTGAATGACCATTGCCCCAGGTGTACATCAAAGTCAAACCAATTAACTACTGCTATTTTGTAAAGATATTAAAAATAAGTTGACTAAACTACTTTGACTCTCAAGATGCCACTGGAAAAAAAAGGTTGAAAAGCTGAATTTCATTTTAGAATACCTGAAGATACTGCAGAGTAATTCAAAGCCTATTGCAAACAGCAAGTTGGATGCTAAGCAAAAACAACTTTGAACCTCTTTGTCCATCTGTGGGAAAGAGCTCTTATTTTAAAAACACACTATACCAGGGGTAGTCAGCTAGATTCAGCCGCGGGACCATTTTTGTCGGAGTGGATGGTTGACCCCAAATAAGCACAAAAATAGATTGCATTTGAAAATAACAATAATTTCATACCTTTAATTACATTGAGACACGTTTACAACATTTTTTATTTGTGGAAATACTTGGGAACAGATTTCCTAAATACATTTTTAGCTGAATTTCTGGCGATTTTACAGTCGTCACCTGTTGCCGACCACTGCACTAGACCATCTTTTTTTTTTTTTAAAGGGAGAGTTTACTCAGAATAAGAACAAACATGATTTTCCCCCCCAGCTACTTTGACTGTAGTTGATTTAAGAAGGCAATTTTGGGATATTTCCTTGACACTTAAAAGCCATATTTTGTTGATGTTAGCGTTCTCAGTTCTTGTGCCTGTGTATTACAACTAACTACTTGGAGCAACATTTTATTAGCATTAGCATGTTGTTACATAATACTTTGGTCATTTCATTTGAATTCCATAACAATGAGTTGAGAGTTTTTGTAACTACTGTGAAGTGACTGTTCCTTATTCCACATACATAATAATTCCATTAGAAATTGCAATCTAACGTCCTAGTAACAATGTTGCTGTTGTAATAATCAAAGTCACAATACATGACGTCGAGTGTTACTGTATTACCGCTCACTCATTATGAAAATATATTTGTTAGTTCATTTTGAAGCTGCAAAAATGGTCTATTCTAATGTTGGAGGATGAATCCATGTCCCTCACGCATGTAATTGTAGACTATAAGCTATCTTAAGATTCATATCTAAGAGCCCTACAAAATGTGCTTATGATCATGTATTTCGAAAGGATTCAACTAACTATTGTAGTTTTTGGTTGTTAAATATTTGGAAGCCATCAAATACAAATATTTTTTCAAGGCATATATTCAAATACCGTCAAACATTATTTGGTTTTACGAGAGTTTTTCTGAGACCTGTATTTGAATATCAAAGAAAATAGTTGCCTTTCAGTTGAAACTCCATATTCAAGCTAGAGTATTTATAAAGTTGGTATTTTCAAATAAAACAACAAATTACAACTATCTTCCAGTCAGGTCTGAAGCCCTTTAGTTTTGCTTGTTATGTCATACAGTGACTGTGGGAAGAGACTACAGGCTCCGTCTTTGGTATAATGTGTACAGTAAAACACAAGACTAAACAGTATTCTATCTAGGACTGTTACGGCACCACAGATTAACAGTCCAGTATGTGATGTGTAAGCAGTGCTTGTATTTTATATCTGTGTACCATTTGAAGACAAACATTTAACATAAGCTGACAGAAAAAAAACTGATGTGTGTACGTCTAAGTCTGACAAGCCTATATCGTAGCAGCATTTCAAATGTTGACATGCAGTGTTCAAAATGAGTTGCTTTATGACACGGTAACTCGGTTGAACTGAGCAGCAACAGGCCAAAGGTCAGGAGAGATGTTTAAAAACAACTCTCATGCCATAGGAAGGAAGGAAACAAGAACTCCAGCTCAAAAACAGTAACACAGGTCCTTGAGGCCATGTAGAGTTCCCCTCTCCTGACCTTCCACATTTGATAATGTGCGATTTTGTATTTGTGCTTGTGAAGCTTGAGATCAGGGGTCTCCAAACTTTTCTAGCACGAGAGCTACTTTTAAAAAAGGAAACATGTCGCAAGCTACTCGTTTATTTTATAGCCTTTGAATAGGCACATTGTTCACTTCTCCCATACCCTGCCGCTCTTCCCCGGGTCCTGGGGGTGCAATATATGTGTTTTCTGTCTATATACCTGGTAAATAATAGTTACAGTATTTGGCCTGACAGGCCCCAGTAAAATTACCTTTAGTATTTTCCAGAATTCAGTTCTCCGTTTTATTTTTCCTGGGTTCGGATTTTTTTCTTCAGTTTTTTACTACTCTCAACATTGCAATTATTAATAGAGAAACAAGGAAAATGGATGTTCTGAGTACATGTCAATACTTAAATCAAAGCCTCCCAGACCAACGGCCTGGTGTAGGAGCTGTTGGGATCAAAGTAGTGGGAAGGGTTACTGGGATGTGTTGTATTCAGACCACTTGACTTTTCCACATTTGTTACGTTACAGCCTTATTCTAAAATGGATGAAAAAATAAATAAAAAATGGAAGAAAAAAAAACTCAATCTACACATAATGACAAAGCAAAAACAGGTTATTAGAAATGTTTGCAAATTTAAAATAAAAAAACCTTATTTACCTAAGCATTTAGACTGACATTTAAATTGAGCTTAGGTGGATCCTTTCCATTGATCAACCTTGAGATGTTTCTACAGCTTGGAGTCCACCTGTGGTAAATTCAAATGATTGGACATGATTTGGAGAGGCACACAACTATCTATATAAGGTCCCACAGTTGACAGTGCATGTCAGATATAACACTAAGCCATGAGGTCGAAGGAATTGTCCGTAGAGCGCAGAGACAGGATTGTGTCCAAGAACTCAATCCTTCTTAAGTGGATGAAGTTTGGAACCACCAAGACTCTTCCTTGAGCTGGTCGCCCGACCAAACTGAGCAATCGAGGGAGAAAAGCCTTGGTCAGGGAGGTGACCAAGAACCCAATATTCACTCTGACAGGGCTCCAGAGTTTCTCTGTGTAGATGAGATAAGCTTCCAGAAGGACAACAATTACTGCAGCACTCCACCAATCAGGCCTTTATGGGAAAGTGGCCAGACAGCCCGCATGGAGTTGGCCAAAAAGCACCTAAAGGACTTTCAGACCATGAGAAACAAGATTCTCTGGTCTGATGAAACCAAGATTGAACTACTTAGCCTGAATGCCAAGCGTCATGTCTGGAGGAAACCTGGCACCATCCCTATGGTGAAGCATGGTGGCAAACATCATGCTGTGGGAATGTTATTCAGCAACAGGGACTGGGAGACTAGTCAGGATCGATGCAAAGTACAGAGAGATCTTTGATGAAAACCTGCTCCAGAGCACTCAGGACCTTGGACTGTGAAGGTTCACCTTCTAACAGGACAACGACCCTAAACATACAGCCAAGACAATGCAGGACTGGCTTCGGGACAAGTCTCTGAATGTCCTTCAGTGGGCAAGGTGAGGCCCGGACTTGAATCCAATCGAACATCTCTGGAGAGACCTGAAAATAGCTGTGCAGCGACACTCCCCATCCAACCTGATAGAGCCTGAGGGGATCTGCAGAGAAGAACGGGAGAAACTCCCCAAATACAGGTGTGCCAAGCTTGCAGCATCATACCCAAGAAGACTTGATGCTGTAATCACCGGCAAAGGTGCTTAAACAAAGTACTGAGTAAAGGGTCTGAATACTTACATATATGTGATATTTTTCAATTTTTTATATACATTTGCCAAAATGTCTAATAACCTGTTTTTGCTTTGTCATTATGGGGTATTGTGTGTTTATTGAGAGAAAAAAAAACAACATTTTTATCCACTTTAGAATAAGGCTGTAACATAAAATGTGGAAAAAGTCAAGGGGTCTGAATGCTTTCCGAATGCACTGTATATAGGGCTAGACGGTGGTGCAATTCCCTTTTTCACATTTCCCTTTTTTTGTGATCAAATGTGAAAGATGGTCCAGCGATGTTTCTGCTGACTACTTCTGCAGCACATCGTGGCACAGTTTGTAGAAAAATGGCCACCCAATTGATACAAATAAATCATGATTTATAGTTCAGTGAGGTAAGCCTACTTTTGACGTTTACATTTAATTGAGAAGGTTTTTGGGGAAAGTCTTACGGTCTACCCACAAGACTTTATCATTAGCGTCGCTAACTGGCAACATACGGCGTCAGAAACAAATGTGTGCACCAAACCGACAGAGGCAATATTGATGGAAATGTATTGGCAGATGTTACATTTTGGAGTTAAGCCGCTCTCTCCACTGGCTTCCAGTTGAAGCTCGCATCCGCTACAAGACCATGGTGCTTGCCTACGGAGCTGTGAGGGGAACGGCACCTCAGTACCTCCAGGCTCTGATCAGGCCCTACACCCAAACAAGGGCACTGCGTTCATCCACCTCTGGCCTGCTCGCCTCCCTACCACTGAGGAAGTACAGTTCCCGCTCAGCCCAGTCAAAACTGTTCGCTGCTCTGGCCCCCCAATGGTGGAACAAACTCCCTCACGACGCCAGGACAGCGGAGTCAATCACCACCTTCCGGAGACACCTGAAACCCCACCTCTTCAAGGAATACCTAGGATAGGGTAAGTAATCCTTCTCACCCCCCCCTAAAAATATTTAGATGCACTATTGTAAAGTGGCTGTTCCACTGGATGTCATAAGGTGTATGCACCAATTTGTAAGTCGCTCTGGATAAGAGCGTCTGCTAAATGACTTAAATGTAAAAATGTAAATGTAAGCCAATAGGGGTTAGTTAACTAGGGGTAGGATAATGTTTGTTTTTTACAGTTTGGGATATACTTTCAGATTTGCTTGGCGAGCTACTCATAGGTGGGCAGCAAGCTACTGGCAGGGATCCCCTGCTCTAGATCTACTAACCAATAACCTCTGGCTATTACTGTCAACTGAGTTACCCAGAGCCAATGTCCAAAACACACCATGAGAGAAATAGAGAATATGATGGACAGTGGACACAGAAATCAACATGTTCCACATTGCCACGTTTGTATGCTGCGTTTCTACTTCTGTTATTTCTTGCCACATGTCAGTAACCTTTAACACAGCGAGACCAGAGTAACGAAAACAAAAAAACACACCAATAGTACACATCACCACTGAAAAACAAAACAACTCACCAGGTGAACGTAAGGCACAAAGTATCCGTAGAGAGCTGCCGGGATGCCGAAGGCCCAGATCCGGTAGCCCAGAGACTTCCAGATGTTGACGTTGAACACCTTGCTCATGGGCGGGCAGCGGCTGCCTGGCTTGTTGCTGCTGACAGGCTTGGGCAGCAGGGGAGTGTAGGTTAACCCAGCCAGCATGAGGATGAACATGAGGATGCTGAGGAGCCTCATGGTGTTCTGCAGGCCCACCTTCTCCAGCAGGCCGGACAGGAGGAAGGGCAGGGTGACGGTGAAGGCAGAGCTGCCGGCCGTCACGATGCCGTTGACCAGGCCCAGGCGCTTCTTGAAGTAGTGTCCCAGGATCACCAGGCTGGGCTGGTAGGCGAAGGAGCAGCCGGTGGCGAACACGATGCCGTAGGTGAAGTACATGGGACCCAGGGACCTGTGGGTTCAGAGAGTAGAAGTGAGACAGGATAGGATGGGAGTTCCCCACAGTAATGTTTATACCGGCTTAAAATTTCACACACAGAAGAAAAAAACAAGGCTCTATGCACTTGACTCAGAGGTTCTGGCAAAACAAGTTCTCAAGTCTGACTTGAACCAAACACCAGGGTGAAGACAATTGAGCTGCTGTGAACTTGCTAGCCTGCTAGCCTGGTCCAACACCTGGAGGGTATCAGTTACAGCCTCGCTCCCAGGGTGTGTACACTCACTATGCTGACAGTGTTTGTTTACTTCACAGTCCTCGTTTTTTATTTGAACCTTTTATTTAACTACGCAAGTCACAGATTTTTACCTTGCCAGCTCAGGGAGTCACTCTAGCAATCTTTTGGTTACTGGCTAATGCCCTAACCAAGGTTACCGTTAGCACATCACTAATCCTGGATAAATAGATCAGTGAGAGAGGTCAGGGGTGAGTTGGAGCTGATTCTAGGCCAGCGCTAATGACAGGTCTCTCAGAGTGCTACGATCATCAAGACAAGAGCGCTAATGTTTACTCACTTGTCACGCCACTGCGGGGATAAACCTAGATAAAACGCAGCTGTGGTATTCATTTATTGCGTTTAACAACACTTTCAACAACTCACCTGACTGTAAGACGCTTTGGATAAAAGCGTCCGCTAAATGGCATATTTATATATATTTCACTGTACTTCTACTTTCACCCAGTGATATGTCACCTGTAATAAATGTTCCCTTCATTTAGTAGACGGATAATGGGTTTTAAAAAAAGCTAGTTATTTTGAGTGTGACATTATTTAAAAAATAAAGACCATCCAACAGATCTAAAGGGGGATTTTCTAGGTGTTGTTCAAAGTCAGGCAATAGCCTTACTGACTGACACAGAGCCAACTATTACTATTATTATTATTATTACTATTATTATTATTACTATTATTGTGGTAGTAGTGTATGTACGTAGATTAAAATGGTTGAGAGTTTGGTATTGTGCCATCTCGTGAGAGGTCTAGAAATAGAGGACCTGAGAGCAGGCTGAGCTCCTGTACCACACAACACATCAGAATGGTTGATGAGGAGGGTAGCTATACAAGTACTGACGTGACGAAGGAGCTGGCCAGCAGTCCCACCAGGCCCACGGCGGCTCCGCCCACAGCTGTCACCCTGCAGCCCAACAAGTCTGTGAAGACGCTGACGATGGGAGAACAGAAGAAGATCATCCCCATGGAGAGGGAGCCCACCCAAGCTGCAGGACAGAGAGAGATATGAGGGTTAGGCTACGTGTTACATTACAGTATACGAACAATAAAAGGCAATATTTAACTGTTCACACAGGCTTTGTTGTTACATGGGAAATGTTGCTGGAGTCTGAGGTGAAGCGATGCACTCCTCTTCTCGCTGCCCCACTAAACAAACATTTTAAAAGTCAGGTTTTACGAATTATGAACAATGCATGTCAACAAAGAAAAGAGGTGAGTAAGTAAAACCTTCCTCCATATAGGTTCATGTTAAGCTTTTAGGCTTATGTACACATATACCAGTCAAAAGTTTGGACACACCTACTCTTTCAAGAGGTTTTCCTTTATTTTTACTATTTTCTACATTGTAGAATAGTGAAGACACCAAAACTATGTAGTAACCAAAAAAATTATCTAAATATATTTGAGATTGGAGATTCTCCAAAGTAGCCACCCTTTGCTTTGATGACAGCTTTGCACACTCTTGGCATTCTCTCAACCAGCTTCATGAGGTAGTCACCTGGAATGCATTTAAATTAACAGGTGTGCCTTGTTAAAAGTTCATTTGTGGAATTTATTTCCTTCTTAATGCTTTTGAGCCAATCAGTTGTGTTGTGACAAGGTAGTGGTGGTAAACAGAAGATGGTCTTTTACCAAATAGGGCAAGAACAGCTCAAATGAGCAGAGAAACGACAGTCCATTATTTTAAGACATGAATGTCAGTCAATACGGAAAATTGCAAGAACTAGTAAAGTTTCTTCAAGTGCAGTTGCAAAAACAATCAGGCACTATGATGAAACAGGCTCTCATGAGGACCGCCACAAGAAAGGAAGACCCAGAGTTACCTCTGCTGCAGAGGATAAGTTCATTCGAGTTGCCGGCCTCAGAAACTGCAGTCCAAATAAATGCTGCACAGAGTTCAAGTAACAGACATCTCAACATCAACTGTTCAGAGGAGACTGTGTGAATCAGGCATTCATGCTCGAATTGCTACAAAGAAACGACTACTAAAAGACACCAATAAGAAGAGACTTTCTTGGGCCAAGAAACATGAGCAATGGACATTAGACCAGTGGAAATCTGTCCTTTGGTCTGAGGAGTTGTGTCTGTGAGATGCAGAGAAGATTAATGGATGCTCTCTGCATGTGTGGTTCCCACGGTAAAGCATGGAGGTGGTGTGATGGTGCTTTGTTGGTGACACCTGTCTGTGATTTATTTAGAATTCAAGGCACACTTAACCAGCATGGCTACCACAGCATTCTGCATCGATACGCCATCCCATTTGGTTTGCGCTTATTGGGACTATCATTTGTTTTTCAACAGGACAATGACCCAACACACCTCCAGGCTGTGTAAGGGCTATTTGACCAAGAAGGAGAGTGATGGAGTGCTGCATCAGATGATCTGGCCTCCACAATCCCCCGACCTCAACACAATTGAGATGGTTTGGGATGAGTTGGACCATAGAGTGGTGAAGGAAAAGCAGCCAACAAGTGCTAAGCTTATGTAGGAACTCCTTCAAGACTGTTGGAAAAGCATTCCAGGTGAAACTGGTTGAGAGAATGCCAAGAGTGTGCAAAGCTGTCATGAAGGCAAAGGGTGGCTACTTTGAAGAATCTAAAATGCATTTTTGATTTGTTTAACACTTGTTTGGTTACTTACATGACTCCATATGTGATATTTCATATTTTTGATATCTTCACTATTATTCTACAGTGTAGAAAGAGTACATAAAGAAAAACCCTTGAATGAGTATGTGTCCAAACTTTTGACTGGTACTGTACAATCGATAGTTCTCTGCATTACGCTTAATTCCTGGGTTAATTAGTTAAGTGACTCTTTTTGTCCTCTGAGCATTTATCTAACCAAAAAAAAAATCCTCTGGTCTAAACCAGAGGATATGTTTGGGCCCCCGAGTGGCACAGTGGTCTAAGGCAATGCATCTCAGTGCTAGAGATTTCACTACAGACCTTGGTTTGATTCCAGGCTGTATCACACTACTGGCCGTGATTGGGGGTCCCATTGGGCCAGCGTCGTCCGCGTTAGGCCGTCATTGTAAATAAAAATTTGTTCTGAACTGACTTGCCTAGTTAAAGAAAAGGTTAAAAAAAAAATCAAATAAACTGACATCCTATGGAATAGACCACGTTAATCTACACACACACACACGACAGTCCTAAAGGAAGAGGATGAGTGACCTTAATATCTGAATCCTAACCAACGTATTAGAGAATACAGTAAACTAGAATTTTCCAGAGGCTTGATGTAAACATGTAGCACCCAGACCAGTAGTGAAGAGCACTAGTAGTAGGACAAAGGAGCAGGAAGCGAGAGAGAGGAAAGAGGAAGCACTGATCAGGAAAACAGTTGAGTCTTATATCAACACCAAATACACACTACATACCATGTCCTTCTAACAGATACAGAAAAATAACCCTTACAGTTCCTCATGACAAAAAAAACATATACACCAGCCCTTTTGAATAATGATATTCCCGGATCAGAATTACCACCTAAATACATGTCAGAAGAGACAACACACTGTGCAAAAACTGGTAAAAAAATCTGTCGTTCTGCCCCTGAACAGGCAGTTAACCCACTGTTCCTAGGCCGTCATTGAAAATAAGAATGTTATTAACTGACTTGCCTAGTTAAATAAAAGATAAAATAAAAAAAATAAAAAAAATAAAATGTAAATTTAAAAACTAGACGAACTGACATCTGTGCCCGGTGTGGAATGTACCCATTCCTCTTGTTTACTACAGGGACTGACAGAAGGCAGTCTAATAGAGGTGTGAACAACAGTCCCGCCGGTTGTAGTCGACAGCTGCTGCTCTGCTTGTCTGATCTCTATCTGGGTCTCCGGCAGGCCTTAGTCTACCACCATGGCCATAACAACCCTCACTCTCAGATCCCTCCTTGGAATAAATAAACACAGCATGGAGCTGAAGAAATATTGTTTCCGGCCTTTATTCTTATCATAGGAAATAAGCAAACATGAGATTGGGAGAGGGAAAAACAAGCAAAGGCAGTGATAGAACACACACACAGACAATTTCGTTAATGATTTTTCTGGTTCCTCCCCATTGTTTAAGTAAAAGACAGACCATTTACGGTAAATTGAGCCTGCTTTGAGTGAACTCCAGTGCTGATATCTCTGATTCAAACCCCTAACCCTAACCGATCATAATCTTAGGGCAACCCAAAAAGAATTTGACCTGAATGTCAATCCCTGCCTTAAAGATGGATTCAGCAGTAGTGGGGGAACAGCGACACTGGCCACCTCACCACTGGTATCCTTTATGTTGCCGCGCTGAGGAGCATTGTAAACATAATTCCCATCACACGTGCAATGGTGTCAGAGGGAGAGAAAAAAAAGTGTTTGTTGTTGTTGTAATATCGCAAACAGACGTGGCTGTTTCACCATTACGGATTCCAAGTTGAAAGGTCTCGGATTTCTCTTTTCCATTCCACCCAGGGGGAAGAGCCTTGGTCATGCTTCAATTTATACTCCCCTTCTTTTCCATTTGAGGAATCCCTCCTCTCTGCAGGCTGCCTGCTAGGCTAATTATATTATTCCAGATTGTACAAATAGATCAAATTTGTGATGACAATCCGTCACAGTGCAAAATCACCGGTGTTGATAACGCCATAAATAAGACTAGGCCCCACATCAGTGAACGTGAAGAATATACACAAATCTTTCCGAGCTATCAAAAACAAGTCTACGTGTTGCTTGTCCTATGTTGCTCTGCATGTGCTCACTGCTCGTTGTTTGTCTGTATTGTTATTGTAATTGTTTTTAAATAACCTGCCCAGGGACTGTGGTTTAAAATTAGCCGGCTGGTTAAAACCGTCACTTTTACTGAAACGTTGATTAATGCGCACTGTCCCTGTAAAAATGTAAATACACTTGAACTCAAATGACATTGTCCTAAGCATGGAGGGTAACTACCAACAGATGTGGCAGTCTACAGTTATAACGGAGGAACATATAACATAACAATGTCAAGAGGAAACCGCTGCTAAGGAGATCTGAGCCTGGTACCAGATTAGCAAAACAGCGTAAACCAACGCGACAACAATACGAGCTGAGAAGACGGCACAAACCAATATGGGACCAGGGGCCTCATTTATCACACAAAAATACTCTAAAACCTTGCATGTGCCAGTTTTCCTGCAAGGTTGGTATTTATAAAATGTTGAACTTGACCGGAAAGTGTGTGCATCTCCACGCAAATCTCAAATCTACCATTTATCAAAATCGCTCATTCAACAGCCAAACATGATCGAAAGTAAATAGACCAGTAGCCTTGACAGGAAGCGTAGGCTACAGTATTGCTGTGCGATATAAGGAGCGCGGCATCATAGCCTGGACTATTTCATTTCAGAGCCTATACCAAGGCAGATAGAAACACAATCATGTTCTGATTAACAAAATATTTAAAAGGTAATCTTTTTGCATAGAAGTGTGGGCTGTGGTGTTTACTCTTAAATTGTTTGAAAGGACAGTCGATCTTGCAGAACGCGTGGCCAGCGTAGGCACTCGCTAGGCGGCATGCATTTTTTCATTTGGAAAAGTCACTGCAACACTCCGCCTCGACAGAAATGTGATCAGATTTGCCATTGCGCTTTCTTTTAGGAACTATCATGGCCCAGTTACATCTCTAAATCATACAGAAAATGAGCAAGTTTGTGTTTCCATAAAAAGGTGAATGGAGGACGTTTTCCCAGGCGGGGTTGCAGTGCTTGTTCACGACCGCACAAATATAATATGGCTCTGATTTATGTTGAGTGCGACAATTAAATCCCAATCATTTGTGGCGCACGCAAATCGTAGAATATCCATGTAGGCCCGAATTTAGTAATACATGTACTCACCGGTTGATAAATGAGGCCCCAGGCTAGTAAACAGTTAGTGCTAGAGCCAACCCTAGGGATGGAAACATAAGGCCATGACATTGGTTCTGTCACATTTACTGACTCAAGACTCAGTAGTGGGGTTAATAATCGTTAAGTTTGTGATAAAAACCAATATTTGCAGGATGTGCATAAAGATGACGTCATCGTTTTAGCACTATCCACCGAGTTTTTTAAACTACAGAGCGCAACATTGTTCAATGCACCGATAAATCAGCGCAATCTTTTTCAGTTTGCTGTCGTCTTGAAACAAACATTGGGATCATGTATGCTGTGCTAACGTAGATACAAAAAAAAGAATAAGGAAGAGCAATGTACAATACGGCAAACCAGGCATTTGTAGTCATCTCCGCTATTCGATCTACCCCTCTGCCAAATGTTCATCTGGAAATGTCATCTTATAGAGTGACCGGAGTTGCATGGCGACCTTCAGTGGGTTTATTCCAGAGACTTACATACTAAAAGCAGGTAGGAACAGTCAGTACTTTAAGCTGCATTACATAGCATAGCCTGTTTGGCTACTAGGCTATTATTACATCACTCAGGCCGAGCTCCCTGCCTTCCAGGACCTCAATATCAGGCAGTGTGAGAGGAAGGCCCGGAAAATCATTTAAAAAAAAACACCAACCACCCAAGCTATAGAATTTTCACAGCAAGTCTGACACCACAAGGCCCCTGAACAGCTTCTACCCGCATGCCATAAGACTGCTGAATTGCTAACTAAATAGCTCCACGGACTTAGTTGACCTTTGTATTTTATTCTTGCACTGTCTCTATGCACACTCACAGGGCCCCAACACATTGAGACTAACACAAAACACTCAACTCCAGTATCTGCTCACACACACATAATATGCACATATTTACACTGGCTCTACACACACCCACTCATGTGCAATCATATACGCTGCTGAACCAAGATGGCGCCGAAGACCATGGCTGACATTTTACATTCTCCCAACCAAATTGTGCATTTTTTTTTTTTTTTGCATAACTTAATGTACATAATGTTGCTGCTACCGTATGTTATGACCGAAAATAACTTCTGGACATCAGAAAAGCGATTACTCATCGCAGACTGGAAGAAACCTTTTCCTTTAACGAGTCCGACGAGAAAGATATCCTGCTTTCACCGGAACAGGCCCAGATCCACGCCTTTTGCGTGAAGAAAAGACGCCAGAAAAGGGGACGTAGATTGGGGATCCTTCTGAGATTCCGGAGGCGAGCGAGTGAACTCCCAATGCCTTCCATTCTTCTTGCCAACATTATTGCTAATGGTTAGAAAATAAAATGTATGACCTAATATTAAGATTATCCTACCAACGGGACATTAAAAACTGCAACATTTTATGTTTCACCGAGACATGGCTGAACGAAGAAACGGACAATATAGAGCTGGTGGGATTTTCCACCCACCGGCAGTGGGGGTGTGTGTATTTTTGTCAATAACAGCTGGTACAAAATGTCTGATATTAAAGAAGTCTCGAGGTATTGTTCTCCTGAAGTAGAGTACCCTTACGATAAGCTGTCAACCGCACTCTGTATTATTCGTAGCTGTCCATTTACCACCACAAAGCGAAGCTTGGCACTAAGACTGCTCTCAACCAACGCTATAAAAACATAAGCAAAGAAGAAAATGCTCACCCAGAAGTGGCGCTCCTAGTGGCCGGACTTTAATGCAGGCAAACTTAAATCAGTTTTACCAAATTGTGCAACCAAGGAAATTGTGCAACCAGGAAAAAAATAAATAAATCCTAGACCACCTTTAACCCACACACAGAGATGCAAACAAAGCCCTCCCCCACCCTCCATTTGGCAAATCTGACCATAATTATATATTCCTGATTCCTGCTTACAAGTAAAAACTAAAGCAGGAAGTACCAGTGACTTGCTCAATACGGAAGTGGTCAGATGACACGGATGCTACACCACAGGACTGTTTTGCTAGCACAGACTGGAATATGTTCCGAGATTCATCCAAAAGCATTGAGGAGTACACCACCTCAGTCATCGGCTTCATCAATAAGTGCATCGATGACGTCGTCCCCAGTGACTGTACGTACATATCCCAACCAGAAGCCATGGATTACAGGCAACATCCGCATCGCGCTAAAGGCAAGAGCTGCCGCTTTTAAGGTGCGGAAGACTAATCTGGACGCGTATAAGAAATCCTGCTATGCCCTCAGACGAACCATCAAACAAGCAAAGCGTCAATACAGGATTAAGATTGAATCCTACTACACCGGCACTGACGCTTGTCGGATGTGGCAGGGCTTGAAAACTATTACGGACTACAAAGGGAAACCCAGACGTGTGTTGATCAGTGACACGAGCCTACCAGACGAGCTAAATGCCTTTTATGCTTGTTTCGAGGCAAGCAACACTGAAGCATGCACAAGAGCACCAGCTGTTCTGGATGACTGTGTGATAACGCTCAGTAGCAAGCGGTACCAGAGCGCCAAGTCTAGTACCAAAAGGCTCCTCAACAGCTTCTACGTCCAAGCCATTAGACTGCTGAACAATTCAGAAAAATCACCACCGGACAATTTACATCTGTCATAGATCCTGATTACCCTATATACAGAGCTACCTATATCAATCCAGTATCCCTGCACATTGTAAATAATGGTACTGGAACAGACCCTGTATATAGTATTCTTACTTAATCATGTTCTTCATGTCATTTATTTTGTTCTACCTTGTTATTTTTAGTACAGGGCTCCGGGCAGCCGAGCGGAAATGGAGGAAAACTCGCCTCCCTGCGGACCTGGCATCCTTTCACTCCCTCCTCTCTACATTTTCCTCCTCTGTCTCTGCTGCTAAAGCCACTTTCTACCATTCTAAATTCCAAGCATCTGCCTCTAACCCTAGGAAGCTCTTTGCCACCTTCTCCTCCCTCCTGAATCCTCCCCCCCCCTCCTCCCTCTCTGCAGATGACTTCGTCAACCATTTTGAAAAGAAGGTCGATGACATCCGATCCTCGTTTGCTAAGTCAAACGACACCGCTGGTTCTGCTCACACTGCCCTACCCTATGCTCTGACCTCTTTCTCCCCTCTCTCTCCAGATGAAATCTCGCGTCTTGTGACGGCCGGCCGCCCAACAACCTGCCCGCTTGACCCTATCCCCTCCTCTCTTCTCCAGACCATTTCCGGAGACCTTCTCCCTTACCTCACCTCGCTCATCAACTCATCCCTGACCGCTGGCTACGTCCCTCCCGTCTTCAAGAGAGCGAGAGTTGCACCCCTTCTGAAAAAACCTACACTCGATCCCTCCGATGTCAACAACTACAGACCAGTATCCCTTCTCTCTTTTCTCTCCAAAACTCTTGAGCGTGCCGTCCTTGGCCAGCTCTACCGCTATCTCTCTCAGAATGACCTTCTTGATCCAAATCAGTCAGGTTTCAAGACTAGTCATTCAACTGAGACTGCTCTTCTCTGTATCACGGAGGCGCTCCGCACTGCTAAAGCTAACTCTCTCTCCTCTGCTCTCATCCTTCTAGACCTATCGGCTGCCTTCGATACTGTGAACCATCAGATCCTCCTCTCCACCCTCTCCGAGTTGGGCATCTCCGGCGCGGCCCACGCTTGGATTGCGTCCTACCTGACAGGTCGCTCCTACCAGGTGGCGTGGCGAGAATCTGTCTCCTCACCACGCGCTCTCACCACTGGTGTCCCCAGGGCTCTGTTCTAGGCCCTCTCTTATTCTCGCTATACACCAAGTCACTTGGCTCTGTCATAACCTCACATGGTCTCTCCTATCATTGCTATGCAGACGACACACAATTAATCTTCTCCTTTCCCCCTTCTGATGACCAGGTGGCGAATCGCATCTCTGCATGTCTGGCAGACATATCAGTGTGGATGACGGATCACCACCTCAAGCTGAACCTCAGCAAGACGGAGCTCCTCTTCCTCCCGGGAAGGACTGCCCGTTCCATGATCTCGCCATCACGGTTGACAACTCCATTGTGTCCTCCTCCCAGAGCGCTAAGAACCTTGGCGTGATCCTGGACAACACCCTGACGTTCTCAACTAACATCAAGGCGGTGTCCCGTTCCTGTAGGTTCATGCTCTACAACATCCGCAGAGTACGACCCTGCCTCACACAGGAAGCGGCGCAGGTCCTAATCCAGGCACTTGTCATCTCCCGTCTTGATTACTGCAACTCGCTGTTGGCTGGGCTCCCTGCCTGTGCCATTAAACCCCTACAACTCATCCAGAACGCCGCAGCCCGTCTGGTGTTCAACCTTCCCAAGTTCTCTCACGTCACCCCGCTCCTCCGCTCTCTCCACTGGCTTCCAGTTGAAGCTCGCATCCGCTACAAGACCATGGTGCTCGCCTACGGAGCTGTGAGGGGAACGGCACCTCAGTACCTCCAGGCTCTGATCAGGCCCTACACCCAAACAAGGGCACTGCGTTCATCCACCTCTGGCCTGCTCGCCTCCCTACCACTGAGGAAGTACAGTTCCCGCTCAGCCCAGTCAAAACTGTTCGCTGCTCTGGCCCCCAATGGTGGAACAAACTCCCTCACGACGCCAGGACAGCGGAGTCAATCACCACCTTCCGGAGACACCTGAAACCCCACCTCTTCAAGGAATACCTAGGATAGGGTAAGTAAGGGTAAGTAATCCTTCTCACCCCCCCAACAAGATTTAGATGCAAGTGGCTGTTCCACTGGTTGTCATAGGTGTTTGCACCAATTTGTAAGTCGCTCTGGATAAGAGCGTCTGCTAAATGACTTAAATGTAAATGTAATGTAAATGTATTACATTGTTATTGATTACTGCATTGTTGGGGATAGAGCTTGCAAGAAAAGCCTTTCACTGTACTGTCACACTGCATAGAAAATTGAACACTATTGCTTAATATCCTGGAATCCCCTCTAGTTGTTTATATTCACTGCGGAAGTAAACATCCTGATTAAAATGTAAAACCATACTGACGTGGGCTAGGTGCGGTCAAAAAAAACAGGCTAAGGGCCACATTCAAAGGGAAGTACTGAGGTCCCAACTGAACAAACTCCTAGACATTCTATGGAGTCGGTCTCACATTTTCTCGGACATCATACCACTTTAGCCTACATTCTGTACTACATGGACTGAACTGAACAAAAATGAAGAAGAATGCCACAAAAGACAACAGGAAATTGCTGTCCCGTTTTCATCTGTGGGCTTTCCCCATTTAAAAAAAGCATTTACACTTCAGACGAAGGGAAGAATTCCAAATTGAAAATGTAATATCAGGATGATGCTCTCTTTTCCAGGTGACATCCTGCTAGAGCCGGAGGCCCCAACCGTGCAGTCACTGACAGACAGACAGACAGACAGACACTGGTCAGAGCTGGTCTAAGTCTCTGTTCACTTCCTAGCCCCCCTCTCCCCCTCCCTCTGCTGTGCTCGGAGACTGTGGATGGTGAACCCAGTGAACCCAGCAGCAACCAGACCAGACCTACCTTACCCCACGCCAAGAAACAATCCCCTCACACTCAGTTACCCTGGGCTTGCATCTCCCTCTTGCAAGTCTGCACTGTGCAACTAAGGAGGGCACATTGGACTTTTCAGTGGAGGTCAATGAACACTCTTGCTCAAATACATTTATAGCATCTAAATCATTTCCATGTGATTATTATGCAATTTAATTTAATGACTCCGAGTAGCAGTTCTGAGCAGCATTTAAAAAAAAAAATGTTTTTATAGATTTTGCTAGTATGGCAGTTATTCTGCTTACGCAAGTGCTGTTATTCACTGACTGAGCCCAGGATGAAAACAGGACGAAATGTGTGTCCTTTTCACATGGCGAGTCTGTCCACCCTCTAGGCTCTTGCCTGGCAGTAAGCAGCAACATTAAGAGTAGCTATCTGCACACAGTCTCTTAACAGGACGCAAAACGGTTCTAGTTAATGGAAGAGAGTGGCTAGGACCTGAATTGAGCAAATACACAAAAAAAACTCACATTTTAGACCATTAGCTGAGGGTTTGGCTACTTATTAACCGAAGTCAACGGAAAGTAACTACTAATGGCAAAGCAGAGAATCCAATATCACCACAGATGAATTCTCTTGATTCGTCAAACAAAAAGCCACTCATAATATATTCTAGGCCTAGCAACATGGAAACTAGCTAGGTAGCCATGGCATGAGCGCTCTTTTCAGTACAGGCCAGGACAGGCTTCCCCCGACACCAAACAACCCAGAGCTGGAGAAGAGACCTCAACCACACCTATAGGACTCTAGGTCGTAAGTGCTGAGAATAGAGATCCTTTACTCCTAACCGTATGAGTAAGAATAAAAGCTATGCATGAAGCCCCATAATAGTCCCACTTAGTTTACATATTTCGGACACCCTCGTGGAGCGGTCCTAACCAGTTACCAGCAGGTGTCTTGATAACAGAAAAATGCAGCGAGTCAGTGGTTCCTGCCACACATGCAATTGCATTAGAGTTGTTCAAATAATTTTTTGATATTTCTTCATGATCAAAACATGGTCCTTCTGTAGCTCAGTTGGTAGAGCATGGCGCTTGCAACGCCAGGGTAGTGGGTTCAATTCCCGGGGCCACCCATACGTAGAATGTATGCACACATGACTGTAAGTCGCTTTGGATAAAAGCGTCTGCTAAATGGCATATATATATGAATAATCTAGACTTACATGCAACAGTGTCTCTTGCAATTTTGACAACGATATGCCTGAATACTTTAAACCACTAGGCTGATAAACATATTTTGTTTCTTTGATTGTGTTAGATGAAAATGATACCTTTCAAACGTTGTACAGTATGCAATAAAGGCAAGTGACTTGATGCCTACTGTACCAAAGTGATTTGGAGTTGTTAAACGGGGAGTGACGTGTGTTGATATGTAATATGATCAAAATTAGACTTTTAACAAGCATCAGAATTGGTTAAAAAGAAATACAAAAGCCGCATGCCAACATATTAGGCTATAATTAAGAGTAGGCAAAGTGATCATGTCAGGCAAAAATGATAAACGTTTTACCAGGGATGGACTGGCCATTGGGAAATTCTGCCAAATGCCAGAAGGGCTGGGCCTGTCTAAATTGGGAGATTTGCGGAAAATGATCACCATTTCCCCTCGAGGCAACAAATTAGCTGGTATGATATGGCTTAAGCCTGATGAATTTACTGTTTTAAATGAGGCCTCACCTCCTGGCTACACTAGTGACCATATCCCCCGTGCATCCCGCAAAGGCAGAGGAGTTGCTAACATTTACGATAGCAAATTTCAATTTACAAAAAAAAAATGACGTTTTCGTCTTTTGAGCTTCTAGTCATGAAATCTATGCAGCCGACTCAATCACTTTTTATAGCTACTGTTTACAGGCCTCCTGGGCCATATACAGCGTTTCTCACTGAGTTCCCTGAATTCCTATCGGACCTTGTAGTCATAGCAGATAATATTCTAATCTTTGGTGACTTTAATATTTACATGGAAAAGTCCACAGACCCACTCCAAAAAGGCTTTCGGAGCCATCATCGACTCAGTGGGTTTTGTCCAACATGTCTCTGGACCCACTCACTGTCACAGTCATACGCTGGACCTAGTTTTGTCCCATGGAATAAATGTTGTCGATCTTAATGTTTTTCCTCATAATCCTGGACTATCGGACCACCATTTTATTACGTTTGCAATTGCAACAAATAATCTGCTCAGACCCCAACCAAGGACCATCAAAAGTCGTGCTATAAATTCACAGACAACACAAAGATTCCTTGATGCCCTTCCAGACTCCCTCTGCCTACCCAAGGACGCCAGAGGACAAAAATCAGTTAACCACCTAACTGAGGATCTCGATTTAACCTTGCGCAATACCCTAGATGCAGTTGCACCCCTAAAATCTAAAAACATTTCTCATAAGAAACTAGCTCCCTGGTACACAGAAAATACCCGAGCTCTGAAGCAGGCTTCCAGAAAATTGGAACTGAAATGGTGCCACACCAAACTGGAACTCTTCCGACTAGCTTGGAAAGACGGTACGGTGCAGTACCGAAGAGCCCTTACTGCTGCTCGATCATCCTATTTTTCTAACTTAATTGAGGAAAATAAGAACAATCCGAAATTCCTTTTTGATACTGTCGCAAAGCTAACTAAAAAGCAGCATTCCCCAAGAGAGGATGACTTTCACTTTAGCAGTGATAAATTCATGAACTTCTTTGAGGAAAAGATTATGATTATTAGAAAGCAAATTACGGACTCCTCTTTAAACCTGCATATTCCTCCAAACCTCAGTTGTCCTGAGTCTGCACAACTCTGCCAGGACCTAGGATCAAGAGAGACGCTCAAGTGTTTTAGTACTATATCTCTTGACACAATGATGAAAATAATCATGGCCTCTAAACCGTCAAGCTGCATACTGGACCCTATTCCAACTAAACTACTGAAAGAGCGGCTTCCTGTGCTTGGCCCTCCTATGTTGAACATAATAAACGGCTCTCTATCCACTGGATGTGTACCAAACTCACTAAAAGTGGCAGTAATAAAGCCTCTCTTGAAAAAGCCAAACCTTGACCCAGAAAATATAAAAAACTAAATCGGCCTATATCGAATCTTCCATTCCTCTCAAAATTTTTAGAAAAGGCTGTTGCGCAGCAACTCACTGCCTTCCTGAAGACAAACAATGTATACGAAATGCTTCAGTCTGGTTTTAGACCCCATCATAGCACTGAGACGGCACTTGTGAAGGTGGTAAATGACATTTTAATGGCATCGGACCGAGGCTCTGCATCTGTCCTCGTGCTCCTAGACCTTAGTGCTGCTTTTGATACCATCGATCACCACATTCTTTTGGAGAGATTGGAAACCCAAATTGGTCTACACGGACATGTTCTGGCCTGGTTTAGATCTTATCTGTCGGAAAGATATCAGTTTGTCTCTGTGAATGGTTTGTCCTCTGACAAATCAACTGTAAATTTCGGTGTTCCTCAAGATTCTGTTTTAGGACCACTATTGTTTTCACTATACATTTTACCTCTTGGATGTTATTCGAAAACATAATGTTAACTTTCACTGCTATGCGGATGACACACAGCTGTACATTTCAATGAAACATGGTGAAGCCCCAAAATTGCCCTCGCTAGAAGCATGTGTTTCAGACATAAGGAAGTGGATGGCTGCAAACTTTCTACTATTAAACTCGGACAAAACAGAGATGCTTGTTCTAGGTCCCAAGAAACAAAGAGATCTTCTGTTGAATCTGACAATTAATCTTAATGGTTGTACAGTCGTCTCAAATAAAACTGTGAAGGACCTCGGCGTTACTCTGGACCCTGATCTCTCTTTTGAAGAACATATCAAGACCATTTCGAGGACAGCTTTTTTCCATCTACGTAATATTGCAAAAATCAGAAACTTTGTCCAAAAATGATGCAGAAAAATTAATCCATGCTTTTGTCACTTCTAGGTTAGACTACTGCAATGCTCTACTTTCCGGCTACCCGGATAAAGCACTAAATAAACTTCAGTTAGTGCTAAATACGGCTGCTAGAATCCTGACTAGAACCAAAAAATTTTATCATATTACTCCAGTGCTAGCCTCTCTACACTGGCTTCCTGTCAAAGCATGGGCTGATTTCAAGGTTTTACTGCTAACCTACAAAGCATTACATGGGCTTGCTCCTACCTATCTCTCTGATATGGTTCTGCCGTACATACCTACACATACGCTATGGTCACAAGACGCAGGCCTCCTAATTGTCCCTAGAATTTCTAAGCAAACAGCTCGAGGCATGGCTTTCTCCTATAGAGCTCCATTTTTATGGAACGGTCTGCCTACCCATGTCAGAGACGCAAACTCGGTCTCAACCTTTAAGTCTTTACTGAAGACTCATCTCTTCAGTGGGTCATATGATTGAGTGTAGTCTGGCCCAGGAGTGGGAAGGTGAACGGAAAGGCTCTGGAGCAACGAACCGCCCTTGCTGTCTCTGCCTGGCCAGTTCCCCTCTTTCCACTGGGATTCTCTGCCTCTAACCCTATTACAGGGGCTGAGTCACTGGCTTACTGGGGCTCTCTCATGCCGTCCCTACAGGGGGTGCGTCACCTGAGTGGGTTGATTCACTTGTGGTCATCCTGTCTGGGTTGGCGCCCCCCTTGGGTTTTGCCGTGGCGGAGATCTTTGTGGGCTATACTCAGCCTTGTCTCAGGATGGTAAGTTGGTGGTTGAAGATATCCCTCTAGTGGTGTGGGGGCTGTGCTTTGGCAAAGTGGGTGGGGTTATATCCTTCCTGTTTGGCCCTGTCCGGGGGTGTCCTCGGATGGGGCCACAGTGTCTCCTGACCCCTCCTGTCTCAGCCTCCAGTATTTATGCTGCAGTAGTTTGTGTCGGGGGGCTAGGGTCAGTTTGTTATATCTGGAGTACTTCTCCTGTCCTATTCGGTGTCCTGTGTGAATCTAAGTGTGCATTCTCTAATTCTCTCCTTCTTTCTTTCTCTCTCTCGGAGGACCTGAGCCCTAGGACCATGCCCCAGGACTACCTGACATGATGGCTCCTTGCTGTCCCCAGTCCACCTGGCCATGCTGCTGCTCCCGTTTCAACTGTTCTGCCTTACTATTATTTGACCGTGCTGGTCATTTATTAACATTTGAACATCTTGGCCATGTTCTGTTATAATCTCCACCCGGCACAGCCAGAAGAGGACTGGCCACCACACATAGCCTGGTTCCTCTCAAGGTTTCTTCCTAGGTTTTGGCCTTTCTAGGGAGTTTTTCCTAGCCACCGTTCTTCTACAACGGCATTGCTTGCTGTTTGGGGTTTTAGGCTGGGTTTATGTACAGCACTTTGAGATATCAGCTGATGTACGAAGGGCTATATAAATAAAATTTGATTGATTGATTGATTGATTGATAGCAATGCCAGAGACGATTTCTGGTCCCAGTCCGTCCCTGACCATTGCAACATTTGATGTACAGTCACATTCACCGTGGTTGTCTGAAGCGTGCTATCGACGAGAGGTCACAGATTGCTGCAAATGATGGGGAATAACCCATGTCAATGAGCGTCGTCACCAACTTTCCTTTGCAGTATCTCAAACTGTTGTGATTACGAGCCGAGAAACTTTTAGGAGTTTATTTTACTCCTGGCTCAGATTTTGTTAGGGCATTGTCTTAACAACATTCTAAAACCTACTCTGAGCTGGGACTTTTGTTGTGTTCTTGAAACAGGTTTTAAAAGACATGTCTGAGATGCTTTGTGGACACGGGCTCGTGGTTCAAATATTATTTAAAATATCTCAATTACGTTCTCAAAACATTCAAAGTATGTATTGAGATATATTTTGATTTGAAAAGACAAGTAGTTGAATATTTTAATGCGTTTGGAAATACTCAAATACAAAATTATTTTAGATACCAGATACTCAAATACACAGATTTGAACACAGGTCCGTAACACACACTGACAACAATTATAGTGTGCCATCCTACCTACACTGAGAGTAAAGCTTAGCTCACTTACAGTTGAAATCGGAAGTTTACATACACATCAGAATAATAGTAAAGAGAATGATTTATTTCAGCTTTTATTTCTTTCATCACATTCCCAGTGGGTCAGAAGTTTACATATACTCAATTAGAATTTGGTAGCATTGCCTTTAAATTGTTTAACTTGGGTCAAACATTTCAGGTAGTCTTCCACAAGCTTCCCACAATAAGTTGGATGAATTTTGTCCCATTCCTGAGCTGGTGCAACTGAGTCAGGTTTGTAGGCCTCCTTGCTCACATATGCTTTTTCAGTTCTGCCCACAAATTGTCTATAGGATTAAGGTCAGGGCTTTGTGATGGCCACTTCAATACCTTGACTTTGTTGTCCTTAAGCCATTTTGCCACACCTTTGGAAGTATGCTTGGGGTCAATGTCCATTTGAAAGACCCATTTGCGACCAAGCTTGAACTTCCTGACTGACGGTTTGAGATGTTCCTTCAATATATCCACATAATTTTCCTTTCTCATGATGCCATCTATGAAGTGCAAAGTACCCACACAACATTATGCTACCACCACCGTGCTTCACAGTTGGGATGGTGTTCTTCGGCTTGCAAGCCTCCCCCTTTTTCCTCCAAACATAACGATGGTCATTATGGCCAGACAGTTCTATTTTTGTTTCATCAGACCAGAGGACATTTCTCTAAAAGGTACGATCTTTGTCCCCATGTGCAGTTTCAAACCGTAGTCTGGCTTTTTTATGTTGATATATGACTCGTTTTACTGTGGACAAAAATATATACTTTTGTACCCGTTTCCTCCAGCATCTTCAGATGGTCCTTTGCTGTTGTTCTGGGATTGATTTGCAAAGTACGTTCATCTCTAAGAGACCGAACGAGTCTCCTTCCTGAGCAGTATGATGGCTGCGTGGTCCCATGGTGTTTATACTTGCGTACTATTGTTTGTACAGATGAACATGGTACCTTCAGGCATTTGGATATAGCTCCCAAGGATGAACCAGACTTGTAGAGGTCTACAATTTCTTTTCCTGAGGTCTTGGCTGATTTATTTTAATTTTCCCATGATGCCAAGCAAAGAGGCACTGATTTTGAAGGTAGGTCTTGAAATACATCTACAGGTATACCTCCAATTGACTCAATGATGTCAATTAGCCTATCAGAAGCTTCTAAGCATAATTTTCTGGAATTTTCCGAGCTGTTTAAAGGCACAGTCAACTCAGTGCATGTAAACGTCTAACCCACTGGGATTGTGATTATTTCACTTATAATTCACTGTCTGTAAACAAATTGTTGGAAAAATGACGTGTCATGCACACAGTTGATGTCCCAACCGACTTGCCAAAACTTCAGCTTGTTAACTTGAAATATGTGGAGTGGTTGAAAAACGATTTAATGATTCCAAACTAAGTGTATGTATTGTTTATTTTATTTTACCAGGTAAGTTGACTGAGAACACATTCTCATTTACAGCAACGACCTGGGGAATAGTTACAGGGGAGAGGGGGATGAATGAGCCAATTGTAAACTGGGGATTATTAGGTGACCGTGATGGTTTGAGGGCCAGATTGGGAATTTAGCCAGGACACCGGGGTTAACACCCCTACTCTTACGACAAGTGCCATGGGATCTTTAATGACCTCAGAGAGTCAGGACACCCGTTTAACGTCCCATCCGCAAGATGGCATCCGACACAAGATGGGGCATTGGGATATTTTTTTAGACCAGAGGAAAGAGTGCCTCCTACTGGCGCTCCAACACCACTTCCAGCAGCACCTGGTCTCCAATCCAGGGACTGACCAGGACCAGCTTCAGAAGCAAGCCAGCAGTGGTATGCAGGGTGGTATGCTGCTGGCTCTATATGTATGTAATGTAAACTTCCGACTTCAACTGTACATACTGTAGGGATCCAAACCGCAGCGATGCTAATCCAATAGTTTATAGGAGGGTATAGAATACCAAATCTATGAACATACGGTGCTCAAACTGTTTGCAAGTCGGACTATGGTTGTGCAAACACGTGACGAAATGGCTTAAGGCAGAAGCACCAATGATATGCTGTAAATCCGCCATACATCCAATGCCTCAATGGAAGGAAGACATACAGATCTGAAGCTATATAAAAAGACACACCATCCCCAAGACTAGTCTCCCATGCAGTGCAGTATGACTTGTACTACCACTCACCTGATATAAAGTGTAACCTAGCACAGAGTGATCGGGGGTTAGAGGGTGAAGGGGTAACAGTAAAATCGGTCTTCATGTGGAGCTCAGCTCAGAGCCATTATACGTCTAGGTCTGTGGACGTTGAAATCAACCCCCCCCCCCCAAAAAAAAATGACATCTGTGGATGACTGGATATTGAAATCAACGCCAGGGCGGACGGACCAAATTTCAACATATATGGACTTCAGTGTCAGGTGGTGCTCACTGGGCAACAGAATGGGCTGGTTTCTACTTTCCCTAGAAAGATTACAATACCCCAGAAGTAGGTTGTGACGTAGCACACAACTGCCTAAAACGCACCCTCAATTACACTTCAGCTTTGTCGACACAAAAAATAAAAATAAGACCCAAATCTTTTTGTTCATGTTATTACAACTACACAGGGGTTGGGGAGCATGGTCAGAGAAGTAGGCTAACTCCTATGAGGAGCTGCTTGGCTTGGCTGCCCCAAGTAACTCTAGCCGACCCGTCGGTCCGGACCATGGCCTCTGTCCCTGCTCCTGGGTTTGATCTGGGGAGGCTAAGCTGCTTGATGTTGACAAACTGGCCCAGGTCCAGACCCGTCCTGCAGGGCTCACACATCCCCAGCCCAGCCCAGCCCATGCTGCAGCCCAGACATCTCAGGATAAGCCCCAGTCAGGGCTCCATCAGGGGGGAGTAAATGGAGCACAGCGCCAGAGCAATGCAGCCTCAACACCACCAGCCAGCACAGCCACGTCGCATTATGATCAGCCTGTCGGACTAATTTTAGACCCATTCACCTCCGACTCGAAGGAAGACTGACTCAGAGATTGTGTACTGTAACTGTAGAACGACTAAGCTCTTGTTACTCTACAGTATCTGTATAACATAAAGCCTCTGGTGTCACAGAGAGACAAAGAGTAGACTGAGACTGACTGGAGCAGAGATGTATCCAAGAGAGGAGGAGGAGAGTAGACTAGAGTAGGGGTTAATGGGTTTAACACACCAGGCTCCATATGTTGAGCATGTTTTTGAACATAGCTGGCCAGGCAGGCCCTGACTTTAAACGTGCCTCGAGTGGAGTTGGAGTGTAACGGCCACAATCCTGAAACAACTACAGCAGTTGTTAAAACCACTCTCCCTTTACGTTCAGCCCACAAAAGAGTATTTACTGCTCTAAGACACAGACGTCATGGAAAGACATTACACATGTGGCTCTTCAAGTCATGTCAGAATCTGAAGGGGGAAAAAAATCTCAATGATTCAGTCCAGAAAGAAAAAAAATCTGTAGTTTCTCTCAGATTCATTATTATAATGACCACGAACCAATAGTATTAAAGCAGTCAAAGTTGTTGCCAAGGAAACAGGGCTCTTTGGGTTTGACAATGACCAGAGACAAGTCATCCCCAGTCCCCACAGACAAGCACGGTCTGAGAGAGAACTATCGGAGAGATGTCATTACAGAACTAAACTGATCAGCCCATTTTATCTCACAGGAAGCCAGTCTCCATTTGGAGGAGGGCCAATATTGTCCAGCTCGGCCTGAGCACCTTGGTGTTACACTGACAAATGTTATAACACCCGGCATAGGCTGCCAGCGGCTCCATTCTCTCCTGTCTGGTGCTTCATTGGCACTGCCTCCTACCCACACACCCACCTCCAGGCCAGACCAGCCCAGCAGTAATGAGAAAAGCCCTAATCATGACATTACCAGAGCTCCTAGCAATTACACCAATAATTAGAGCGGTTGGTTGGTTAATCCTCCAGCTCCCATGGAGGGCCAAAGTCCACTACTCCAGTCCACACCTGGGCCTCACTGTACACTACACAATCACAGACCTGGGTTCAAATACTATTTTAAAATCACTTCATTATGGAGGTCTCGATAGAGCTTGCCCGGTGCAATGGAACCAATAGCATAGTTATAAAAGGGCGAACCGTGTCTATCTTGCACTGCAGGAAGACTAAAGCAAAAGCTTAAAAAGTATTTGAATGACTTTCAATATTATTTGAACCCAGGTCTGCTCTACACACTACACTGCACTTGCCTCGCTCATTCCCTCTCCTCTCTCCTTCCCTGCTGGAAGGCATTACATTTGCCTGCTCTATAGGGGTGTTCAGAGCAGAGGGACTATGTTCAGCACATGGTCAAGCTTCTGATGACTCCTGCTGTACCCGTTTCCAAAGCACTACTGTAGGTGCTCAGTCACTAAAGGTCATTCGCTGGTGTCCCTTTTCCAGCCCCTCAGGCTATGGGCTGACGTTGACTATCATGATCAGGAAGCCAAGAAAAACCGGTGCTCATGCAGCCACTGTGTGCTGCTTCGCTTTCCGCCAGCGTGTTTACCTACTCATACCCGTCATCTCCCAGCAACCTTCACCTAAATGCAGTGTCAAGCTTACTTGAGACTGATCAAATGCGCTGTCAAACATTAACCCGCTTACTGATCATCAAACATTTGAGGAGCTTTCGTCCACGTGTTCGTTTGAAAATGTGTGCCAACTGCCCATACCAACACTTTTTGTGCACGTCTCCGGTAGGCTATAGTTTGTTGCAGCCGTAAAAAAAAAAAAAAAATTAAATGTAAAAGACAGATGCATTAAGTATTGAATTAAACCCCAGGGCCCACTAGAGCCATAGCTCGTAAATGTTAATCACCACTTTGAAACAAGGATAGGAATGCCTGTATTTTGTATGGCTGAGCTCAGGATAAGGAAGGAGACAGAGTTTCCTCTAAAACAATGCTTGATAAGATCCCTCCCTCCACCACAGGCAGACATGGAACCATTGACCAGTGTAATTTTATTTTCTTGAATTACATTTTTTAAATCACTTACCCTGTGTGGTCCGTTCTCAGACAGCGCCTGCTGTTGGCCTGGAGAACCTGAGCTGGAGACCCCCAGAGATGGAGGGAGTAATGGAGAGGAGGAATAGGAGGAGGAAAGGCCAAGCCCCACTCCACCTGGTTTCCTGTTCCCCCAGCAGGTCCGTGGGATCTCAACTGGGAGGAAAGCAACACTGTGTCCCAGGTATAACACTCAGATTGGGAGAACTAGCTCGGTCCAGCAACGCACAGGACAGCTGGCAGATTAACCTGAGGAGGAACACTGTGCATGGCCAGGAGGGACAGGTTTGGGATTAGGCCTAAAAACGTACATCTCATCTGCGCAATCCTAATTTACTTCCTCATTTACAAATGATCAGAAAAAGTCTAAATCACTTTCAGTGAGGCGTTCCTGTCGACCTGTACAGATGGAATGCCGTGTCAGAGAATTAGACATTTGCACAGCGTTATGCAATCTTAGTTGCGTCTGATTCATTGTTCATGTTTGGGGTCCATCGTACTGATTTTATGCTGGCGACGGCCAGCAGGTCAAGTATGGGTCTGGATTCCAGCAGGCCACTGGCTTGTCAGACCCTTCACGCTCTTGCCAGTCAAAACCACCAGGGGGCAGTCATAGCAACTATCATTTGCAGAGAAGCACAGTTTGATCTCACTAGGAGAGCTAGTGAAATAACATTTTTCTGTTTCATCCCTGAAAACCGGTCGATTTCACATCTAGAGAAAACATCGTTAGCAGCATCACCTCAACCGTCTCCGTGTCCATTTTTGTTTTCGTTCCATAGCTAGGCAAAACAATATCAGCGTTATATGGGTGAACCCCTGTTTACTCTACTCTCTTCAGGTTGAACTCCGGTTGGGACTTTGAGCTGACGCCAAACTATTTTACAGCTACTCTAACATTAGGCTCTCCAAAAGCTTTATGACTTTAGGCCTATAATAAAACACACCTGGCATTCTTTTAAGTTCAAGCTTAAATTGTCACATGCACAAGTAGTGGAATGCTTATAGTGCAAAAGCCCTACACAACAGGGTCGTCTGTATTCAATTAAAAAAAGAGTTAATAACAAAAAAAAAGCTATATACACAGGATTAGTGCCAGTACCAAAATGTACAATGTGCAGGGATACTGGAGTATTTAGGAAGATGTGTACATGGAGGCAGGGATTAGGAGAAAGTGACTGGTAGCAGGATTAATAATAAACAGTATGGCAGCGGTATAAGTGGTGGGTGGGTGTGTGTGCGCATGAGTGTCAGTGTAGGCGTGATAGGCTGGTAGCAGGAATATATAAATACTGATGGCAATATACACAGTGCCGTCAGGAAAGTATTCAGACTCCTTCATTTTCGCCACCTTGTTACGTTACAGCCTTATTCTAAACTGGATTAAATGCCCCCCCCCAATCTACACAGTATCCTATGACAAAACAAAAAAACAGGTTTAGACATTTTTTCAAACGTATGAAAAATAAACAGAAATGCCTGTTTACATAAGTATTCAGACCTTTTGCTAGGAGTCTTGAAATTGAGCTCAGGTGCATCCTGAGTGTTCAGAACCTCAGACTGGGGGCGAAGGTTCACCTTCCAACAGGACAATGACCCTAAGCACAGGAGCGGCTTCAGGACAAGTCTCTGAATGTCCTTGAGTGGCCCAGCCAGAGCCCGGACTTGAACCCATTCAAACATCTCTGGAGAGCCTCCCGGGTGGCGCAGTGGTTTAAGGCACTGCATCGCAGTGCTAGCTGTGCCACCAGAGACTCCCAGGCTCTGTCTCCCGCAACCGGGAGGTCCATGCACAATTGGCCTAGCGTCGTCCGGGTGAGGGAGGGTTTGGCCGTTAGGGATATCCTTGTCTCACGGCACACTGGCAACTCCTGTGGCAGGGCAGGCGCAGTGCACACTGACCAGGTCGCTAGGTGTTTCCTCCAACACATTGGTGCGACTGGCTTCCGGGTTGGATGTGCGCTGTGTTAAGCAGTGCGGCTTGGTTGGGTTGTGTTTCAGAGTGCGCATGGCTCTCGAGCCCGTACGGGGGTAAAAAATACAAATATACATCTGGAGAGACCTGAAAAATGCTCCCCATCCAACCTGACGGCGCTTGAGAGGATCTGCAGGGAAAAATGAGAGAAACTCCCCAAATACAGGCGCTACTTATGTAAAAAGCTGTATTTTATTTTTGCAAAAAATGTATAAATGGTGCAGTTGTTAGAGTTCCTAACAATCTAAGGGGCCATGCCAAATCTATTCAGTAATAATAATAATAATAATAATAATAATAATAAATAATAATAATAATAATAATAATAATAATAATAATAATAATATAATAATAAAGATCCTATTCAGCCTCCTGTGGGAGAAGAGTCACTGCTGTGCCTTCACAACTGTGTTGGTGTGCGAGGACCATGTTAAGTCCTCAGTGATGTGGACATGAAGGAACGTCAAGCTCTTGACCCTCTCCACTGTGGCCCCTAATAACTATTAAGTTAATTGTCTAAAACGCTCTGCAGTTTAGCAAACCAAATGCACATTTATTTTACTAATTTAGTAGCTGATTAGCTATCTAGCTAAGTGGTTAGCTTCTTCCAAAATTCAGCATTTTATTTTAACCTTTATTTAACTAGGCAAGTCAGTTAACAAATTCTTATTTTCAATGACGAATAGGAACAGTGGGTTAACTGCCTTGTTCAGGGGCAAAACGACAGATGTTTACCTTGTCATCTCGGGGATTCGATCTTGCAACCTTTCGGTTACTAGTCCAACGCTATAACCACTAGGCTACCTGCCGCCCCATTCACTTGGAAACTGAAGCAAATCCCCTCCTGGATCAAGAGCCTTGCGGTCTAATATTTGTTTTGTGAGTGCAGCAATTGAGTTACTGGTATAGTTTAGGTCAGAAACTGTAGAAGATGTTAGCAATGTGCTTGTTAGCATTTAGGTCGTATTCTCTATGGGATTTTACATGAACTTGTTAGCATTGCTAACCATCGGAATACAGAATGTCAGTGGGGTTTGAAACAGCGCCCTTGTGTTCAGTTTGCTTTTTGCACATGCCCTGAGGATACGCCCTGGAATACCACATGGCCATTAGTGTTGACATAAAAAAAATTTAAAGCCACATGTGTCGAGTGTCTGAGACGGTATAATAGGATTAGATTACACCTTGTTCCGATAGTGAGACTTCTTGTACGTGTTCATGTTCTCAGCCAACGTCTACCCTGAGAGCGGTAGCTTTGTCCTTTAGTTTAGCGTGCACCTCGGTGTTAATCCAGGGCTTTTGATTGGGGAAGCAGTGATCCTTCACTGTGGGGATGACATTGGTGATGCATTTCCTTATGAAGCCGGTGACGGTGGTCAGCTCGCCGATGCTGTCGGCGGAGTCGAAGAACATATTCCAGTCAGCACTAGCAACACAAGTCTCACAGGATAGCCTCTGCTATGGTGGATAATTTTTCTATGGTGCTTCACAGGTACTTCCTGTTGGAGCTTTTGTTTGTAAAACAGGATGCAGAAGTATGGAGTCATGATCTGATTTGCCGGGGGGCTTGTATGCTTGCTTGTGGGTTGAGTAAGAATGGTCTTTATCGGCCCTAGCGGTGAAGGAGACTTATTGATAGAAGTTGGGCATCATGTGTGTCTTAGTGAAGCAGAATAAAAATCACAAGAAAAGCAGCCTCTGGCTGCATGGTTCATAGCCTTGTACAGTTCATCAAGTGCTAGCTTGCTGTTGTGGCCTGACTATACAAAACACCTGCTTTTTGCATGACAGACTGACCAGGTGAATCCAGCTAAAAGCTCTCTCTTATTGATGTCACTTGTTAAATCCACTCCAAATCAGTGCAGATGAAGGGGAGGAGACAGGTTAACGGCAATTGAGACATGTATTGTGCATGTTTGCCATTCAGAGGGTGAATGGGCAAGACAAATTGAAGAGCCTTTGAACGGGGTATGGTAGGTGCTAGGCTTGCCAAGAACTGCAACACTGCTGGGTTTTTCACAAATTTTCCTGTGGTTTCAAGAATGGTCCACTACCCAAAGGACATCCAGCCAACTTGACAACTGTGGGAAGCATTGGAGTCAACATGGGTCAGCGTCAATGTAGAATGCTTTCGACACCTTGTAGAATCCATGACCCGATTAATTGAGTCTGTTCTGATGGCAAAAGGGGGAGGGGCATCATGTCCAAAAGCCATGTTTCTGAAAAACTGAGAATATTACAGCTTGAACATCCCATTAATATAAAACCCATGACCGTAGCTCATCCATCTTATTATCAAGTGACTATACCAATAGAATGGAGGTTAAGTGCTGTCCGGTTTTCCCTTCACCTTAGTCTCACAAGGACGCGCTCCTGCCTATTTTTCGACAGCGTTAACTCTTGGGTAGCCCAAAGACTTAGTCGGAGGTACACAAAGAGCCCAGGACAGATGAGACGAAGTCGACTCCTTTAGGGGAGTGAGAAAGAGAGAGCTGATGGGAGCCCAAACCCATTACACAGATGAAGGCCAGTGACCTGGCAGGGCTTTCGGCAGGGCTTTCGCTTATTGCTCCCCACTCCCCAACATCAAACGCTATGATAGGCTAATCATGTTTCCAACTGTCAAGCTTCCCTGTGTTCAGCTTTGGCACTCTGGAGTTGCACTTGGGCAGGAAGGCGGGCACAGCTAGGCCTGTGTACTGTGTAGGGGAGTGAACCATGACGCCACGATACCAGACAAGCCTGGCTTCACTCTAATCTCACCGGAGCCTTATAGAGACAAGGAGAACATCCAAGACTGAAGAACATGAAGATTTATTTACTTTGTACAAGGTACGGAATTCCTCTGGAGTGTATTGTAAATGTGGTGAAATAAATCATGGTAATTCCTAAAAAAAAGATTTACATTTTTTTTTATCTTTTTGAGTGATGATACTTGGCTTATCTTCTGGGGTCACTGTTAGTGGGATATAAATGGAGAAGCTCGGTGTGGAATTAGCGTGACCACATGTCCTGGATTGTGCGGGACAGTCACACATGTTGGCCCTTTGTCCTGCAACCAATCAATCATGTCCTGCATTTTATCAACAAATGAAAAAACACCACTAATTTACAAAAGAGCTTGATTTGTCCCCGTATTTCAGTCAGACATTCCAACCTGCCTCTTTCGCAGTGACGTGGTACTTTTGACATACATACATACATATATCCTCTGTCCAGTGTCTGTGTTCTTTTGCCCGTCCTAATATTTTTTTATTGGCCAGTCTGATATGGCTTTTTCTTTGCAACTCTGCCTAGAAGGCCAGCATCCCGGAGTCGCCTCTTCACTGTTGACATTGACTGGTGTTTTGAAGGGTACTGTAAATTTGCCCTTTGGTCTAGAGTCCAAATTGGAGATTTTTGGTTCCAGCCGACATGTGTCTTTGTGAGACACGATGTGGGTGAATGGATGATCTCCGCATGTGTGGTTCCCACCGTAAAGCATGCAGGTGCTTTATTTATCTGCAGAGTTACGCCATCCCATCTAGTTTGGGCTTAGTAGGAATATCAATTGTTTTTCAACAGGACAATGACCCAACACACCTCCAGGTTGTGTAAGGGCTATTTGACCAAGGAGAGTGATGGAGTGCTGCATCAGATGACCTGGCCTCTACAATCACCCGACCTCAACCAAATTGATATGGTTTGGGATGAGTCGGACCGCAAAGTGAAGGAAAAGCAGCCAACAATTGCTCAGCATTTGTGGGAACTCCTTCCAGACTATTGGAAAAGCATTCCAGGTGAAGCTGGTTGAGAGTATACCAAGAGTGTACCAAGCTGTCATCAAGACATAAAATATATCTTGATTTGTTGAACACTTTTTGGGGTTACTACATGATTCCATGTGTTATTTCATAGTTGATGTCTTCACTATTATTCTACAATGTAGAAAAAAAAAAAGAAAAAAAAGAAAAACCATGGAATGAGTAGGTGTGTCCCTTTGACTGGTTCTGAGATATAGATATCTATAAGGATGTGTTACTGGTGATGCTAAACACTTCTCCAATAGTTGTTGAGATCTGATATTCTGTGCAGAGCAAGTAGAGACGTAGGCCAATGTCATAGTCAGCCAATCACATTTGTCAAATCCTTTTCAGTCTAAATTCCAGCTAAACGTGGAGACGACAGTTAACTACTTACAAAAAGTGTGCTTCTGATGAAGAGCTTCAACAGTAAGTCAGGAGGATACAGACAGCTCAAGAGGTATGCTAAGATATGCAGAAAAACATACATTTTTGATAATATCGTCATGCTTAATTCTATGGCTTTAGATTGCAGGATAAATCGGTTTCAGGTGTTTGAAAAACGCAGGCCACACAGCAGTCATCTTAATGTACTGGGATTTCTGGGATGCATGACACCCCTGATCACAGCGCACAGAAAAGGGGAGGGTATTTTTTTCTCTTCTACGTAAATCTCCTTAACGATTATCGTAAAGCATTAACAACTACTGAGCTGTTGAGGCGAGGGAGAAATATTTACTACCTCATGACAGGATGATGAATACGAGACCACACAATTTATCAGCAGAAAGATTACCCTGACTAACACTCAACTAGCAACTTTGAATAGCTCACTCGTGGCAGAAAAGCACAGAATAGAAGCCTGCTGGGAAATTGGAACAGTGCTCTTCCTGAGATCTTTAGTACTGGGGCAATGAGGGTGGCAAAACCTCATCAAAACAACAGTAACTGGCCAGTACAGCCTAGCTGTCCCTAACTGCCCTCTCCTCACCACAGCACAGTCGAGACATACCTGCACAATGAATTTACATGTCCCCCTCCTGAGCGCCAGTATGGTGTTAGGATAATTTACTGTCAAGGGGCGCGTACTTCAAACACACACGCCATGAGTTTACAGACACCACCTGATCTGTGATCACTCCTCTCTCGCTATCCTCTCACAACTAATACCACTAGATTAGCTAGTAATCATTTGTTTATCCTTTTCAGTTGGCTAGTTGAATGGGGATCAAGTGGCGTTCATTCGGTTTTCACCAGGAGGTCTAAACCTAGGGCCAAAGCAAAGGGCTTGTACCAATGCCCTCCATTTGCAGGGGTAACCATGGACCATACTAATTGGATTAAAAAGGGGACTCTAGATTTTCATTTAGATGTCACAGCTCTGGGGAAATGTCTAAATGCCATGACGTCAGTTAAACTGTAAGTGGCAATGACCCACACTGATGACCAACTAACCTGGCAAGCAGTCAGGCTGACATTCTTGAAGGAGTAGTTTAGTTTCTGTGTTTTTTTTAAAGAAATCTAAGCGGCAACATTATATTTTATTTTCCTATGCAGAGCTGTGCAGGCCAGGGGTGTCCTTATAGTATACCGACACACCTGGCCTGTACAGCTAATTAGGGGAAATGGCTTGAGTCACATAAAATGGAACGTAACGGATAAGGTTCGGGGGGGGGCGACACTTCTAGAACATGTCTGGACACTAGAACATGCCATTTACACAGATGTGGTTGTTAAAAAGTTAAGTTCTCCTTTAAGACTTATGGCAAATGACCAAGAGGGGCTGGCATTGTTTTCAAAGTCCCAACACCCAGACAACACCTTGATGAAAAGTAGTTTTTTTAAAAGCAAACCTGGACAATAGTTAGGATTCAACTTCAACCTCAACCTGAGGTTGAATGCCTTGCTCTTTTCTCTGGGTGTAAATATATTTATGCAAGAAGTTACTCTTTAGATAAATTCCCCTGACATGGCAGTTCAAGCTCTTTTATGGAGGTGCACCATAAATAGAAAAGGTAAAAGTACAAATCTAGTGCTATCTAGACCTAAGTCTATACACCAGTTATTTGACATCAGCATTGCTAGACTAGTTGTGCATTGCTACTGAATAGGCTATCAGAGAATAAACATGTTTGGAATTCTCTATCCACTTTAGTACTTTCAGGATGAACAACACAAATGTCAACATCAAACCATGTCATGATACATTCCAACCGGTCCAACCGAAATTAAAACAGGCCCTGGGACGCATGTAACTTGGTTGCAACTAACAAAAACTACCAAATATGCTTTCACACACATTATGCTATTCCCTGGTAGGAGCGGTGGTACCTGTACTCTAAGCCAAAATTTGAAACATTCACAGCATTCACACATCCTCAGTTCCAATCCAAACCTTTGTGTGTATAAACTGACATAGCCTATGCGTAACTGATAGATGCACCCAAACAAACCACACAAATAAGTTTTCTTTAGTTGCATGAGTTAAGAGAGTCAAAGCAACTGAGGAAAAACCATTACTATGTAGGCCACTTGAATAATTAAGATAAATATGCAATTAGGCAACTCTAAAACATTAGCTCAGATTTTTTTTTAAACATATTATTTCAACTGTCAGAGTGCTGAAAGATCTGATAGAATGGTTGTTGGTTGTTTTTAAATTGTAGACTTTCAAATTAATAATTTTCCATATTTTACCATTTTTTTATTTAACTTGCATTTGAGGTAAAACATGTCAGTTTTGAGCAATGAGAATTCCTAATTCAATGGTTTTGAATATCTGTTGTCAACTCAGTCACCGATGATGGCTAATCCCACTAAAACCTCTTTTTTTTCAATATTTGAATCACTGTTCTGCAACATATGCTTAGACTATTGACGTCACCTTTGCTTTATAAATGTTGTTTAAAACAACAAAGGTGAGATTAGTATTACATATTTTAATAATCCGACGTTATAATGAAACAATCGATCCAAATATATATTTCAAATGTTATTAAGAAAAATATGTTTTAAAAAAAGTTGATTGTCCCATCTTTCAAGAATCCCTGATTGAATAACAGCAAATGAAAATTGGTAATAGTGTATAGGCTTAAAAGTGCAACTACATGGTTGATTATACAGGTGTACTATCTTAAAGTGACCAGTTTCTCACAGCAGGAAGATAATCCTGCAACAGGAAATGTTAATTATAAACACCCCTTTCCTTCAGTCAAATGACCTAGTGGAATTATATTAATATTTTTCATAACTAATAAACGTTTTATTTTTTGCTGCCAAAAACCCAGTGTTTCTATGTGAAACAGCGTTGTTATATTTGAGTCTTGTGTGATGTATACTAAGTGTAATATTGGGATGAAAACTCAAAATGTAATACATTTCAACTCTATATCTGACATGGTACAGGCCCATAACCATGTGTGGGAGGTGTATACTTTTGTTTCAAAGTAGATTTGTTTAAGACTACCAAGAAACACTCAGTGAACCTAATTTATCCCACTGCAGTAAAAAGTTCATGGATTTTTTTGTAGGAGTTGATACATTTTGAGTTAGTGTAAAAACACCTCACTCTGTGAAAGAAATTCCATAGACGGAAGGGACAAAGTTCAATTAGGATGATTAGTTTAAATTGACGCACAATCAGTCTTAGTATCAATGCATCAGGTCATGTGAACGCAATGGACCTCCCACCAACGGCCTTCCTTTGCACTTCTACTTAGGAGACTTCCTGACAGAGGCAGGTAGCATTTAGGTAGCATTTGTGCAACACAATAATCTTCCCCCCCTTGAACCCCCGTGTTGGGGAGAGAAAGGACGTAAATGAATGTTGACCGAGGTCATTAGTCCAACTGTTGAGATAAACCGCACCTAACAGGAAATTGTCCAACTGGTGACTGGAGAGCCAACACCTTTACGATCTTAATGGATAGGAAGGGGTCAAGGGGCTCATGTTGGTGTATCAAGTTTATAGATAGGCCTAAATGGGTGTTGTCTAGGTTCAATTTAAAAAGTCTACTTTAAAAAAAGGCATACCCAGAGTCCGGCAAAATATACATTATACAGTGCCTTTTGAAACTATTCAGACCCCTTGACTTTTTCACATTGTTACGCCTTATTCGAAAATGGATTAAATCGACACACAATACCCCATAATGACAAAGCAAAAACATGTTAAAGCATTTTCTAATTTATAAAAAATAAAACTGAAATATGACATTTACATAAGTATTCAGACTCTTAGTACTTTGTTGAAGCACCTTTGGCAGCGATTACAGTATCAAGTAGTCTTGGGTATGATGCTACAAGCTTGGCACACCTATATTTGAGGAGTTTCTCCCCTTCCCTGCAGATCCACTCAAGCGCTGTCAGGTTGGTCAGGGAGCATTGCTGCACAGCTATGTTCAGGTCTCTCCAGAGATGTTCAATCGGGTTCAAGTCCAGGCTCTGGCTGGGCCATTCAGAGACTTGTCCCGAAGCCATTCCTGTATTTTCTTGGCTGTGTGCTTAGGGTCTTTTTGTCCTTTTTGAAGGTGAACCTTTACCCCAGTCTGACATCCTGAGAGCTCTGGAGCAGGTTTTCATCAAGGATCTCTCTGCATTTTGTTCATGTCATCTTTGCCTTGATCCTGACTAGTCTCCCAGTCCCTGCCGCTGAAAACATTCCCACAGCATGATGCTGCCACCACCATGCTTCACCATAGGGATGGTGCCAGGTTTCTCCAGACGTGATGCATGGCATTTAGGCCACAGACTTCAATCTTGGTTTCATCAGACCACAGAATCTTGTTTCTCATGGTCAGTCTTTAGGTGACTTTTGGCAAATTCCAAGCGGGCTGTCATGTGCCTTTAACTGAGGAGTGGCTTCCGTCTGGCCAGTCTACCATAAAGGTCTTATTGGTGGAGTGCTGCAGAGATGGTTGTCCTTCTGGAAGGTTCTCCCAATCTCCACAGATTAACTTTATAGCTCTGTCAGAGTGACCATCGGGTTCTTGGTCACCTCCCTGACCAAGGCCCTTCTCCCCAATTGCTCAGTTTGGCCAATCGGTCAGCTGTAGGAAGAGTTTGTGGTTCCAAACTGCTTCCATGTAAGAATGATGGAGGCCACTGCGTTCTTGGGGACCTTCAATGCTGCAGATATTTTTGATACCCTTCCCCAGATCTGTGCCTTGACACAATCCTGTCTCAGAGCGCTATGGAAAATTCCATCAACCTCATGGCTTGGTTTTTGCTCTGACATGCCCTGTTAACCTTAAACAGGTATGCGTGTGCCCTTCCAAATCATGTCCAATTAATTGAATTTATGACAGGTGGACTCCAATCAAGTTGTAGAAACATCTCAAGGATGATCAATGGAAACAGGATGCACCTAAGCTCAATTTCAAGTCTCATAGCAAAGAGTCTTATGTAAAGACTTTTTTTATTTGAATTCATTTGAAAACAATTCCAAAAACCTGTTTTCACTGTCATTATGGGGTTGTGTGTGTAGATTGCTGACGATTATAAATGGTTTTATCCATTTTAGGAGAAGGCTCTAACATAACAAAATGTGGAAAAGGTCTAGGGGTCTGAATACTTTCCGAAGGCACTGTATGTGTTGCCAAAAGGTTCCAGAAGCAACCCCACTGTCTGAGACCTGTATCTACTGGCAGTGTGCATAGCTGGATTATGTTCCTCTCAGGCTCTCCCTAGGTGAAACCTCTCTGACAACTGGAGAGGGACTACGAGGGAAAGTGGAAGGCGGGCGACAGCTGTACTTGAAGCACGCTGACGCAATCCCTGCTACTCATTTCAGACTGAGGAAGGGGGGACTGTGTTTACACTTTGGGGCAGGGGAACAATCTGAGTTCAGTAGGCCTAAGTATGGTACTGAAGAAAAACAATATAACAAGGAAATACATGACCAATGAGTGATTAGTTTGAATTATAATTACAATGTGACAATGCTTTGATTAAGTGAACGCTTTGATTAGTAGCTATCAGTTAACAGGATGTGATTCATCTAGATCTGGATTAATAACAAATCTTCTTAATAAAATCAGAACAATGTCAATCTGAGGAAAAGGGTGATTACTGATTGCCTTATCAAATCTATGATGATTAACACTGCCAAGGACAGTGCATCTTCCCAGCTTTGAGCCTACATTTGATGCATGACCTTCCCTTTGAAAAGGTCAGTCTACACAATGAGTCTTAACACGTTAACCTAATCAAAGCGTGGAAAAACAGGATGAAATGACAGTGTAATTTATATCCATTAAAGCTGAGATCCCGAAAGGTGAAACACCACCGGTCGACCCCAATGCGCACTTGCTTTTGTTTCGTTGACTAAACAGAAGTGAGGAGAGTAAAAACGGAGATTTAGCAGTGTAGTAAAAACGATTGCAACACATATTCTGCGGTACTAACGCGTTGTTAGGGGGGGGGGGGTCTGTATTCGTTGTATGCAGTAATTACTTTGTTGTAATATCCCAAATGGACGTGGCCGTGTCACCATTAAGGATTACAGCTGTAACTAACAGCCAAATGAGCACACAATCTTTCATGGACTTCTTTTCTGAAACATTAACCTTGAAATGCTAAGGTATTCTGGGGTCCTGCAAGAGCAGCTGCCAAAGAATGCACATTGAGACTGGAGAGAGTCAGTGGGAGCGGAAATATGCCCCTTGCCCTGTTCCTAGTAGTCTGTACATAGGCTACATGGCCATATGAAGGGAAGTATGCAGATAGCCAGACACACTTTTGCTAACATAAGCAGATGGATAAATGTCAATGATGTTATATTATGTCAGTGAGGGTGGACAATGATTTCCAACACACAATGAATCACTTTTACTGTCAGGGGCCGGTTGAGAGGGGTGTAAAGTAACAAACAAAAAAAACAAAAAAAGAGTAGAACAGATATGATTGTCATGCAACCCTGCACACCTGTAGCCACCTATACGTGGGGGGGGGGGGGCACCGGGGAGCTGGATATGATTTACACAACTTCCCAAAATAAAAAGCTACAGTTGAACGAGGCCCGCTTCTAATCGAGACATGTAGCTAGTATCCACAGGTTTATGTAAAATGATTCGGCACGCTAGCTGGCTGTTTGCGACTGACGTACTGTTATTGAAATGCCGGCCTAAACGAACCGTATGGAGCTAACGTTCAACGAATGACTTAGCCATGTGCATCGCACGCTCGACTCGCTGACTGACAGAAAACAATCTTGAGTTGAACGTGAGGCAACTGTATTTTGCATTAGTGTGGTTTTTATGCCGTTGCCTAATCAGAATGTATTTACGTGGCTTAGCCATACCAGATATTGCAAGAATGAATTTCACTTTATGAAGTGCAGCCAAAAAGGAGTACACATATTTGATTATGTATGCACTACACCTACTACGGTATTTGGCTACCTAGCTTGCTGTGCTCGTGTGCCCGCTACCCATTTTGTGAACTCACCTGTTTTAAACCTGAGGTCGTCATCTTTTGGTGAGCCGAATTCTTTCAGGAGGGACATGAACAGGATGCCAAACGCGTTCTGGATCCCGAACACCGCTCCATTGCACCACATTGCAGCCAGCATAACCACCCAACCCCATCCTCCTTCTGGATGCACGAACTCGGGCTCCTCCACGGCCACGGGAAGCTGCTCTTGGATGGTTCCTTTACTATCCCCGTTCTCGTTCTTTTCCTCAGCATCGTCCGAGCGCCTTTCCTCTGCTTTCATTGGTGTCTCCTCTGCAGGCTCCGCAGCAACCGTTTCTTTACTTAATTCAGATTCAACGTCTGTCATGTTGGAACCTGCTGTCATTTCTTGGAGCGACTGTGCAGATTTTTAACACTGTCAAATATGACAGCAATATACCGGTAACTAGTCTAAATGGTGTGCCCGCAAGCTGCAGCCAAACTCAACTGAAGAGAATCAGATAACGGTATGTCCCAAATCGCGTCTATCTACAAATATGAATACTTCGCATCTCCTTTCAGCGAATTGTTACCTGGAAGATGCATCCATTCAGAAGCAGAAGCAGTATTGAAAATGTCTACCACCAGCTCGCACTGTCTGAAGTGTAAAACACCAGTGTTGCAATATTGTATAAATAGATATACGGGGGGCGGGTTGTGCATACATTATGCCGGTATCTGTCGCTGATTGGACGCATTGCTGTATTTTTAAAGTATGACGCCTGAGCATTGAATAATCACTGTTGCGATTGAAAAATGAAAAAATACTTTAAAGACAAGATCCAGAACACATTTATTTCACCTGGTTATAGAGATTACTTCTGCTTGCAAGGAAAAATTTAATTTAGGAGTCTCAGAACTATAATTTGTTCCATAATCCCAAAAATGTAATCAATCCGGATTAATTTTACATACAATGGGGGTTAGGGAGGGGGCAATTACCTGTTTTCATAAGTAGCCTATTACCCAAAGTTTTCTGAATTATCCCCATGATCAGTAGGCCTATACATGATAAAAATAAAACTAACACCTTTAAACAAGACAATTGTACTATTTTTGCAATTGATTTCAATATAACGCCATAGCCAAGGTGGCACAGTGGTCTCAGGCACTGCATCTCAGTGGGTCGATTCCAGGCTGTATCACAACCGGCCGTGATTAGGAGTCCCATAGGTCGGTGCACAATTGTCCCAGCCTCATCTGGGTTAGGGTTTGGCACTGGATAGGTAGTAATTGTAAATAACAATTTGTTCTTAACTGACTTGCATAGTTAAATAAAGGTTCAATAAAATAATATGAACTATGACTTTAGCAGCTCAATAGTCAAACAGTGACCTCGTGTACAAAGTTACATTTCTGGATGTTTCTGGGGATGGTTAACACCATTTACTTCGGATTTCAAATCCACATCTGCCGGCAAATGTTTCATACCTGGAAGCTGACTGAAATATACCAAGTTGTCTAATGTCAAATCACAGCTGTGATTTGTTCATAAGGAGGCAAATCTTTATACCTGAAGGTTTGTGGTGGCAGTGAAAAGTCAAATTTACTCACAAAAAAATGTTAACGTTTTTGAATGTACCAGAGCTAAATAGTCCATCTATGAAAAGAACAGCACGAGACAAGATGTACAGAACAAATGTTTTCATTGAATACTGTTCCTCGATGTACACGCAGTTTAAAATACAGAAAATAAAAAAGTATTTTATATGAATGATTGCTAATTCAATGTTTTCTAATGCACCCACAGACTGCCTGCCATTCACACAAAACCTAAGCAACATCAGCAACAGAATGAAGACAATTTGCAAGGCATTAAAAAAAAGAGATAGATTAGCACACCACCACATTGTTGTCTTGAAACATTGACAAACATACCTGCAGAAGGTAAACATGTGGGGGTCATTCTTTTCATCATTGATGACAATTCTGAAGAAATAAGTCAACATCCACAGTTAACTTGATGACGTGAGCTTGTGAAATGTCCATTAAAGCCTGGGAAGACTTCACTCTACTTCAGTAGTTTTCAGGGACGTCTCTCCCGCCACAACAGCAGCGGCTGCCGGGCCCCTCCTCTTCCTCAAACCCTTCATCTTACGCGTCTGGAGCTTGGCCAGATCCTGCTTCTGCATGTGCAACCTGCCAAACTTGGTACCAAAAGTATCGTGGGATATGTTCTTCTTCTTCTTGGGCTGTAAAGAATAGAAATGACAAAGAGCAACATGAGGACTTCGATTGCCTTGAAGTTTCAGTTCAATTAAGACAAGACGTTTAAAAAGAAGCAATCTCTTGCGCCATTTTACATAGCGGCTGTTGAAAGAGCGTGAAAAAGATGTTGAATGCAACTAGACATTTTCCCTACCTTCAGAGCCTTGGGCTGTTTGTGAGCTGTCTTGTACAGGTCGTCTGATGCCAGGTGGGTTCTCCGCAAGATAAAGTCAAAAGAGGGCCCAATCTCCTCCAGCTCAATCCTTGGGGTCCGACATCCAGACTTCTTCAACAGAGATCTGGAGAAAACAAAGAGCTTTGACTAGTGATCATTTCAGGGGGGGGGGTGAGATGGACGGTAGACACTAACTTCACAGAACGTGGTCACTTTTAAAAAGGGCCCATAGGGCTCTGGTGAAAGTATTACACTACATGGGGAATAGGGTGCCATTTGGGACACAGCCCCTATGTTATAATCTATCGGGAATAATAGGAGACACTGGTAGATGGTCCAGCTGCTAGAAGGCAGACATACCTGTAGCTGCGCATGTAGATTTTCCCCTCCAGAGCAGTGAAGTGCAGGACATGCTCCAGACCAGCCAGGCGCACTGAAGGCACAACAGGACCTCTGAAGAAGTCTGAATAATAAAACAAGTTAGAGTAGAAAATGGTCAATAGTGTCATTGACATGAAATGCAATGTTATTATAAGACCAAAATAATGGAGGATTTGGGAAGCGTTTATTATCTAAATATTTTCTAGTTAAAGTAAATGTGTTTCAACTAAAGGGGAAATCTTAACTGTAGGACTGAAATTAACCCCACAACAACTTAACACTAAATTCAAAAGTTTAGCTTTAGACTAAATTGTACCTGTAAGAAGGCTCTTTAGGCGTTTGTGTTCATTCTCATGGTCAAAAGCATCCCCTGCAAACACCAGCATTGGTTTAGTCCCCTCAGGACATTTGCTGCTCTGCAATGCATTGGAAACCAAACAAAGTTACAGGAGGAAAAGTCCAATAAATTCATCATATAAAAAAAAGACACGATGAACACTAACAGCTTACTTTGTTTACAATCTAAGTGTGCCTGTACCAGCCATTAGTGTCTTGTCAGTAAAACTACAATTTTCCAAATTAAGTATTTTTAAAGAACGGGAAGACAATGCGCCTAGAATAGTGTTTAGAGCAAAGTTCAGTTCTAGATTCAGGCCACCGGGAGAGACTGTGCAAGAGGTGTATTCATTTGGCCGATTGTAGCAGACTGTGGACAAAGACAAGGCGATGAAACACTCAGTGTTAATTAACTAAGACTCTGGCAGATTGAGAAGGTGCATGACACCACTGTACTAATGTTGAACAACGCAACTATAACGTACATAGAAAATGTCTTAAAATAAAAGCAAACATCACCTTGATGTCACTTAGGGAGTTATACTTCTCAATGCCAAGCTCAATCATATCCAGCACATGGAAATCAAACAGACGACCTGAAAAAAATTAAATAAAAAGGTCAAACCCTTATCTGCTGTGAAACGTACCAGACACCTCCTGTAGAGCAAGGTCTCCATCTCCCACTGACAAAATACAAAAATGCTTACCAAATATGAGATTGTTTGGCCTTTTCTTGTTGTGTGAGCCAAACAAAAACAGAGAGCTATCGGTTTTCTTCGAGAAGAATTCCTGAAGAGAAGAGACAAAATACAGATGATTGGAAAGTCTTACACTCTGCAGAGAGTGCTGATTTTAAGTGCTGTGAATACACTGCATTTGAAAATGATGCTAGTATGTCTACAGTGTAAAATACTGCTTTGACTACTAGCAGGTGAATGTTCACAATGTCCTAGTTAAACAAATCTGATATCAAGCGGAAATGAATTCATGCAACATATTTAGTTAACTGACCAATGATGTAGAATCCTCAAATGGCCTAGTTATATTTTTCCTGGAAGGAAAAACAACATTTGGATAAAACACACATCTCAAGTACCAGCAATTGACAGACTAGTATTTATTTATTATTTCAGTAAACTCAGTCCTTCATACCCAAGTATTAAATATCCACGTATCAATGACAGGGAAAAAATAAACATGATGAACACTAAATACAATACTTTCAGTACAACCAGTACACTGGTTTTGTTTGAAGACTAACTTGAGTTAGAATCCATCACTTACTTTTTGTACAGTACAGCACTTGGTTTCTTCAGGGCATACTGGAGAAGAAAAAAACACATTGAGAGTTATCTAGCTGGCACTCTCAAACCTTGACAGTCTTCATGATTCTATATGGGGGGAGGCGACAGTCAGAAAACATACAATGTCTTTTAATGCCTGAGTGACAGTCATACTGGTGTTGCCTCCTTTCATGATCATGGCATTCTTGACGTTCTCTGTAAGCTTGGGAGCTCTGTTGTCAAGGAAGCGCTTAGCCCTCTTCGTCTTAGGTTTTCTGAGGAGACATTCATTCAACAACAAAAGACACTTCAGCTATGGTAGACAGGGACATGAGTAACACAGCACAGATGATCAGGCATCGCTCTTCCATCTAGCGAAATGCACTCAATCAACACTGTTTGGAAGTCTAGCTAGATCGTTAACATTAGCCAACTACTTGCCCAATAACTAAGACCGCGATACCAATTATTGGTATACAGTCAAACAAAGCACTGAAAAACGTGTAAAGTTCTTTCAAGCCAGTGTTGAACAAAAGTACATTTGAGCTTGCTCTACCGCTTGTCTGTGCGGTTGGTCCTTATGTAGGTTTTAAATTTGAGACAATATCCACAGGAAAGTATTATTAAACTGACTTTTCAAAACACTGATTTATATAACCTGGCAACTAGCCCAACAATGGACTAAATGTGCTTAACATTACTCCTGATAGTCCAAGTACCTTACAAGTTCTGTTTAGTGTGGAATTGGCTCTGCCAGCCAGCCATAACAGCCAAATAATCCATCTGAATGTGACTCGATTCTCAACTGTCGTTCAGTACTTTCATATCACATCAAAACACATTGTTTCAACACAGTTGCAGCCAACAGTATTTTTCAGTGCCAACACGTTTGTGGTGTCCGTTTACACAGGTGTTCGAGGAGACGCAGATAGTGAATTTGCACAGGTACGTTTAAGGGATGGGCAGTCAACATTGTTTACTGTTTGAGTACTGGCAGTAGTCAAACAGTAGCAAAGACTAATGAATACAGTGGGGCAAAAAAGTATTTAGTCAGCCACCAATTGTGCATGTTCTCCCACTTAAAAAGATGAGAGGCCTGTAATTTTCATCATAGGTACACTTAAACTATGACAGACCAAAATGAGAAGACAAAATCCAGAAAATCACATTGTAGGATTTTTTATGATTTTATTGCAAATTATGGTGGAAAATAAGTATTTGGTCAATAACAAAAGTTTCTCAATACTTTGTTATATACCCTTTGTTGGCAATGACAGAGGTCAAACGTTTTCTCTAAGTCTTCACAAGGTTTTCACACACTGTTGCTGGTATTTTGGCCCCAGTCCTCCATGCAGATCTCCTCTAGAGCAGTGATGTTTTGGGGCTGTTGACGGGCAACACGGACTTTCAACTCCCTCCAAAGATTTTCTATGGGGTTGAGATCTGGAGACTGGCTAGGCCACTCCAGGACCTTGAAATGCTTCTTACGAAGCCACTCCTTCGTTGCCTGGGCGGTGTGTTTGGGATCATTGTCATGCTGAAAGACCCAGCCACGTTTCATCTTCAATGCCCTTGCTGATGGGAGGTTATCACTCAAAATCTCACTATACATGGCCCCATTCATTATTCCCTTTACACGGATCAGTCGTCCTGGTCCCTTTGCAGAAAAACAGCCCCAAAGCATGATGTTTCCACCCCCATGCTTCACAGTATGTATGGTGTTCTTTGGATGCAACTCAGCATTCTTTGCCCTCCAAACACGACGAGTTGAGTTTTTACCAAAAAGTAATATTTTGGTTTCATCTGACCATATGACATTCTCACAATCTTCTTCTGGATCATCCAAATGCTCTCTTGCAAACTTCAGACGGGCCTGGACATGTACTGGCTTAAGCAGGGGGACACGTCTGGCACTGCAGGATTTGAGTCCCTGGCGGCGTAGTGTGTTACTGATGGTAGGCATTGTTACTTTGGTCCCACCTCTCTGCAGGTAATTCACTAGGTCCTCCTGTGTGGTTCTGGGATTTTTCTCACCGCTCTTGTGATCATTTTGACCCCACAGGGTGAGATCTTGCGTGGAGCTCCAGATCGAGGGAGATTATCAGTGGTCTTGTATGTCTTCCATTTCCTAATAATTGCTCCCACAGTTGATTTCTTCAAACCAAGCTGCTTACCTATAGCAGATTCAGTCTTCCCAGCCTGGTGCAGGTCTACAATTTTGTTTCTGGTGTCCTTTGACAGCTCTTTGGTCTTGGCCATAGTGGAGTTTGGAGTGTGACTGTTTGAGGGTGTGGACAGGTGTCTTTTATACCGATAACAAGTTCAAACAGGTGCCATTAATACAGGTAACGAGTGGAGGACAGAGGAGCCTCTTAAAGAAGAAGTTACAGGTCTGTGAGAGACAGAAATCTTGCTTGTTTGTAGGTGACCAAATACTAATTTTCCACCACAATTTGCAAATAAATTCATTAAAAGATCCTACAATGTGATTTTCTGGATTTTGTTCTCTCATTTTGTCTGTCATGGTGACAATTACAGGCCTCTCATCTTTTTAAGTGGGAGAACTTGCACAATTGGTGGTTGACTAAATACTTTTTTGCCCCACTGTATGCCAGATGTTTACATAATTATGACATAACATTGAAGGTTGTGCAATGTGTCATGACTGTCCTGATCAGGTCAGGTTACAGGAGACCACAACACTACAGATTATCTCTCACACCCAACAAAAGAGGAGAGATCTAGGGGTATGAAGATGTGGGGTTTTTATGACCCCTCACGCCCATGGTAAATTTTTAGGCCACACACAAAATTCCTTTCTTTCACTATGGAGAACCAGCCTCAGAACATTAAACATGCAATAAAGGGACTTTGGAACAATGGTTTCCGTCAGCCACAATGGTGTTCATGACGATAGATGGAATATGAAAATTAATGTAATTTTTGTTTTGTTATTAAAGGTTAATAGATGACTTTATTACAAAAACATTGCAACTAAGAGTTTTCCCCGTACATGCTTGATGTTTATACATTGTACGTTGTGTGGAAAATGTCCAAATCAAGCAATGTTTTGGTAAAGATGAAATGTGAAGTTAGTTGTCTAAAATTGGATTTGAGTAAAAATCTAGACCTTGCCGCTTAACTTGGTACTCCCAGAGAATTGCCCTAAAGGCAGCCACACCCACTTCTGACCCGAGGCTATAAAACACGTGAGGTAAAAATGAACATATCAGACTAAGTGACCCGAGCTGCAGCCGAGGTCTTAAAAAGGTCTTAAAAAGTCAACGAACCCAAAATGCAACACAAGGTGAAGACAACGAAATAATTTTCTTCTACCCATGCTACGGATGAGTAGCTGTGTTTAAGCAGGTGAATTCAAGCCGGACCACCTTGCCTCCACTCTCCATCGAATCGTGGTATCTACACTGTTTCATTCCTACGCTGTGAGCTCTGAGCTGTCTGTCCTCGGAAGACCCCCTTCAGAGCAAGAGCGAGGAATCAGACCACTAAGCCAAAAGGACACTGACATCGTGAGGACAACCAGAGAAGTGCGCCGGAGAAATGCGTCATTTAGAAGCCTAAACGACCCACGCGGAGCTTACCATCTGAGACCCCCAACGCGTAATTACATCATTATATTCTGACCCATAAGAGCGGCAGTTCGGGGACAGGCTAGGTTTAAAATAAGCATAGCTGACAAATGCAACAAAATGTATATTTCTCTCGTGTACTTTCTCTTTTAAATCCCCATTTTGGGTAACACAAGCCATAGTGTGTTGGCCCGTTATACTAAGTTCCAATCAATAGCCTAGACTGTGTTTTGTGTATTTTAATCATCATTCTAGTGAATAAATAATCAACTACGATTGGTGTGGTACGAACTCATTGGTGGGACCCGGGTCCATGCAGATTCCCGGATTATGCATGCGACGTTCAGAATGAGATTGTAGAGGAAACGGGTTAATTAGCATCTGTTGTAAAAATCGATATTCCAGTATTCTGAGTTAATTTGGGAAATAGAAACTCAAAACGAATTTCCCAACGGTGGCCCAGGTTAATGAGTTAATTGCTTGATTCGATTAGCAACAGTTGTCACTAACTAATACAACGTCATAACAAATGTAACGGCAATATTTAGACTTGGGGTTGCCACTTGTTTGATAAAATACGGAACTGTTCCGCATTTCATTGAAAGAATAAACCATTTGTTTTTTAAATGATCGTTTCTGGATTTGACCATATTAATGACTTATGGCTCGTATTTCTTTGTGTTTATTATAATTAAGTATATTACTTGATAGAGCAGTCTGACTGAGCAGTGGTAGGCAGCAGTAGGCGCGTAACCATTCATTCAAACAGCACTTCCCTGTGTTTGCCAGCAGCTCTTCGCATTGCAATACAAATGGCATAGAGAAATAGTCCCATTTTGTGCCTGGAACAGTTATTGTCAAAAGAGTCAAACGAGTTATCATTTGAAACATGGCTCAATTTGGCCAGTTGAAAAAGTTAGCCTACAAAGCAAAATATTTCTTATTTTCAATATACAAGACGTTCAATTTATTTTCTAAAATAGAACACTGCGTGGTGATAAATTACAACCACGACATCTGTTTGGCGAGTAGACCTAGGCTTAATGATTGATGAAAATACACTGTCTTTATCAAACCAATGTTATTGCATATTTTCAGTGTGGAACCTGTATGTTTAGGGGGTTATAGCATAGCTCATACCAATGATAAATGGCCCTAACAGTTTGCAAAGTAGCCTTTTGCAGAAAATAGACGGGATAATTATTCAAATACTGCAGCTCGTTGGAAAGTCATTTGAATGCTCGAATGCTGGAAAAGTAATCTTTAGATATGTACTGGGGGGGGAAAGTTGTGCTTGAAAGGTAACCACAGGTCGTTTCACCCCACAGGCAGGCCGAGCCGCGACATTCTATTACCAACTGGGACTATTGCCGAAAGGCCAGTCTCTTTGGCAATGACAAGAGTGGAATGTTAGCTAAAAAGACTGGTACACAAACTAGTTCCAAGTCGGTTCTATTCATGGATTGCGTCAGCAAGGGGCAGCATCTCGTTGTTAAGAGTCGCTAAAGGTAGTTAGCATCTATGAATGGGTTAAATGGCCACATGCAAAAAAGCATGTAGGCCTACACGCCTGTAACATGCTGAACACAACGCTTGCATGTGTGTGCATGTTGATTTTGTCCACCCACACCAGACGCAATCAGGACACGCAGGTTGAAATATCAAAACGAACACTGAACCAACTATAATGTTTCGGGGACAGGTCGAAAAGCATGAAACATTTATGGCAATTTAGCTAGCTAGCTTGCTGTTGCTAGCTAATTTGTACTGGGATATAAACATTGGGTTGTTATTTTACCTGAAACTTACAAAGTCCTACTCCGACAACTAATCCACAGATAAAGGGGTAAAAGTTTGTTTTAGTAATCCCTCCTCCTTCAGGCGTATTCTTCTGAATTTACATGGCGGTTGGCAGCCAACTACATGGGCGTTAACACTACCAACTGGACTGGAGTGTGGAACTCAGTTCATCTTTCAATCACCCATGTGGGTATATGCTCCTAAAAGCCAATGAGGAGATGGGAGAGGCTTGACACAATGCAAGTCCTGCGTCACAAATAAAACCAAGTTCTATTTTAGCACCTGGCTACAGAAGACACGTGTGAGCAGTGTGTGTGCAATGATTGAATAACATGCATGTGCACATTTGTTTTGCAACAGCACACACGCATGTTGATTTTGTACCCCCACACCAGACACACAGATTGAAATATCAAAAATGCCAAAACAATTATTTTCATTTAAGAACAGGTCGAAAAGCATTAGGAAGTATGGCAATTTAGCTAGATTGCTGTTGATAGCTAATTTGTTCTGGGATATAAACATTGGGTTGTTATAAGACCTATAAATGCACAAGGTCCTCTACTCCGACAATTAATCCACAGATAAAAAAGTAAACCAAAGTTGTTTCTTGTCATCTCTCCTCCGGGCTTCTTTTTCTTCTTTGGACTTTATGGAGGTTGGTAAGCAACTTTACAGCATTACTACAACTGACCAGAGTGGACCTAAATTCATCTTTCAATCACCCACGTGGGTATATGCTCCTAAAACACCATTGAGGAGATGGGAGAGGCCGGACGAGCGGTTTGGTCAGCATGTAAGGTACATGTCGGATAAACAAAAGTAAAGACACTTGATGGAAACACAAAATGTTGGTAAACTTCCCAAATCGCGAAAAAAAAAAAAATATGCCAGACAATGTGGGATATTGGTGTGTTGGTCAAATAAATGTTTCGAGAAATTCCGGTGGAAACGTTTTATGCACAAAAATGTATATGACATTGTGTGGTCCTTCCACTAGGATTATTCGGGAAAGCACGCTGTTTAAGGCTACAGATTAAATACATTATGTATTTAACAAGGTGGTGAAAGTGCAAGGTGACGAGCTTGATGAGCATCTTTCCAATAAATATTGGAGGGTCTAATTCTAGTGACCAGATACTTTGCTGCCGTTGAACAAAAAAATAACATCGCCATGTCCGCACTGTATATGCGAACCTTTGGCTAGAGTGCACGTGCCAATATCAGAGTGGGCACACTAGCTATTTAACGCAACATGGGTTCTCACATCAGCGGAGTTACAATTGCGATGCATTTTTATGTGCACTGCATCATCACGCATAGCAGTTTATCCACAAATCAATGTAATGGAATTATCTACGGCCGTAAAATGCGAACCTTGTCTCATGCTGATTTCAGTATATTCGCATGAAAATCCGTCGCCAATTGGATGGAAACCTAACGTTAGATGTATTAGGCAAGCTACATAGCCAATGCTACATTGTTAGTTTCCTAGCAAGTAACTTCGTTAAACTACATAAATACTCTAAAGTCATAGTTTAAGGGTAAAAACCACATTAAGCATGACATACTTTGGTTGGTAAAACACAACTTACATTACTCCTCCGTATTGTTTCATTTTGAGGACTTCAACTCGTGTGCTTGCTTCAAAATACTCCACGTGAATATTACAGCAGCGGGAAATGTCGCAGTTAATTTTGCGTCACATCCGTCGTCCTTGTACAGTGGATACATGTGCAGTACTACCATGTGGCCATTGGGTGACGATAGAGAGCTATAAACGCGTCGACACGTCAACGCCAGGGTAGAACGATTGTCCCCTTGCATTGAGGATTCAATTGAAGGCCGACCGTAGTATTGCAGGCATTGTTTCCAGATTTTTTAAAAATTTTTATTTCACCTTTATTTAACCAGGTAGGCTTGTTGAGAACAAGTTCTCATTTGCAACTGCGACCTGGCCAAGATAAAGCATAGCAGTGTGAGCAGACAACACAGAGTTACACATGGAGTAAACAATTAAGTCAATAACACAATAGGAAAAAAAAAAGTGGAGTCTATATACATTGTGTGCAAAAGGCATGAGGTAGGCGAATAATTACAATTTTGCAGATTAACACTGGAGTGATAAATGATCAGATGGTCATGTACAGGTAGAGATATTGGTGTGCAAAAGAGCAGAAAAGTAAATAAATAAAAACAGTATGGGGATGAGGTAGGTAAAAATGGGTGGGCTATTTGCCGATAGACTATGTACAGCTGCAGCGATCGGTTAACTGCTCAGATAGCAGATGTTTGAAGTTGGTGAGGGAGATAAAAGTCTCCAACTTCAGCGATTTTTGCAATTCGTTCCAGTCACAGGCAGCAGAGAACTGGAACGAAAGGCGACCAAATGAGGTGTTGGCTTTAGGGATGATCAGTGAGATACACCTGCTGGAGCGCATGCTACGGATGGGTGTCGCCATCGTGACCAGTGAACTGAGATAAGGCGGAGCTTTACCTAGCATGGACTTGTAGATGACCTGGAGCCAGTGGGTCTAGCGAAGAATATGTAGCGAGGGCCAGAAATCAGGATCCCCATTATAGTGAACTGGATTTTTTTTATTAAACCAGGTAGGCCAGTTGAGAACAAATTCTCATTTACAACTGCGACCTAGCCAAGATTAAGCAATGCAGTGCGACACACAGTTGCACATGGGATAAACAAACGTACAGACAATAACACAATGGAAAAGGCTATACAGTGTGTGCAAATGAAGTAAAATTAGGGAGGTAAGGCAATAAATGGGCCATAGTGGCGAAATAATTACAATGTAGAAATTAAACACTGGAGTGATAGATGTGCAGAAGGTGAATGTGCACGTAGAGATACTGGGGTGCAAATGGCGATCTTCGTTGTCAATATTCGTGGATATTTTTTTTTAGAACACAATCATGGTAGCATTCATTGTTTATATTTCATTAGATGTTAAAGTAATCGGTTCAAGAACACATCACAGATTACGTTATAAGGATAATGTAGTTGCTAATGTCACCCTCCAATTTGAGCCACTCACGAGTGCAGCACTGAGCCTGGAGTAGCTCAAACTGCGCATGAAATGTTTCCAAAAACTCCAAGCTGTAATCACACCTGATCAAACGCGCCTCTGAGCAATCTCATAGGAAAAAAATGGGGTAAAGTAATCGATTACTAAATTCATGTTTTTTGGTTTATGCAAACCCAACACCAACCCAAACTCTCTGAACTTGTTTTCATTACGATTTATTTTAAAATGTTAAATTTTGTATCTTAAATACATTCATGAAAGATAATTTAGTATATTTAAAATACAGGACATATTTCCGAGATCTGAAAAGGGCTAATTATTTAGATAGTGTAGGTGCACATTTTAACCAATAGTGGTCCCCAGCAGACTTCCTTTGCTTGCAGCATAATCGCCTTGCTGAGACTGCCTATCTTCTTGAGCAGTGTCTCCCAAACTCGGTCCCGGGACCATGTATTGGTTTTTAGCAAACGATAAACGTGGCCCGAGACATAGTTACTTGAAACGTGTAACTTCAAATGTTTACCAATTAATTTAACATTTTTGAATCACGACCAGTCATGCTCCGATTTGGGAGGTCAAGCATCAGACCTGAGCCTAACACTTGCGTTATCAATGCCATATATATATATTTATGTACATGTTGGATATTCTAGTTAACTCAATGCACAGTGGCCTGGACTTACTGCTGTACTTCAGTTTATGCCCAACGCTGATAAAAAAGTCACACAGAAGAGTCATCTTTATTTATTAAAGCATCAAGCTCATAGTACAGATATATTTAGCACATCTTGACCATCCAAAGTATAGCAAAATAATTAGAACAGCAAAGTTTTCCCTTCAAGTCCATCCTGTAAGTTCACCCTCACATCAGGGGAGGTGTTTGACTTTTCCCTTCCCCAGAAAACACAGCACAGGATAAAAAATAAAAAAAAGTAAGGCAAGAACAATTTCATGATCCAAATATATATATATATATATATATTTTTTTAGAAACTAAGTTTGGAACACTGAACAAAAAATGGGTTGGCCAAAAACATGGTTGGTCCGTAGGCAAAATTGCACCCCCCCCCCCCAAAAAAAACAAAACAAATATAGCTTCTAAAAAAAATGTTCCAAACCAACAGAACTAACCCATATGCAGATCACCAAGTCTAAATATGACTTCATCCAAAAACCGTAACCAAAAGTTATTTTGTGAAATGTGCTGGTGCTTATTCCCTAAACCAGTCAGTCACTACAGCTCTTAGAACACAAAAGGAGGCTGGTCACTACAGGCATAAGAATGACATTGCAGGTAAGGATACCTGGCAAAGGTTGGTCCTCAGAAAAAGAGAAAAAAAAGAAACCATTCCAAAAAGACAGACATGTTGGAGGGAAGATATTCCAATTGTCAACTTTGCCCAGGTCCTTACATGAACTAATTCTAGTGGTCCCCTTGCAACGTCAGCCACAATTTTAGCTTCCTGGGGAGAAATGGTTGTCGTCGTTTACGGTACAACATCACACTACATTACCAAAAGTACAGGGACACCGCAAGACATCTCATTCTAAAATCATGGGCATTAATATTCAGTTGGTCCCCCCTTGCTGCTTTAAAAAACAGCCTCCACCCTTCAGGGAAGACTTTCCACTAGATGTTGGAAAATTGCTGCGGGAACTTGCTTCCATTCAGCCACATGAGAATTCGTGAGGTCGAGCACTGATGTTGAGCGCTATAAAGGCTTGGCTCAGTCAGCGTTCCAATTCATCCTAAAAACGGTGTTCGACGGGGTTGATGTCAAGGCGCTGTGCAGATCAGTCAAGTTCAACCACACCGATCGACAAAAACCATTTCTGTAAGGACCTCTGTGCACGGGGGATTTGACATGCCGAAACAGGAAAAGGGCCTTCCCCCGTTGCCACAAAGTTGGAAGCAAGTAGTCGATTGTATGCTGTCGAGATAAGCGACCCCTTCACTGGAACTAAAGGGCCTATCCCGCACCATGAAAAACAGCCTCTGGCCGTTATTCCCCTTGCACCCAACTTAAGTTGGCACTATGCATTGGGCAGGTAGCGTTCTCCTTGGCATTGTGCATGGTGATGTTTTGGCTGCGCGTCAATAGAAACTCATTTCATGAAGCTCCCAACGAACGGTTCTTGTGCCAACGGTCCTACCAGCCTCTAGAAGCAACTCTGTAGTGAGTGTTGCAACCGAGAATGAATATATATATATATATATCTCAAAACACTTCAGCACTCAGCACTCCTGTGAGGTCTACCAAATCACTGCTGAGCCGTTGTTGTGCCTAGATGTTTCCACTTCACAATAACAGCACTTCGTTGACCAGCTCTAACAGGGCAGAAATTGGACATACTTACTTGTTGGGAAGGTGGCATCCTATGACGGTGACACATTGAATGTCAGCGCTCTTCGTTAAGGCCATTCTACAGCCAATGTGTGTCTATGGACATTGTACAAACCTGTCAGCAACAGGTGTGGCTGAAATGACCGAAAGCACAAATTAAGGGATGTCCAGACTTGTGTATATAATGAGCCATTCTCTGGTGTTTTAAGAGCTTTCTGAACTAGCGTGATCTTACAGTTCCTAACAGTGGGGCAACGCAGGTTACAACGCTCAGAAGTGCTAAAGGCAGGCCAGAAAACGGCAGTTTTAAAATACATTTTTAAAAACAGCAGTCAAACAAATGTTCCCTATCCACCTCAGGTTTGTCAGCAAATTCAAATCAATCTGCATTCACTGGCAGGGGAAGCATCATGAATTTTACTGACCAGCCAGAAAAGACAAACCAACATCCTAAAAAATATATATATATTTTAAACATCAATATCTGTATAGTAACCATATAGATTAAGGCCTGCCTTCAGCACTATAGTGGCAAAGTGGATAAACATTAACCCCCACCCACCCGTTCAATAAAACACCAGGATGCTCCAGTCCCATCTACATGAGCTGATGAAACTGGAAGGTGATGCACATCACTCTACACAGGAGGAACAGGCTACACTACACTGTCAAGCAATACAGAACTAGTAGTCACATGCACCACAGGACCCCCCCATCAATGAACAAAGGGTATTGATTGTGCTCCAAAAAAAAAAAAAACTGCAGGGGCGTCACATTTGGGACCAATTCACTGCAAAATGTCTGCGCACAATAAAATTAATTAAATGGTTTATGCAACAGTTGTGTGGAATGATCCGGGATCACCCTGGCATGCTCAGATTGGTGGGCCTCCATTGTGTGCTTACCGATTCCTGTATTAGGGGGGAGAGGATGTACATTGTTTATAAAAAGAAAGAAATGCTTTGCTGGGCAACCGCAGCACTAAGCAGAGTCTGAGTCATTATTTCCATTCAGGGCCACACGGTGCAGCCAGGAGTGCCACTGTCAAGCATGGTTCTGGGGCCAGCTGAGTCTCACTGTGTGTTATGGGCCGGGAGACAATGGCTGACCTTGCTGGACTGCAGAGGGCATTGTTCTGGCCCACACCACAGCGACAAGGTGACTACAGAGTCTCCTTGAGTCATTTACATTCAGATAAAGCCCCTCAACAGGCTCCGCTATTCTAAACATGCCCCTCAACATTCAGTTAGCACAGCCTTTATTCTTACATGACTGATCTAGTGTCAAGTTTGGACTTTAAAATAATGTTTTCAATTATTAATGGATAAATGAAGTGTTTAAACTGACTGAGAATTCCAAGAACCAGACGCTACCTGTTGGTGCAGTATACTTGAGCAATAAGGCACAAGGGGGTGTGGTATACCATCTGACATACCACAGCTTTCAGCCAATCAGCATTGAGTGCGCGAACCACCCAGTTTATTAATGTAGGAGCCTTGGTGTAAATGTAAACATGTATTACACATCCCATACCATGAAATACTCAACTTGATGTTTTAAATGTACACTAACGCATACTGTTGCATGGGAAAAAGTCTATTTATGGACACATTCAACAGCTAAATGTATTGTCGAGGTGGAGAGAAGCATGGCTGACTGAACATGGGGGAGAACCCAATTCTAGCAATAATTATTTTGGCTCCGGTGCAGTTTACAGCCAAGAACTAGATCACATTGCCCAGCAGTCAGCCCTCTCCAATCCTCTGGTAGTGAAACACTGACAAAGGCATTTTGATTTAAGGAATTCATTAACTAGGTTGATGCAACATGACAAATAACATTATGGCCCAAAGCTCACATGTTGATCTTTGAGTGATTAGAAGCATCTTGAAATTCAATATGCCAAAAAAAATAATTGGTGTTTCACATTTGGGTACTGAGGAGTCCTGCTCGAGCTGAAAACTTCTTAAAGTGCACTCAAAAAAAAGGACACTTTTGCAACAGATCAAATAAGCAGCAAATCAGTGAAGGGGGGAGATTGCATTTCAACTTAAACAAAAAAAAGTATAAAATCGGTAAGCACATAGAGGTGGACCCATCTGGGCATGTCAGGGCCCTGGACTAGTGGGCACGAAAGCCCTGTCTGTGGGGAATGAGGGGGGAGACCTGCAGGAAGGGGCCGCTGCACTGGGCCAGGCTGGACAGCCTCAAACAGAGCATGTTTAATTGCTCTACATGCACTTCAAGATCACAGCAAGAGTGCACTAGACTATCTAAACAGAAAAAATAACTTTCATGCAAGAGAGCTAAGTTATAGGTACAACAATGCATACAATTCAAACTAGAGTTTAAACTATTAGGGCCTGTGGCCTCGATGCCAAGAAATCCTGAACAATGGCAGCAGAGTGGAGTGGGCCTCTCCGCTAGGACAGAAAGGCAGCCGCAGGGGGTGAGCCCCGCGACGCAGCCGCCTTTCTTCTTACGCTTCTTTTTCATTCTTAAACCTCAACTTTGCTGGTTCTGCTGGTGGCTCTTGGCGTAACTAGTAAAGACAAAATTGTAATCGTTGAATTGGGCCAACTGGCGGTCGAGGCGCTTGTACCCCTCGAGTTTCTGGGCGGAAGAAAAGACACTGCGACATTTGGAGCTCTACAGTAAAAAATAAAAAGATTGTTAAAGGTGAAAATGCCAAGCACAGTGAAGCCATATATAGTCCATTATAAAGCACATTTCTGTAAAAGAGCCAAACATCCACAAGCAACAACGGAACCATTTTGAAAGAGAACGTACCTGGTTAACAAATAGCGTCGTCACAAATTTTCCTGGCTTAAACACGTCCACAACTTTCCTGACCAGATCATCGTAGGACGTCTGAGAGAGGTTGGTTTCAAAGCTGACATAGGAGAACTCTGGCTCTGGAGTGATGTGGATCGTCCAGTAAGTTCCCTGTAAGACAAAAAGACATTGGTTTTCTATAATGTCCCAGGTGTATTTGTAGAGAAGACCCTGAAGACAAGACCATTGACAAGATCCACTTACATCAGTCTTCATTCCATTCATTGAGTAGCCACAAGGGTTGAACATTGTGGCGTCAATCACAGAACCTGGTATCAGGTCACGAATTCCACTCATCTGAAAAGACAGAAATTGACTAATAATTGCACTACAAAACAGCAACTACTAATTGACTGATGAACAGGCAGCTTTACGATGGTGTTTATCTATAAAACAAGGGGGGAAATATTGCTAGTGGCGGCAATTGAGATAATTTAATATCGATATGAGCAAGGCATATCGCCATGTTGATATATTCTTCCCATTCACCTACACAATTGTTTTTTTATCCCTGCATGCACAAAAACCCCTTCCACAGACCATCAACAATTGTCTGCTCATGGGACATCAGTTGATGAGCTTCCAATTGTATACCAACTGGTTCGGTAAGTTAGGGCCCCCCGAAAATTCACACCTGGCCCAATGGGCAATCAACTGGGCCAGCAGTCACAACTTCAGAGACATGGAAGTCACATTTTCAACTGCGAAAGTTATTTTTATAAAACAAATACCATATAAAAAAAAAATACATCCCAGATATTTTCCATACTAGTACCAATCACTAGGGAAGGTCATTAGACAAAACCACAATAGATTAATGTCTTCACAGGTCCCCCTGAACAGTACCCAAACTGAGTGAACACTCTTAAAGGAATCAACCAATATAGAACATAGCTAGTCAGTGGGCCTTACACGAGTGACATCATTTGCAGAAACACCGTCTTTCATGAAGAACTGGTCCATAATTGCTGGATCAAGGTCACTCATCAGAACTTCCAGAGTCTGATCCGCATGCTCGTTCTCCCAGAACTCTGGCAAATCCAGAGTAAACAGGTACCTGCAGGGAAACATGAACACATGCAGCAGCACTGGTCAGCGCAGTTAAAGTTTCACAACAGCAATGTCCACTGCATTATTCGTTGTCATTAATGGGACAGTATCTTGAGTATATTCCTTCAGTATGAAGTGTTGATGACCTTACCAGCAATCAGAGTTCAAACGTCCCATGCAGTACGCTGCTCCATCTGGAAAAGAGAACCCCATGTCATTTCTTTCTATCATGTGCCCATGTCTCATACTCTTGTCTCCTAAAATCAGTAGAGAATACAACAGCACAGCCTGTATAGCGTCGCCGACTCAACCCCATACATTAATTACCAGCCACGCCCATGGTGATTAGAGTACAATAAATAAATGTAGAGCATGGGGGAGGATTAGTACTTACTTGGGAAAATCTGGCTGAGAAATTCCACTTCCTCCTGGAAGTTCCGATGAGGGAACTCCTGATGGGTGGGCTTCATGAAGTTCTTACGAGAATAGAAGAAATTCTGTAGGTAGTGAGGAGATGGAGTTAGAACCTCTGACCTATCCTGTCCACGAGAACGTCAACACAAAACAAGAGGACGATTACATGAGCCTCACACAAGGACTTGACGTATTATATAGTTTATAAGCGGTGGGTAATTCTTGGTTCTAAGAAACATGTAGGTCATACGTGGGTGTCACACTGACCTCGATGGCATCAAAGCCACAGTACTCTCTGGCCAGTTCCAGCAGAGGCATCAGTGCTTGCAGTAAGAGGGTGGTTCCACATGTCTTCAAAATGAAACGTCTCTTGGAGACAAACATGCTACTCTCACTGAAAAGAGAAAGGGACAGAAAGGGAAAAGGAAGAGAAGTTATACATCTTACACATGTAAAAGTTAAATATAGCCTTAAGCCTACATTTGTGACATGAACGCAACTGACATCCAATATTACCAAATGTATTGAGAATTAAAACTGACACATTAGTTTCCCCAGGTTTGAGTTTCTACGACTTCCAGTTAAGGTTGTAAGCCTTCCAGCCTAAAGACACCATGACATGCCACCCCGTGGCCAGGCATTACTCTAGTGACAGCTTACAAATGATTCTATAGAGCAGGGGTATTCAACTCTTACCCTACGAGGTCTGGAGCCCGTTGGTTCCATTCTACTTGATCATGAATTGCCCCCACCCGGTGTCCCAGTTCTAAAAATCAGTCCCTGATTAGAGGAACAATGGCAAAATTCAGTGAAACTGGCTTTGAGGTCCAGAGTTGAGTTTGAGGGCCCACTTAACAAAAAACTTAAATGAAACGAGGTTCACGTCAAACTGCCAGTGTAAACAAGGCATTAGTCAGACTACTTCTAGGGAGACGTGCAGGGTAATGTTTTTTTGTAATAAGGAACAGTCAGTTGACGATAGCATAGCCAGTGAGACGATAGGAGTTGAAGATCAACAATCATGTTGTGTCTACTTGCAGTCACGCAATCACATGTAGTCCTTTCCTGAATCATGACTATGCCGTTCCCATAACATCAACAGTGGACAGCTGCCACTTCACTACGCAGCTTGCTCTGATCCCGTCAAGGTCGGCAGATCCACCACCTCCCTTGTGATCTGCGCGCTCTCTCAGAGGGTTGTAGGTGGGACCTAACCAGCAGGAGTGGAGACCTCGGGCCTTCACAACTCAGACACCCTTGTCCATTGGTCCGCCACAGCCAGAAAGCAAATACGTTTTTATTAATGACCATTACTAAAGGACTAAACACATTTTGGCCAAGGGATCCGAGGAATAACTTTAAGGTTTACTATTATGTTAATCGTCTGTGGTTCCCAAACTTTATATAGTCCCGTACCCCTTCAAATATTCAGCCGCGTACCCCCTCATGCACCAGGGTAAGCGCACTCAAATGTTTTTTTGACATTAAGCCTGCCATACACTCACTACAATACACTTAAACATAAGAGCGAGTGGTTGCAAACCAGCTCATGGGAAGTGACAAAAGCTCTTACAGGACCAGGGCACAAATAATCAAAAATGTTGCTTTTTATTTGGTCATCGAAAATTGAGAATAACTCACCCCAGGTCAATGAGAAGGGTGTGAAGTCAACCCAGGTCAATGAGAAGGGTGTGAAGTCACCACAGGTTAATGAGAAGGGTGTGAAGTCACCCCAGGTTAATGAGAAGGGTGTGAAGTCACCCCAGGTTAATGAGAAGGGTGTGAAGTCACCCCAGGTTAATGAGAAGGGTGTGAAGTCACCCCAGGTTAATGAGAAGGGTGTGAAGTCACCCCAGGTTAATGAGAAGGGTGTGAAGTCACCCCAGGTTAATGAGAAGGGTGTGAAGTCACCCCAGGTTAATGAGAAGGGTGTGAAGTCACCACAGGTTAATGAGAAGGGTGTGAAGTCACCACAGGTTAATGAGAAGGGTGTGAAGTCACCACAGGTTAATGAGAAGGGTGTGAAGTCACCACAGGTTAATGAGAAGGGTGTGAAGTCACCACAGGTTAATGAGAAGGGTGTGCTTGAAAGGATGCACATAACGCTGCAATGTTAGTGTCGTACTTAACTTCAATCTGTGCCTGTGTTTAGTCTATGCTAGCGAGGGCCGAGAATCCACTCTCACATAGGTACGTGGTTGCAAAGGGCATCAGAGTCTTAATGTGATTTGTCAAGGCAGAACATTGAGCATCTGAGGAAATTCAAGTCACAGAACAGCATGTTGCAATTTCGACGAGGCTCTCTTGTTCAGATAAAAATCGGTAAGTGGTCTGGAGACATGAAAGGGATAACGAATACAGTTGTGTCATCCGTGTCGGGAAAGTACCTGCGTAATTGCGCACCCAACTCTGGTGCATTGCAAGATCACAATTGACATTGTCCGTAAGCTTGAGTTAATTTGCACACAAAAATCATACAAATGACAGAAAGACCCGTGTGTTGTCCTTAATGCAGGCAGAAAAGATCTCCAACTTCTTAATCGTCACCTCAATTTTTGCTGCACATTTAATATAGTTGGAGTCCCTGTAATCCTACGTTAAGATCATTCAGGCGAAGGAAAAAAAATAAATTCACCCAGATAGTCCAGTCGTGTAAGTGGTCAGACAAATGAAAAATGGTCAGTAGAGAAAACTAAGCAAGTCTCAATTTAATAGCTGTCAATACTTTGCCTCTTGATAACCAGCACACTTCTTCTGTATGTTGTAAAAGCATTACATGGTCGCTGCCCATATCATTGAATAGTGCAGAAAATAGATGAGTTCAAGGGCCTTGCTTTAACAAAGTATGCCATTTGGTCCTTCTGTAGCTCAGTTGGTAGAGCATGGCGCTTGTAACGCCAGGGTAGTGGGTTCGATCCCCGGGACCACCCATACGTAGAATGTATGCACACATGACTGTAAGTCGCTTTGGATAAAAGCGTCTGCTAAATGGCATATATTATTTTCACTGTAGTGTCCAAAACATATTTCCAGCTGTCAGGCATTCCCTTGGCAGCCAGAGCCTCTCGGTGGATGCTGCAGTGTACCCAAGTGGCACCGGGAGCAACTGCTTGCACACGCGTTACCACATATGTCTTTCTGTCATGGCTTTTGCACCATCAGTACAGATACCAACATTTGGCTACATGCAGATCAGTGGAATTCCCACGAGAGAGTAACGGTTAATGTGATTGGATGTTAAATTATTTGACGAGGCTACCTGTATTTGACATGGTGTTATTTTGCTGAACACTAGATGGTTTCATTTTTGGTAGTGAAATGAGGCTACTTAGGCGACAATTTAATTTCTGCATTTATTTTTAAAATCTGAATCACATTTTTGTTTGGCGTACCCGACGGCATTACGTACCCCAGTTTGGGAATACATGGTCTAAAATATGTTCTTAACCCTGGGAAGCTCACAGCGATATTTGTAACCATCCACAGTACTCAACCAATTATTTAAAAAAATATTTTTTAAAAATAGGTTCAACTCATTACTTATATTCATTGAAAAAACAATGTAGAATATTAGCTTTATTCAAGTTTCCGTTAGAAAGTTTGACTGGCAGCATTTGAAAGTTTCCAGGACATATGGATTGGGTGCTTAATGCGATTATGGCATCCACCCACGGTACTCAGAATAACAAATCACATTTAGATTACGGTAATGAATCTTAACAGAACACACAACCCAACGGTGTGAGTCCTTACCGAATTCCGACACGCACTTTGAAGATTTTAGATTAACTGTACAGGTTCACTTTTCCACAGCCAATAAGAGTAGTAACAAACAGCAAAATCACTAGCCTATCTACTATCCCACATAGAAAAGTTGACCTATACTACTGGTATGCTTGTCGTTCTGTGCAAGAAAGAAATGGCCTACTCCAGACTGGGACAGTTGTGGAACGATAGCTTCCAAATTCATACAACCAGTACAGCAAAATAACTTTAAGGTATTGAGGCTGATCAGAACATTTAGCTTAAAAACAGTGATAAACCAGTTTCCACATAGCTTTGCAGCAATGCTCACACGGCAGTAGACTACGTGCACGTTGTGCCATAATGCAGTTTGATGGAAAAACAGATTTCAAAAGCGCACTGCACATGTGAGATTAAAATAAGCGAGTTCTGAAGAGCCAACAACGAATGGGTCGTTAATATGACAAGGATTGTGCCTTTGGATACTGGAAAATTAAAGTTAATCTGAAAACAAATAGGACACGACAGAAATAAGCTACTTGTTTCAATGGCACGGTCTTCTAAAATAATTGCCTCCACGTTTATAGAAAATCATCGTCTCGGCTTCTTTGCAACACAAGTCCATAACTCATAATAAGAAGTGTATGTAACAATGAACTATGCTTTTCAAAATGCATACTGCCTCCAGCGCTCTTTGCCTCGTGGTCTGATGAGCTGAAGCCTGCTTACTGTTGCCAGCACTTGAATGGTTAATGGGAAACTGTGCTCCAACTACCGGTGGAGAATGAATAAATAAACAAAGCAGCCATTTAAAATTGTGGCCATCAAAACCATCAACATTAAATTGCATTTAGGAAGGTTTCGCAATGATTAGTCATATAAACACATGTTTCACTCGAGCAGCAACGGGAACTGTAGCAGCAGCTCTCGCACTGTCTGACAGTGTCCCGCTCAAAGTTCTGTATCCATCTGTATGTGGTGTGATGAGAATCATAACGACTTAAGACATGCGCCAATTTAAAGCCACCAAACTATGCAAATTAACCTATAGACCAATAAGCATTTCCATCAATGGCTTTTAAAAAAGCGTTGTTTTGCAATGGGTTCCCTCTCCTTCTGCCAGTTTTTTTTAGTTGCTTTTTTTGGGGGCCAAAAGCTGGCACTTAACACCTGGGTTTGGATAAGACCCAGGCCATTAGGCCCTTCAGAATAGAGCCAGAGACACCCTTCACCCCAGGGGAGAAGACAGTTTCCAATGCAGCCACTCGTAATGAGAAGATTACAAATGACCCAAATCTAATACCTGCCTCCTAATCTGGAAGAGGAAAAAGGTACGTGCCAAGGTGACAGTGGCAAACAGAACAGGGATCCAGTCGCTACTCACCTGAGTATATAAGCTTCCTGCTTGTCGGTCTTCGTCACACTTATGATCAAACAGTGCACATTCTCCAGAAGTTTGTCCCACTCAAACCTGAAAGACAAAATGTTTATTTTTCATTTTTTACTGAAGTTAAACTCTCAATAAAAACCAACAGAGCCTCATCTGTAGTTCTATTGCTAGTAGACTACATTAAAACAAAAACATTGAGCAACACTAGGGCAGGGCAATATAGCCTAAAAATACTACAAATGTATGGCGACTCACAATATACATCAAGAAGTGTTCTAAATAAGCATCATTGTACAATTAAAAAGGTCAAATACACAGCATTTAAAAACAGTCAGCAATAAATTAATTCAGGGCTTCAAGATCAAGGCTACATAAACCTTCCAAAGATCAAGGCTACATAAACCTTCCAAAGATCAATACAAATAAATCAAAAATAGTTAGCTGCTTTTTTTGTGTGCAATATTCACTGATCTGGCTTGCAAGTCCATCTATGAAATTGCCCTTGTTACAAATTTAACTAGAACCATGCTTAATGCACTAATAATGCCTAACTTCTTGTAACAGGTATTAGGCTAAAGAAAATGAACAGGTCTCAGAAGGCCACGTGCTAGTGGTTAGCCAGCTAATCTTTATATTTCAAGTTCAGTGAAATGTATCAGTTTATGAAAATATTTAGCGAACGCCATGAGCGTAACTAAAGCAAGGGGTTATAGCAGCACACAAGTAGACAAATGAAAGTCAACTTACAGAAGAACTTGAGGCAATAAAATATTTTCCATCTGGTTAAACACCAGGGCTTGACAGTGTACCACTGGAGGTATCAGACCTTTGATGTACTCAATAGCCATTAGCATGTTTTACTCTTATACAAATGGTACCCTCAGGTACTAAAAGTCTGACTTCCTTACTAAAACAGGACCCAGGTCTTAACAATGAAGATGGCAGATTTAAAAACTGGAGGCCTCTAACACTTCAATGTTATGCCAAAATCCTGGAAAAATGCATAGTACAGAATTTAAGTCTTGTTCATCCTGATTAGTTTTTTTTTTTTTTCATGGGTGATATACAACATTTACTTGAAACAATTGAACATAAAGACAACCAGTCTGGTCTTCATTGCCGATTTTGAAAAGGTGTTTAATAAAGTATGACTAGAATTTATATATAAATGCCTGGATTACTTTAAGACAAATCTCTTATACAATGGGTTGAAGTTATGTACATCAACCCCAGATGAAACATAGTAAATAATGGTTACTTCTCAGAAAGTATTGAGCTTTTACAAGGCTGTCCATCATCTCCATATCTATTTATTATGGCCATTGAAATGTGAGAGCCAAAAAGATCATGGGGTTTAAAATCCAGGGGATAGAAACAAAGGGTCAATGAATTGCCGATGACTAGTTATCTTAAGTCCATAAACTGGATCCCTGCAGTCTCATTGACTATCTTTATCAATTTTCTAGCCTCTGGATTAAAACCTAGTGTGTACCATATTATGTAAATAGTGTTTACCAATCAAATGGGCAGATGGTGAAGTAGACATACTTGGTATTCACATCTCAAATCTAACGAACTTTAGATTACTTTTAATAGAAAGTTAGCTAAACTAGATAAGATTCTGCAACCATGGAGGTCAATACTAGCCCATTTGTCCCATCAGTTTACTTACTAATGACACTGCCTACTCCAGAAAAGTATTTGTTTTTATCATACACAAATTGCATAATGATTATGTGTTGGTTACAATTTCACGAAATATTAAATCTTTAAGCCTCTAACTAAAAGCTTCACTCAAATTATACTTAAACACAAAATGGTTCTCAAATCCGATCAAAGTTTGTCACGTGCGCCGAATACAACAGGTGTAGACCTTACAGTGAATGCTTACGTACAGGCTCTAAACAATGGCACGAGAAAAAAAAGTGTAGGTAAGTAAAGGAATAAAATAGTAAGACATTTGAAGAAAAAAGAAAAAGAGTAGCAAGGCTATATACAGACACCTGTTAGTCAGGTTTACTGAGGTAGTATGTACATGTAGGTATGGTTAAAGTGACTATGCATACATGAACAGAGTAGCAGAAGCGGAAAAAGAGGGGTTGGCGGGTGGTGGGACAACGCAGATGGCCCGGTTAGCCAATGTGCGGGAGCACTGGTTGGGGCTAATTTAGGTAGTAAGTACATGAATGTATAGTTAAAGTGACTATGCATAAAACAGAGTAGCAGCAGTGTAAAAGAGGGGTTGTGGGGGGGCACACAATGTAAATAGTTATGGCTTGGGGGTAAAAACTGTTGAGAAGTCTTGTCGTCCTAGACTTGACACTCAGGTACCGCTTGCCATGCGGTAGTAGAGTGAACAAGCTATGGCTGTGGTCTTTGACAATTTAAGCCATTCCTCTGACACCGCCTGTTGTAGAGGTCCTGGATGGCAGGCAACTTTGCCCAAGTGATGTAACTGCCCTCTGAAGTGCCTTGTGGTCGGAGGCCGAGCAATTGCCGTACCAGTCAGTGATGCAACCGGTCAGGATGCTCGATGTTGCAGCTGTAGAACCTTTTGAGGATCTCAGGACCCATGCCAAATCTTTTCAGTCTCCTGAGGGGGAATAGGCTTTGTCGTGCCCTCTTCACAACTGTCTTGGTGTGTTTGGACAAATGTAGTTTGTTGATGTGGACACTAAGGAATTTGAAGCTCTCAACCTGCTCCACTACAGCCCCGTCGATGAGAATGGGGGTGTTGTGCTTGGTCCTCCTTTTCCTGTAGTCCACAATCTCCTTAGTATTGGTTACGTTGAGGGGTAGGTTGTTATTCTGGCACCACCCGGCCAGATCTCTGACCTCCTCCCTATAGGCTGTCTCACTGTTGTGTCATCAGCAAACTTAATTATGGTGTTGGAGTCGTGCCTGGCCATGCAGTCGTGGGTGAACAGGGAGTACAGGAGGGGACTGAGCACGCACCCCTGGGGAGCTCCAGTGTTGAGGATCAGTGTGGCAGATGTGTTGCTACCTACCCTCACCACCTGGGGGTAGCCTGTCAGGAAGTCTAGGATCCAGTTGCAGAGGAAGGTGCGTAGTCCTAGGGTCCTTAGCTTAGTGATGAGCTTTGAGGGCACTATGGTGTTGAATGCTGAGCTGTAGTCAATGAATAACATTCTCACATAGGTGTTCCTTTTGTCCAGGTGGGAAAGGGCAGTGGAGTGCAATACAGATTCCATCTGTGGATCTGTTTGGGCGGTATGCAAATTGAAGTGGGTCTAGGGTTTGTGGGATGTGGTGTTGATGCGAGTCATTACCAGCCTTTCAAAGCACTTCATGGCTACAGAAGTGAGTGCTACGGGTCTGTAGTCATTTAGTTCTTGGGCACAAGGACTATGGTGGTCTGCTTGAAGCATATTGGAATTAGACTCAATCAGGGACATGTTGAAAATGTCAGTGAAGACACCTGCCAGTTGGTCAGCACATGCCTGGAGCACACATCCTGGTAATCTGTCTGGCCCCGCAGCCTTGTACATGTTCACCTGTTCAAAGGTCTTACTCACGTCGGCTACGGAGAGCGTGATCACAGTCACCCGGAACGGCTGATGCTCTCATGCTTGCCTCGAAGCGAGCATAGAAGTGATTTAGCTCGTCTGGCAGGCCTGTGTCACTGGGTAGCTCACGGCTGTGCTTCCCTTTGTAGTCTAATAGTTTGCAAGCCCCGACACATTCGACGAGCGTCGGAGCCAGTGTAGTATGAGTATCTTAGCCCTGTATTGACGTTCTGCCTGTTTGATGCAGAGCATAGCGGAATTTCTTGTAAGCTTCCGGGTTAGAGTCTTGCACCTTGAAAGCGGCAGCTCTACTTTAGCTCAGTGCGAATGTTGCCTGTAATCCATGGCTTCTGGTTGGGGTGTGTACGTACAGTCACTGTGGAGACGCCATCCTCAATGCACTTATTGATAAAGCCATTGACTGATGGTGTATTCCTTTTAATTTCTATATATCATTATATTTATTAACAATATGAATAGACAGGTGTCACATATGCAGTTATCAAAAATATATGGGGATATCTGCTCAATCCAAACAAACTACTGATTGCAGCACTACCACAAAAATGGAGGTAAGTGGAAAAGGGAGAATGTAGGGAACTTGTTTGCCTGCCATATATTAAAGAAACAAATAGGCTAAAAGGGAATAAATAGACCAGTTTCATCTGAGGACAAAAAAGTTGACAGCTGCGCCATACAGGTTGCAAACTAAATGTACCAAATCCATGGAACATGGTTCATGAACTGGTAAAAATAACTACTTGATTCAATCTTGTAATTTTTATTTATTAACCTTCCTTCTTGCCACCAACAGAATGTATGCTGTATTTCTCTCAATCTCAACTCTGTAGATTGTCTCTTCGCACCAATCAACAGAGTATTTATTCTGGTATTGCCCCTATGTAGCTCGTTTCTGGTCACAGGTTTAGGAATGGTTCATAAGGGGAAAAATGCACTTAATATTAACCTTACAAATAGCAGTGTTGGATGATTTGCAAAGCCATAGTCAATAAATAATATACTCGTAGGAAAGTTTAGGTCATCTGTGGATACATTTAGAAAAAGGTTAAAGAAAAAGTGTAACACATCACAGCACAACTAATATATGGCACATGGAAACCAAATGAGGGTGATCTATGATGATAGGTGGGATGGGCTGAGGGTTGGGATTAAAGAGTTTGTATTCTGTGTGACTTTTACATAAGTACCATGTATGCATATGTAGCAACAAAAAAAAAATACGATCTGTCTTCCGAAGAGGGGGGGACGAATAAAAAAAGTAGCATGCTCCACTCCTCACAAGCAGTGCTTTCGAAAAGTACTCAGACGCATTGTTACGTTAGCCTTATTCTAAAATTACAAACAATCTCAGCAATCTACACACAATACCCCATAATGTCAAAGCAAAAACAGGTTGACATTTTTTGCTAATGTATTAAAAAGCAAATACCTTATTTACATAAGTATTCAGACCCTTTGCTATGAAATTGAGCTCAGGTGCATCCTGTTTACATTAGAAGTCTCAAGGAGGATCAGAGGTCGACCGATTAATCAGAATGTTATGAACTTGAAATCGGCCAATCGGAAATCGGTATTGTCGGGCGGCGATTTCACATTTTTATTTAACTAGGCAAGTCCGTTAAGAACACATTCTTATTTTCAATGACTGCCTAGGAGCTGTGGGTTAACTGCCTTGTTCAGGGGCAGAACAGATTTTCACCTTGTCAGCTCAGGGGATCCAATCTCGCAACCGTACAGTTAACTAGTCCAACGCTCTAACCATTGCACTCCACTAGTAGCCTGCCTGTTACACGAATGCAGTAGAAGCCAAGGTAAATTGCTAGCTAGCATTAAACATCTTTTATAAAAATTAAAAAATCACTAGTTACAACTACCAATCCAGTTGAGCAGGCAATATTAACCAGATTAAAGTGTAATTTCTCTTGTGTTCATTGCACGCAGAGTCAGGGTATATACAAAAGTTTGGGCAGCCTGGCTCATTGCAAACTAATTTGCCAGAATTTTACATAATTATGACATAACATTGAAGGTTGTGCAATGTAACAAGAATATTTAGACTTGGGGATGCCACCCGTTAGATAAAATACCAAACGATTCTGTATTTCACTGAAATAAACGTTTTGTTTTCAAAATGATAGTTTCTGATTCGACCATATTAATGACCAAAGGCTCGTATTTGTGTGTTACGTTATAATTAAGTCTATGATTTGATAGAGCAGTCTGAGCAGCAGCAGGCCCGTAATCATGCATTCAAACAGCACTTGTGCGTTTTGCCAGCAGCTCTTCGCAAGCACAGCACTGTTTATGACTTCAAGCCTATCAGCCTAATGGCTGGTGTAACCAATGTAAAATGGCTAGCTAGTTTACTGGGTGTCCGCTAATACGGTTTCAAACGTCACTCGCTTTTAGATTTGGAATAGTTATTCCCCTTGACCTGCAAGGAGCGATGGGTAACGATGCTTCGAGTGTGGTTGTTGTCAAAGTGTTCCTGGTTCGAGCCCAGGTAGGGACCGTTACACTGGCAATACTATAGTGCCTATAAGAACATCCAATAGGCAAAAGTTAATGAAATACAAATAGTAGAGAGAAAGTCCTATAAACACTATATTAACTACAACCTAAAACCTCAGAATATTGAAGTCTTTGGTTAAAAGGAACCTTCAACTTCCATATGTTCTCATGTTCTGAGCAAGGAACTTAAACGTTAGCTTTCTTACATGGCACATATTGCATATTGGCACATATTACTTTCTCCTCCAACACTTTGTTTTTGCATTTAAACCAACTAGAACATGTTTCATTATTTGAGGCTAAATAGATTTTATTGATGTATTATATTAGGTTAAAATAGAATTTTTGTAATTGTCATTATTACAAAGAGGGAAAAACCAAGCCAATGAGGTCGAAGAAATTGTCCGTAGAGTGTCGAAATAGGATTGTGTCGAAGGCAAAGATCTGGGGAAAGGTCCCAAAAAAATGTCTGCAGCATTGAAGGTCCCCAAGAACAGTGGCAGCCATCACTCTTAAAAATGGAAGTTCGGAACCAAGACTTTCTACAGCTGGCCCCCCGAGCCAAACTGAGCAATCGGGGGAGAAGGGCCTTGGTCAGGGAGGCATCCCAAGAACCCGATGGTCATTGACGTCTCCACAGAGGAAAATGGATTGTCTGGTTTGGTGAAACCATTAACTTTTTGGCCTGAATGCCAAGCGTCACATCTGGGGGGGGGAAACTGGCACCATCCCTACGGTGAAGCATGGTGGCAGCATCATACTGTAGGTGTGTTTTTCAGCAGCAGGGACTGGGAGACTAGTCAGGATTAAAGCAAAGATGAACAAAGCATAGTACAGAGAGATCCTTGATGAAGTACTGAGCATTCTGGAGCAGGTTCTCAGACTGGGGAAAATGGTCACCTTCCAACAGATCGACCCTAAGCACACAGCCAAGACAATGCAGTAGTATCCCAGCCAATGCACGGACTTGAACCCGATCGAACATTACTGGAGACACCCGAAAATAGCTGTGCAGCAACATTCCCCATCCAACCTGAGCTTGAGAGGATCTGCAGAAAAGAATGGGAGAAACTCCCCAAATACAGGTGTGCCAAGCTTGCAGCGTCATACCCACGACTCAATGCTGTAATCGCTGTCAAAGGTGCTTCAAAGTACCGAGTAAAGGGTCTGAATACTTATGTAAATGTGATTTCAGCTTATTTGAAATAAATTAGCAAAAATCTGTTTTTGCTTTATCATTATGGGGTAGTGTAGATCATTTAGTGAATTTTAGAAAAAGGCTACAACTTTACAAAATGTGGAAAAGTCAAGGGGTCTGAATACTTTCCGAAGGCACTGTACTCTAAGGTGCACACAGGTGAGAAAGACAACCAAAAATACACCATGCGGACAAAAACTCAAAATGATAACCTTGATTCTTACAGGCATGTTGCACAAAAACAAATTCGGATTGTCGCCCAACCCTAATCTAATCATTTTACGATTCTATAAATGGCAATTTTGAGTTATCATATTACAGACAAATTAAACAGACAGTGAAAGGGAGTGAAAACCATCAGAGCTGTTTGACAAGTTACCTCGCACTTCAATTTTGACCAAATCAACTTCAAAGAAAACAGACCAAAGTGCCAGTATTCTACTCATGGATTGAGCCGGGTCCAGAGCCCTGGCATTCCCTTGCAGGTGCTAGAACTTCTCAACTTGCCTACCTGGTTAAATCAAAAATAAATTAAAAAAGGAGCGTTGCACAACCCTGCGAGACCGGCAGAACCCCACATGAAATGACCTGTGCCACTTTAGTGGTCACACTTCAAAAAGCTTTGGCTTTGACCTTTGGACAGGAAAATGTCCTCAGACCAGTATAGAATCCATTTGCAAAGCGCCTCCAGCTGTGTCTAACATTCAGTCCCCACCTCCAGGGCACAGATTTCTCAACTAGGGATCTCATTATACATGTGCCAATATGTTATGTATTGAGAACGTCACAATTGTGATTCGATACTGCGATTATACGTTCAAAACATATTGCTCACTAAATGTCTGCTGCAGAGAGAAAATGAGTAGAGCGTTCATGGAAACAAGTTTAAATTAAAATCAGGAGTGTTCATTAAGGACAACGCCGCCACTTTACTAAACACTTCATAAACAAAACATTTAATGATTTCTGTTTAGACTGTTCAATGGTGAGCAAAATCAGAAATTCCTTCTGACATTTTCAAGAAGAATCCCTGAGATGACCAACAATAATTGGACAGTCGTGTTCAGTGATCAAAATAACCATCTGTAGTTCTGATCATATTTGATCTTCCAGCTATATACACGTTTCTCTGGTCGTCTGTAATAACGTCCGGAAATATTTTAAAATAGAAGCTTGAATACCTAATGATATTTATAGCCACCGTACTCAAATTTCAGGTCAATGCTCAAACTCATGATTCCATTCGGCGAAACCACTAACACTATAAAGGACCGAAGTTGACACCAACAGTCATTACAGGCATTTGCAAAAGGCACATTTTCATGTTTACTTGCAAACTTCGTATTAGTTCCAAAAGACCTCCAGTGTTGAATGATTGCTTGGACAGTCACCGAGGCTGCATGCCTCTTGTTGAAAACACTTAGGAAGCAGGTTTAGATTCTCAGCCAGCATCAGCGCCAAATACACAGGCTGCAACACCATACTTTCTTAAAATGTGTTCTAACAGGCCTACATGTCTGTTTAAGACAGTCGTTAAGATTACTTATTGCAAACGCCTTTTTAGGGGGGGGGGGCATGTAGCAGTCAGGGTAACTAGAAAATTAACCTATGCTAACCATAAGTTACTGTAACCGTAAATTGGAATTATTTTCTTCGGGGCATGGACTCTACAAGCTGTCGAAAGCATTCCACAGGGATGCTGACCCATGCTGACTGCAATGCTTCCCACAGTGGTGTAGAGTTGGCTGGTACATGGGAAACTGTTTAGTAGCAGAGAGTTCTGGACACTTACACCTGTGCGCCTGGCACCTACTATAACCAGTTTTAAAAAAGGGCCTTAAATATTTTGACATGCCAATTCACACACCATGTCTCAAACCTTTAACGTTTAACCAATAAGGGATCATAGCTTTCACCTGGCCAGTCGAGATATGTTACTAATGTTTTGTATAATCAATGCATATTCAACAGGACATTCATGCAAGCATAATATATTTTACAACCCAAAAAGTAAAATTCACTCATAACATAAGCAATATATTTAGACTATGCTTAGTCGGGGCTTGATTGACAAAATGCACCCTGGGAATCTTAGTATGCTGTAGACGAGGGCAATACAGAAGCTTCAAAGTGGCAAAAACAAGGAATCATGCAGTGTGCCTAACAAAAACAATAATGTATCATATCTTACAGTAGTGCAGTAGTGCACACACTAACTGGTAATGTGGCAGAATTGTCCTTTAAGTAATAGACATCAAAAGAAGCTATAATAGTTAATCATCCATCCACCAACATCAATTTCCATGGTTGACATAAATGACCATTCTGCCTGTGCAAGCCCTGGGCAAATAACCCTAGCAACAAGAACATTGACGGCAATATCCTTTACAGGAGCAGGACTAATTTCAGGAGTCATCAAGTTTGGGCCACTCATACTAGAAGCTTCTGGTAACATCCCAGTACCGATCGAGTGGCTCTCAATGGAGCGCTGTATCAGCTCACATCTCAGTGTGACATGGACACTATAGCTATTCCTGGTGACGATAGACTCCATTCTTGCCTGGGAAACTTGCAGGAAAGGGAAAGCCAGGATAAAACACAGCCAAATAAATGGGCACTTCAAACCCAGGGACAAATGGCAAGTCTATCTGGGGGAACTATTCAAGCTTGCAACACCCTCATAGGTCAGATGAATAGGTGAACTTTCCCCATTAGAGGCAGCTTTGGTCAACATTCCTCAGGTCAGACAATAGCCCAAGAAATTTTGAACAGCCCACTATCTAACGAGGACAGAATTTAAGCAGTTACTCAGCCCAGAGAAAGTCAGCGGCTTAGGTGGGTGTGAGGTACAGATTCATGAATCAGATGCCCTTGCGGACTTATTTGGACATTGGCAGGCATCCAGCACCCCCTGATCCAGAGTCTGAGCAGTTAATCTTCCCTGGCTGTAGATTAATACCCGCTGTCATTCATTCTGTAAGCCAGACACTTTCCTAACCCAGATCTGATGATTATGTTCTAAAACAGAACTCAGGCTTTCCCCCAGTTTGGCAAGAGTAGCCATGAACCTTGCCACATAAGGATGGGGGCTATAATGTGCCAAGTAGACAATGCACCAATACCCTCAAACCTGGCATGTTCTAACTTGACAGAATATTTTCTTGATTTGATTCATGCCAGTAGACAAGCTGTGTATTAGTTGTCAATTTCATACTGGCGCATTCTCCCCTTGTCAACGTATCATCTTAGCCTACTTCCGAAAAGCCTAAGAAATTATTTTAATATAACTAGGCCTAAGGGAAGGAGAAACATTTGCTTGTGTCTGACATATGCTGATGGCTCTGATTGACAGGCATTTTTACATGGGGGGGGGCATTCTCTATAGGCCTATATGTCCAGTCAAAGCAGCGTGTGCAGACTCCATCTAACCTCTGCGCACAAAACCCGGTAGTGGGATGAAATTCGACAATACGGTGACAGCTACATAGTCATATTAAACATTCATGAAAATACAAGTGTCTCACATGTTTCGAAAGCCTAGAATCTTGCTAATCCAACTGCGTTGTCAGATTTGAAAAAGGATTTACTGGGAAAGGATGCAATTATCTGAGGATAGAGCCCCATAAAAAATAAAAACTTTCAACCAGCACAGGCGTAACAAAATCAAACTGCAATAAAATAAATAGTTTACCTTTGACGATCTTCCTCTGTTTGCAATCCCAATGCTCATCGTTACACAATGAATGGTCTTTTGTTTGATAAAATCAATTTTTATAGCCTAACACGAAACATTTTGTGAACCGCTTGTGTCGCGAATTGTCTCATTCCATTTGACGACACATTCGAGGTAAATACACACAAACGTGACTTTTCCAGTAATGTTTGGTTTCATTGCAATCAACTGGTTTGTTTGTAACAACCAAACCTGATGGGTCATTTCGCGGGACGTATCGACTGAAAGAAACCGATTTGAAGACAACAAGTAATGACATCATTGTGCACCAATGATTTGCCCGCTGTTTCGTTGACTATTTTAACCCAATGTCCACTGATCACCTTGAAATCTAGCTGGGTCGATAACCAATGAGCTGAGGTAAACGGCAATATGAAATGTTTGCGTTGGAAGACCAACCCATGTAGTAAACTCCGGCGTAAAGAGGTTCATTCGCCATTGACGATTCATACCGGAAGGAGCAACGCATGTTGCGCACAGCATTGTTTTAGTAAACACATATTCAGCTGTTTATATATCAATTAGTATGGCAACTAAGTCAGGGAAAGCTACATCTAAGTCTCGATATACAGATGTACACACAATTTTAGAAGAAATTGATCGAGGACGATTCATTTAGCGATTCCCAAATGGAGGAATATTTTCAGAACGGAGAGGACATCGTTTTGGACTGGTAAATTCTTCTCATGTGAATGCTGTTGTATGAAATTCAGTCTCCAGACTGTCATGTGCTCAGTGTGAACCTGCTTTCATCTGTGAAGAGCACAGGGCGCCAGTGGCGAATTTGCCAATCTTTGTGTTCTCTGGCCAATGCCAAACGTCCTGCACGATGTTGGGCTGTAAGCTCAACCCCCACCCGTGGATGTCGGGCCCTCATATCACCCTCATGGAGTCTGCTCAAACGGTCAGAAACAGACACATGCACATTTGTGGCCTGCTGGAGGTTGTTTTGCAAGGCTCTGGCAGTGCTCCTCCTTGCACAAAGGCGGAGGTAGCGGTCCTGCTGCTGGGTTGTTGCCATCCGACGGCGTCCTCCACATCTCCTGATGTATTTGCCCTCATATTTTTCACTGAAATTGTCCCCATCATCCTATCTGAATGTTTGTTTTATCTTGTTCATTTTAAAGATCCAACAATAAAAAAAAGACGTATGTTTTTTTTCATTGTATTATCTAAACCATAGCTATTGTTATATTCTCCTACATTCAATTCACATTTACACAAACTTCAGAGTGTTCTTTCAAATGGTACCAAGAATATGCATATCCTTGGTTCTGTTCCTGAGCTACAGGCAGTTAGAGATTTGGGTATGTCTTCAGGTGGAATTTTTTTTTAAAGTAGGGGGGGTAGCTCTAAGAGGTTAATAGGAGTCAAACGCACCTGTAATGATTTAATCTTGTTTAAAGACCTATTTTCAGTAGATTAGGCAAGATTATTTCTATCATTACAGCATCCCATCTGAAGACCATTGGGCAATGCCACTGGAAAATGATTTAAGGGCTTAGTGTGAATTGTTTAGTGCATCAAATTTGGATACATATTCTCTTTATTTGCAAAGGACAAGGAGGCATATACAGCTTTAGACTCCGCCATGCACCAATGTATCATTACGAAAAAGGGATACTCCCACTCCTAGCAATCTTCAATTTGTAAATTCAAATTTATAAGCAACAATTAAATGCCAGTGTAATGGCTGGCTTCAAATATGCTTCTTAATAAAAACCTATCCACGTAAAGTGTACAAACAGAATTGTGACCACCCTTTTTACATAGGGGTTTACAGGCCTAACAGTACAAAGTGTGCACACCTAACGAGTCAAGGGTTTTTCCTGGCCTCCACAATCAAATGACCTCAACCTAATAGGGCTGTTCGGGATGAGTTGGACCGCAGAGAGAAGTGCTCAGCATATGTGGGAACTCCAAGACTGTTGGAAAAGCATTCCAGGTGAAGCTGGTTGAATGCCGAGTGCGCAAAACATTTTTTACACAATTTAACTAGGCAAGTCACTTATTATTTTTACAATGGCGGCCTACCCCGGCAACGCTGGGCCAATTGTGCCCCGCACTATGGGACTCCCAATCACAGCCAGATGTGGTACAAGGCTATTTTGTTTTGTTTAACAATTGGTTACTACATGATTTCATAGTGGTCTTTACTACTATTCTACAGTGTAGAAAATAGTAAATATATATATATAAATCCTGGAATGAGTAGGTGTCCAAACTTGACTGGTAACTCAACATTTAAACAAAATGGACACGAAAGAGAAAAACCAGAAACAAAGTGTAACGCTCTAGTGAAGTGCCACAGAGTTAGATCGATTATGTGTTGTCAATATGAAGTGACATCTTAATTTGGGTACCAATTTAGTAACTAATCATTTCCGCCAACCAAGCATTCAAACAGAGGCATGGTGGAGGGCGCATCAAGGAAAATCTAGATATTTAAGAGCAGTGTATGCCCTAATGTCGTGTTTGCCAAACTAAGGGTTGTGACCCCATGTGGGGCTTGCCTGAGATGAACATTGGGGCGCAAAAGAAACTGAAATAAAATAGCGCTTGGTTCATAGAACTGGGGTTGTCAGTAACCGCCGGTAGCCGCTAGATGCTCTTGTAATAACAGAAAACGCCCTGTTTCTTGCTACAAATGTGGCTCGACTGGTTTAACTCTGCAACACGCACGAGTGGTTTCCGTCTGCGGCCCACAAGCCGAGTAAGACTTTCTTGAACAGTAGAACAGACTAGGGTTGTCTAGGTTCCAGATGTTCATATCCTCATTCAGTCCACACGGATTTACGTGTTATCGTCTAAGTACACAAGGGGAGCCCCCTTGCATCCATTACCAGAATGCCAAGAAAATGCGAATGAGCGCAAAGACCGGCAAATCAGCTAATGAAGTTGTGGACACCCCCCCACCTTACTGGAGTCAGCGATTTCAGCCACACAATCCCCATAGACAAACATTGGGAGTAGAATGGCCTTACTGAAGAGCTCAGTGACTTTCAACATGGCACCAGCATAGGCTGTTACCTTTCCAACAAGTGACTCAAGTTTTTGCTCTGCTAGAGCTGCCCCGTCAACTGTAAATGCTGTTATTGTAAAGTGGAAATGTCTAGCAGCAACAGCTCAGCAGCGAAGTGGTAGGCCACAAGCTCACAGAACGAGACTGCCGAGTACTGAAGAACGTGAAAATATTATGTCCTCTGTTGCACTCACTATCACTTTGCTTCCAGATGCAGTTTCGAACATAAGCACAAGTATCTTTTGTCGGGAGCTTCATGAAATGGGTTTCCATGGTCAAGCAGCTGCAAACAAGCCTAATATCACCATTCGCAATGCCAAGCGTCAACTGGAGTGGTACTTCGGAGCAGTGGAAACACGTTCTCTGGAGTGATGAGTCACGCTTCACCATCTGGCAGTCCAATTGACAAATCTGGGTTTGGCAGATGCCAGATGAACACAACCTGTGCCAATGCATATTGCTAACTGTAAAGTTTGGTGTAGGAATGGTCTGGACTGTTTTTCATGGTTCGGGCAAGGCCCCTTAATTCCAGACCATTCTTTGCAGCATCAGTTTGAGGACGGCCCTTTCCTGTGTCAGCATGGCAATGCCACCGTGCACAAAGCGAGGTCCATACAAAAATGGTATGCCGAGAGCGGTGTGGATGAACTTGACTGGATGAATTGGAGAAACGACAGCCAGGCCCAACCTCACTAACGCGCTTGCGCTGGTGGTTGAATAGACAAACGTCCCTGCAGCGATGTTTAAACATCTAGTGGAAAGCCTTCCCAGAAGAGTGGAGGCTTTTTGAGGCGGGGGGGGAGCGTCATATTAACGCCTATGATCTTGCAATAAAATGATTGACGAGCACATGTCCACACATCACTCAATTTTTTTTATTTTACAAGAAAATGCCGAAAAGGTATGCATGCTTGTCTGGAGGAAGAACCATACTGTGTACACTGTCTGGAGTCTTGGAGCTGCAAGTGCAACGGGTCTGCCTGCTTCATGGAGAAGAGGGGAGGCGCAGACAGGCCCAGAACAGAGAAAAGGGAAAAAAAGGAAATCAAGCTGCAGTGGCAGCTGTACAGGTAACTCATCCAAAGGGCTTTGACTTCCAGCACAGCAGAAAGCCAACACAATATGTCCCACAACCTTAACCTCTTGCTCCTACCTCGTCCCATCTAGACATCTGGAAATGCAAATGCGCTACGCTAAATGCTAATAGTACTAGTTAAAACTCAAACGTTCATTAAAATACACATGCAGGGTATTGAATTAAAGCTACTCGTTGTGAATCCAGGCAACGACTCAGATTTTTAAAATGCTTTTCGGCGAAAGCATGAGAAGCTATTATCTGATAGCATGTAACACCCCAAAAGACCCGCAGGGGACGTAAACAAAATAATTATCATAGTAGTCGCTACACAAACCGCACAAATAAAATATAAAACATTCATTACCTTTGACCATCTTTGTTGGCACTCCTAGATGTCCCATAATCACTATTGGGTCTTTTTTTCCGATTAAATCGGTCCATATATAGCCTAGATAGCGATCTATGAAGACTGTGATAAACGGAAAAAAATAGCGTCTTATAACGTTACGTCATTTTTTTTTATTTAAAAAGTTGACGATAAACTTTCACAAAACACTTCGAAATACTTTTGTAATGCAACTTTAGGTATTAGTAAACGTTAAGCAAGTTAACCTTAAGGGTCGACCTAACATATTCTTTGTTTTTCCCACACAGGAAAAGCTCAAATGCGTAAGAAATGTAGTGCAGCGTTTCGTAAACACAGCTCTATAATGCTTTCTATTGTAATTTATGCTCCGCATCAAAAAAAGTTGTCATTTCTCATGAACGGGCATGCTATCAGAAGACAGCTGACGGATGTATTGCTACAAGACTATTTTTCTCAGGTAAAATGCGATTTTAACTTACGCATTAACGCGACTACTTTAGGAAATGTAGCTGGTTATATTTTTTATGATAAAGATATGGCCATGCATTGTTTTTAGCAACAAAAAAAAGGGTTTTCATTGTAAACTCATTTACTTGTGTGGCTGCCAGTTTAGCACAACTGTTGTCATTGACAAGCCACTTTCTGCTTAATGATTTATACTATTTATGACAAAACTATAGTTGCATGTCCCTGATCCCTATTGAGAAAAATAAAACTCCTTTACTTTCAATATAAAACGCAAAGCCTGTGAATACACAGCTGGACTCACCTGTTCCTGCTTTCTCCTGCTGTGCCATTTACAAACACTTGACTGGCTCAACTGTTCTGGGGAACTAACAAGCTTCATAATGTAAAATGATTTGAAATGAACACCCATCTGCTTAGTCTCCTAAAGTATTGCACAAGTTCACTTCGGGTATTTACTTAAAGTACAAATTTATTGAAACATGTTCAAAAGCATTGTTAGCAGTATTGAAAAACCATCACATGACTATTTCTAAATATCCTGGTACAGCCCAAGTCTAGACCAGGCACTAAAGCAGACTGGGAGATATAGAATTTTACACAGCAGATAATACAAAATTGCCTGTTCTGAACTATCCACTAACTGATGCATTTGTCACTTCAAACCATAATTCCTTTAGATCGAAACGGTCAAAAGTACACTCAGGCTAATTTGTGAATAAATGTCAAGCACCAAATAAAAAAAGCAAACCTTGGCCAATTAAATACTTTTTTACATGGAGTTCTGAAATTCTCCAAATGTGATCATTACTAGGAGAAAAAAATTAAGTTTGTGAATCCATGCCCTACTGTCTGACAATCATACATAAGCCGTTTGCTGGAACTCCAAGAAACATACTCAAAACGTATTTATAAACTAGAGCATTTCAATCATTTTAGTATGGTTGATAGAAACACATCCTTTAACATATTGGGGCAATGCAAAAAAATAACGGCCTAATTTATGAAGTTGGAGAACTACGAGTGAGTATCATGAAACTCTTATTTCATTATACCTGCACAAGTAATAGTAGCAAGATGGACTCCAGGTAACGTTAATGAAACTACTCGTCATTCATGCATTGAGTAAGTCACAGAAGATTAGTTTCTCAGATAACTGATGGGCAATCAACTCTCAAACTGATCATTATCCATTCCCTATTCATTATGTTTATGCTTTCATTCTGCATTGCAGATGTAAAGCTTAACAGAAAGACAGCCAATATATATATTTTTTAAGTTGCCACAAGGCACGGCCCCAAGGCACAACCACATGCTTAGCATGATGCTAGGGCCCACATGCGTGACGCAGGAGAACAAATGAAATGGAAAATTACTAACCCTAGTTACACAATGACAACACTTGTTGAGTTGTAGATTTAGTGAGCTACCTAGCTCTTGACATAAGCTACATTACTGCATAGAGATGCACGTGTACGTCGGTCTAACTCCAAATCCATGCGCATTATGCGAAAAACCCGCGCAGTCAAACTCAACCCAATCGTACCCCTTCTCTTGCCTGGGCAACACAAAAACTACTCGATTTCAAATACGTAGCCAGCCGTATACCTTACATTGCATCAAGCCATATGTAGATACATTTCTGAACATGTTAAGAGTATAAAGAATTTTACTGGAGACCATGCTTGACAGTTTGATGAAATGTTGCGAGACTAGCCAACATATAGCGAACCATCCAACAAACAGGTGACATGGTTAACGTTAGCTAACTAACAACGATTGAATGAATGACTCAGCTTGCTACCGCGTTAGCAAGCGCCAAGCTACTACAGCTAGCGGTCGAATATGGGGGATGGTAATTCATTCGGCCACCACATGACATGTCAGTGAAAAATGCTATGGTGGTTTGAGATAACTGGGCTCGTTGTCATTAAATAGACTACCTAGAAAGAGGAAGAAAACCTGGTTACGATGTTTTTAGCGATAGTTGAGGGTTGCTTGAGTGCATACAGTGCCACATGCTAGCAGCTTAGCTAGCAAGCAAAGTCAAGCAGACAGGCATGTATTAATCAAATCTTCACTCCACAAACCTTGGGATGGTACGGAGGTCCCCTGTTCCTTTATTCTCATCTTGCCGGGAGAACCACACCTCCAACAGCTTCTCGGTTCCCTCGAAGAAGTGTGCACCGTTCTCTTCCATCGTGGCACAGCAGACACCAATAACAGAAATTAAATGTAGGTTACGTTTTCAACTTAATTTGCTTGTCCTTGCTTGATCGTTATAATTTATTAAGTACAGTCCTTTAGCAATCCAGGTGTAATTTCTTGGTTTTACCGTCTTCCCTTTTACAGAGAATACTGTAGAGCGACTGCTAGCTAATATCACCGGCCATACTGTGGAAAGCGCAGAATGAGGACTGCACTGTGATTTTATTCACCTAGCCTATCACGTCACCCTCAAGTTAGTCGAATCACATTGGCGGGTCCTTTCCATTAAGTGGCGATTGGCTGAGGCAACTGTCAGCATGACAGAAGTGTGTACATTGCAAATCTCCAAACATATTACAAAATGATGGTTATGCCGATTTGCTACATGTACCTCTCAGCTCAAGGCAATAGATGTCATTTGGGCGAGTATAGTATAGTAGACTATTCCTCTAGTTGAGGCTACTTGAGAAAAAACTCACTTGATTATTTCTATTCAACAACGTATTGGAGACCTGCACATGTTGGGTCAAACTACAAAAGGGTGACACTTTTGTTAATTTGAGTAGTATATAACACATGAAATGTTGCAACTGATCTCCCCCATTTTTTTGACTGATCATGAGTATGCAAGTGCAGTAACTGCCCTTTAAGTCTCCCGAGTGGCGCAGCGGTCTAAGGCACTACATCTCAGTGCTCGAGGCGTCACTACAGACCCTGGTTCCATCCTGGGCTGTAATCACAACCGGCCGTGGTTGGGAGTCCCATAGGGCGGCGCACAATTGGCCCAGTGTCGTCCGGGTAAGGGGAGTGTTTCGTCGTCATTGTAAAATAAGAATTTGTTCTTAGCAGACTTGCCTAGTAAAATAAAGGTTCAATAAAAACTCTCACGCAAAATGCGGAATGTAGTTTCACGAACCATTTACTTCCATGTTGATAACTCAAGCTGACGTTTTTGTAAACTACCTTCCCCAGAAAGCCTTGCGTGCCAATTAGAAACGTCAACGAGCCAGTGAACATTAAACGGAGTAGACCAAAATCCCAAACAAGGAAATGGTGGGGGAATAAAACGACAAGATTATTTAATTAATGCATGTAATAATTAATATTTTATATTATTGTAATTTAAGAAATATTTATGGGTTAAAATGGATTACGACTTCAAAACAAAGCTCGCGGCCGAACGAGAGAAGGTAGAAGATCTGTTCGAATATGAAGGTTGCAAAGTGGGTCGAGGCACATACGGGCACGTTTATAAAGCTAAGCGCAAAAACGGGTAAGATTCTGAACGTTATTGTTTACTCAATAAACTGATTGCAGAATGCCGTATGAAGACTATATCTCTTTGCACGTTGGACAGAGACTACATTTGAACCTTCCTGAGCTCTGCCAGTGTCTGTGTTTTTGTTTTCATGTACGCACTCACTCGCAACGGTCCTCCCCCAAAACAACACAGTGATGATGTTTATTATTTGACACCCTGTTCATGGTTACCCAGACTACTTTCAACATTTAGTTATTTATATAAGCCTAATTTCGCCAGTAGAATCGTGTAAGCTATGATCTTGGTCAACTTGGCTAAGTTGTTGCTGCTTAAAATAATCATATTATTGCCAAGATCTCTCAAGAGCACTGACACAGTCGAACTCGAACCTGGTGCTGGAATGCAAATAAAACAAGTGTCACAGCAATGATTAGAATATACATTTTTGGCAAATACTTCATTATTATGGTTTTCTAATATGGATAAAATACTCATATCACACAATTAATCATTTTGTAAGTGTTTGCTGTTGCTGTTCCTGTTCCTTATTGACCATTTACTTTGCAAAGGCGCCAACATTTCTGTGGGATCATTTTAAAATACATTGAAATAGTTTTTTTTTCCTGCACAAGCAAGTGATTGCTGTCTTTGATTCTCATTTGGGAACCAATCTCAAGATATGCCTGGAGCATAGACTTCTCTCCAGATTGGAGGGAAAGTGGAAATGTAGGCTATGCTATTTCGGTTTTGAGGGGGAGTAGATCACTCACTATATAACACTATCATTAGCCTATACTGGACCATTAGGCCTATTAGCCCAATCAGATATGCATATAGGACATAGGAACTCCTCTGCACTGATCAATCAATACTGGAGGTAATCCAGTATATCACCTCCAGTATTGATTGATCAACGTGATGAGATCCTATATGTCTATCTGATTGGGCCAGTAGGCCTAATAGCCCATTATAGGCTTATGATGACAAAAAAATGATCCCTCCTTTAGGAAAGTCAGTGTAATATGGAACTTTTGTCCATAGTAGCAGAATATATACTATCTGTAATAAACAATAAATACGTTGCAAAATGTAAATGCCAGTGCAGAGTTGAGGGTGTAGGATCGATAATTTGGCATAGGGCCTTCTGGCACAAGTCGTAAACTCAGCAAAAAAAGAAACGTCCTCTCACTGTCAACTGCATTGATTTTCAGCAAACTTAACATGTGTAAATATTTGTATGAACATAAGATTCAACAACTGAGACATCAACTGAACAAGTTCCACAGACATGTGACTAACAGAAATGGAGTAATGTGTCCCTGAACAAAGGAGGGGTCAAAAACAAAAGTAACAGTCAGTATCGGGTGTGGCCACCAGCTGCATTAAGTACTGCAGTGCATCTCCTCCTCATGGACTGCATCAGATTTGCCAGTTCTTGCTGTGAGATGTCCCCCCACTCTTCCACCAAGGCACCCGCAAGTTCCCAGACATTTCTGGGGGGAATGGCCCAAGCCCTCACCCTCCGATCCAACAGGTAGCAAACATGCTCAATGGGACTGAGATCCCGGGTTCTTCGCTGGCCATGGCAGAACACTGACATTCCTGTCTTACAGGAAATCCCTCACAGAACGAGCAGTATGGCTGGTGGCATTGTCATGTCAGGATGAGCCTGCAGGAAGGGTACAACATGAGGATGTCTTCCCTGTAACGCACAGTGTTGAGATTACCTGCAATGACAACAAGCTCAGTCCGATGATGCTGTGACACACCGCCCCAGACCATGATGGACCCTCCACCTCCAAATTGATCCCGCTCCAGAGTACAGGCCTCGGTGTATCGCTCATTCCTTTTACGATAAACGTGAATCCAACCATCACCCCTGGTGAGACAAAACCGCGATCCGTCAGTAAAGAGCACTTTTTGCCAGTCCTGTCTGGTCCAGCGACGGTGGGTTTGTGACCATAGGCGACATTGTTGCCAGTGATGTCTGGTGAGGACCTGCCTTTACAACAGGCCTACAAGCCCTCAGTCCAGCCTCTCTCAGCCTTTTGCGGACAGTCTGAGTACTGATGGAGGGATTGTGCGTTCCTGGTGTAACTTGGGCAGTTGTTGTTGTTGCCATCCTGTACCTGTCCCGCAGGTGTGACGTTCGAATGTACCGATCCTGTGCAGGTGTTGTTACACGTGGTCTGCCACTGCAAGGATGATCAGCTGTCCGTCCTATCGCCATGTAGCGCTGTCTTAGGTGTCTCACAGTACGGACATTTCAATGTATTGCCCTGGCGACATCTGCAGTCCTCATGCCTCCTTGCAGCATGCCTAAGACACGTTCACTCAGATGAGCAGGGACCCTGGTCATCTTTATTTTTGTGTTTTTCAGAGTCAGTAGAAAGTTCTCTTTAGTGTCCTAGGTTTTCATAACTATGACCTTAATTGCCTACCGTCTGTAAGCTGTTAGTGTAATGGATCCACAAATATTAACCACGAAGATTGCCATTTCCACATAGATTATAATGGCTTGTTGTTTTATTTCACTAGATGTATGTCCTTGAACCGATTGTTAGATAATGGGACTTTTCTATTTAGTTAATCAATATTCTGGATAGTGTCTCTGTCAAACTGAGACATAGTGTTGTTGTTGCCGATTTTTCAGTGACGCATGCTTTCAGGGGTGGTGCAGTAGGCCTGGCTGACGCAACTTACGTGATTCACAGCGATGGAGAGCTGTGACACACTGATGTCAGAAGGATTTCGAGTTAGGTGTTAGCCAGATTTATAGGCCTAGCCCAGGGGAGAACGGCTGGCCCCTCGCATTGAGGATTTCAAGTTGAAGGCTGACGGTGGTACTGTTTCCAGAAAACAGGATCCGCCATTATAATCTATGTGGAAATGGCAATCTTCGTGGTTAATATTTGTGGATCCATTACTTTTTTTTAAATCACAATCATGGTACCAATAATTAATGTTATTTCACTAGATGTATGTCCTTGAACCGATTTACTTTAAAATCTCACACAGACAGTTATACGGATAATTTAGTTGCTAAAGGCAGCCTGCAGTACATTGGTTGGCCTTCAATTTGAGATACTCAATGAGAGGGGGCAGCACTGAGCGAGCCTGCAACGTCACTGAATAATAGATTAATAGAGTTAACTTTTATATCCTGAAATACACCTATAACTCAGGTGGAGGTTTTAATTCTGTATCTAATGATTGACAGATATCCAGCATTATTAATCCTGAGTTTAAACTATGTCTTAGTCTTGGATTATTCGATATTTGGAGATCTAAATATGCTGATAAAAAGTACTTCACTTGGAGAGTAACAAGGACATGTCCAGACAGTCAAGAATTTACTTCTGGTTGATTTAATTCATTAGATAACACTGTAGTCAAGGTATCCATTGAACCATACATTCTTACTGATCTTAAAGTTAGTCTGAATTTACCTCAATTCATAAGCTTAATATAGATGGCAAAGAAAATTAAAACTCCAAAGATATTCCAAAATATGTTTCACAATTCTATGGTAATTTTTATACCAGTAATGTCTGTCCTACTGGTGACATATCTGCCTTTCTAGACTCTGTTGAAAACTATGCAAAATTCATAGATGAAGAATTTATTTATATTAATGAAATAAACAAATGTATCAGCAAGAGAACCAAACTCCAGGGAATGATGGCTTTATTAGTTCATTCTATAAATATTTTCAGGAGGATATTGTTTAATTTATTTATATTTAATGTTTAAGGAGGCAATTGATTTAGGGTTCCTGCCTGTTTCTATGACACAAGGCCTCATTTTTGTAAAGCCTAAACCAAACAAAGTTCCAATGATGTTTGAAAATTGGAGACTAATCACATTAATGGAAAGCTACTTGCATCCATCTTTGCAGAAAGACTTAAAGGTATTGACAAAATAATTTATGATACCCTGTCTGTTTTTTTGAAGAGCTGACATATATGTAATAATATTCAACTAGTTTTGGAATTGATAGACTACAATGAGCACATTATGGAATATAGCTTTATTTTATTTGTAGACTTTTACAAGGCTTTTGATACAGTTTAACATTATTTTTTTTATTGTTGAGACACTTCAATTTTTGGATTTTGGTCAATATTTTAAAGGTGTACAATAATTAAGACACTTTACAATAATAGTAACAGCTCTGTTAAATTATCCATGGAACTTCACAGAGATTCGACATTAGACACGGAATTAAACAAGGATGCCCAATTTCTCCTTTCTTATTTGTATAGGTCACACAAGTTATGGCACTTCATATCAATAAGGATTGTTTTAGGAGTACTCAGATACAAGATAAAGAGAGAATGTTCACAATTGGCAAACAACACCACCATTTTTTTTGATAGATCACAATGAAGTCCGGAAAGCTATTGAGGGTATTAATGCCTTCTCACGTGTATCTGGTTTATCTCTGAATATTAGGAAATGTGAATTATTTGTGTTGAAAAGATGTGACTTAAACTCTGTATGTAACGATGTGATCACATGTCTTGGTATTAAAGTTAGCAAAGATCAGAAAGAAAGGGACAACTTAAATGTCTCTCCTTTTGTAGAGGACAATGGAAAGAGATTTAACTCCTGGTTATTAAGAGATCTTTCTTTATCTGGATGTGTACTTTTGTCCAAATCTGAAGGTCCAGATGAGTTTATACCTCCCTTGTCTTGGATGTTCCTCTGTCGGTAACTAAAATGGTTGATACTAAATGATTTAACTTCACATGGGGGAATAAACCTCATTATTTAAGAAAAGCTGTAACATGAACCACCCAAAGTGAGGGAGGGTTGAATGCTCTGGATTTTAAAACCTCTATTACAGTCTTTAATATCAAATGGATACAAAACTATTGCAGAAATAAGGATTGCATTTGGAATATAATCCCTAATTTAATATTTCAACAGATTTGTGGTCTAGAATTCTTACTCAAATGCAACTTTGATGTGGATAAAGGTCCCTATTAAGCTTGCTAACTTTTATAAACAAGTTCTTCTAACTTGGAACCTCCATGTACAAACCATTTTCCCCACATAGATATACAATCTGGAATAATAAAGACTTAAAATACAAAAACAAGTCTTTTTTTCCAGAACTGGTTTGACAACAGCGTTATCTGGGTTAAACAATTATTGGATAATGATGGACAACTATATGATTATCCAGAATTCATGAGAACACAAATGTTACATTCTCTCCCGAGGAGTTTCAAATAGTTGTTTGAGCTGTCCCTAAAGGTGCTATTCTTATTTTAGGAGAATATAACAATACTCCAAGTGCCACTTTTGAGGATTTTGTAGCCTCAATACTGCTAAAAGGAATTTAATTTTTTTTAACTATAAATGTAATAACATGTATATAAGAACTCCGTCAAGATGTTACTATTGCATCTGCTAGAATATACTGGAATGCAGCCCAAGGACAAGTGAACTGGAACAAAGTCTCGTTGTTGTCTGGCAAATACTGTAAATCTAATAAGGTGAAAGAAGTATTATACAAACTCATTCATAGAATCCACCCTGTAAAGACCTTTATTATACACAGATTGGGAGTGTTCTTATGTCAGAAGATTTTATTTTAAAAGAAGCAACTATTAATGTTAATTTGAAAGACTATTGTTTTATTTTGATCCAAATGATATGGACTCTGATTTAACTTTCATTGTTCTTTCTTTATTTTTCATACAGATTCTATGTCCATAAAATGAAGTGGGCGGAGAACAAACCCCTCTTCACGTTGTTTTAAGATGGAATTGAAATATTATTTTGAAAATTATCAGTAAGTGTAAAAACAGAAAAGCAATACTTACATTTTCCATTTGTAAAAAAGTTTTATGGTATCTCGAATGTACCCCTGTCTGTTAGGTTTATATACTCTTGTTTGTGATTTTCTGTTTTTGTATTTGTTTTGTTCATAATAATATATATATGTTTTAATATATATTAAAAAGCAAGAGGTTGCAAAGCAACAGGATCAACTTCTGGGTAGACAGGCGAAGCGCTAGTATGCTCAACTGAAAGCATACCGTTCGTTTACACCAGTGGTTCCCAAACTTTTTATCGTCCCGTACCCCTTCAAACATTCAACCTCCAGCTGCGTACCCCCTCTAGCACCACGGCAAGCGCACTCTCAAATGTTTTTTTTTTTGCCATCATTGTTAGCCTGCCACAAACACACACACACTGTACAATAAAAAAATATAGAAAATTACCCCCTTCTTAACACAGAGCGCATCCAACCCGGAAGCCAGCCGCACCAATGTGTCAGAGGAAACACTGTGCACCTGGCGACCTGGTTAGCATGCACTGCGCCCGGCCCGCCACAGGAGTCGCTAGTGCGCAATGAGACAAGGATATCCCTACCGGCCAAACCCTCCCTTACCTGGACGACGCTAAGCCAATTGTGCATCGCCCCATGGACCTCCCGGTCGCGGCCGGCTGCGACAGACCCTGGGCTCGATACAATACATTTATTAAACATAAGAATGAGTGTGAATTTTTGTCACAACCTGGCTCGTGGGAAGTGAAGAAGAGCTCTTATAGGACCAGTGCACAAATAATAATAATAATTTTGCTCTTTATTTAACCATCTTACATATAAAACCCCATTTGTTCATCGAAAATTGAGAATAACTCACCCCAGGTTAATGAGAAGGGTGTGAATAACTCACCCCAGGTTAATGAGAAGGGTGTGAATAACTCACCCCAGGTTAATGAGAAGGGTGTGAATAACTCACCCCAGGTTAATGAGAAGGGTGTGAATAACTCACCCCAGGTTAATGAGAAGGGTGTGAATAACTCACCCCAGGTTAATGAGAAGGGTGTGAATAACTCACCCCAGGTTAATGAGAAGGGTGTGAATAACTCACCCCAGGTTAATGAGAAGGGTGTGAATAACTCACCCCAGGTTAATGAGTAGGGTGTGAATAACTCACCCCAGGTTAATGAGAAGGGTGTGAATAACTCACCCCAGGTTAATGAGAAGGGTGTGAATAACTCACCCCAGGTTAATGAGAAGGGTGTGAATAACTCACCCCAGGTTAATGAGAAGGGTGTGAATAACTCACCACAGGTTAATGAGTAGGGTGTGAATAACTCACCCCAGGTTAATGAGAAGGGTGTGAATAACTCACCCCAGGTTAATGAGAAGGGTGTGAATAACTCACCCCAGGTTAATGAGAAGGGTGTGAATAACTCACCCCAGGTTAATGAGAAGGGTGTGAATAACTCACCCCAGGTTAATGAGAAGGGTGTGAATAACTCACCCCAGGTTAATGAGAAGGGTGTGAATAACTCACCCCAGGTTAATGAGAAGGGTGTGAATAACTCACCCCAGGTTAATGAGAAGGGTGTGAATAACTCACCCCAGGTTAATGAGAAGGGTGTGAATAACTCACCACAGGTTAATGAGAAGGGTGTGCTTGAAAGGTTGCACATAACGCTGCAATGTTGGGTTGTATTGGAGAAAGTCTCAGTCTTAAATCATTTTCCACACACAATCTGTGCCTGTATTTAGTGTTCATGTTAGTGATGGCCAAGAAACCACTCTCACATAGGTACGTGGTTGCAAAGGGCATCAGTGTCTTAACAGCGTGATTTGCCAAGGCAGGATACTCTGAGCGCAGCCCAATCCAGAAATCTGGCAGTGGCTTCCGATTTTAAATTCAATTTTCACAGAACCGCTTGTTGCAATTTCAATGAGGCCCTCTTGTTCAGTAAGTGGACTGGAGGCAGGGCATGAAAGGGATAACGTATCCAGTTGTTTGTGTCATCTGTTTCAGTTAAGTACCTGCGGAATTGCGCACCCAACTCACTCAGGTGCTTCGCTAAAGAACATTTGACATTATCCATAAGCTTGAGTTCATTTGCATACAATAATGGAAAGTCCTGTGTGTTGTTCTTGTTAACGCAGACCGAGAAGAGCTCCAACTTCTTAGTCATAGCCTCAATTTTGTCCCTCACATTGAATATAGTTGTGGAGAGTCCCTGTAATCCTAGATTCAGATCATTCAGGTGAGAAAAAACATCACCCAGATAGTCCAGACGTGTGAGAAACTCATCATCATGTAAGTGAAAAATGGTCTCTCAATTCAAAAACACGTGTCAATACTTTACATGGTCACTGCCCATATCATTGAATAGTGCCGGAAATGCACGAGAGTTCAGGGACCTTGCTTTAACAAAGTTAATCATTTTAACTGTAGTGTCCAAAACGTCTTTCAAGCTGTCCGGCATTCCCTTGGCAGCCAGAGCCTCTCAGTTGATGCTGCTGTGTACCCAAGTGGCGTCGGGAGCAACTGCTTGCACGCGCATTACCACTCCACTTTGTCTCCCTGTCATGGCTTTTGCGCCATCAATAAAGAAACCAACAAGAGCAGCAGCTACGTTTGGTTACATACAGACCGTTAGTGGAATTCCCCCGAGAGAGTAACGGTTCATGTGATTGGATGTTAATTATTTGACATTGTGTTGTTATTTTGATGAACACTAGGTGGTTTCATTTTATTTTTGGCAGTGAAAAGAGGCTACTCAGGCGAGAGAAAAAATCTCACCCAAATGTATAGCCCCGGTGGAAAATATAAATGGACTGTTTTAAAATGTGAAAAAAAATATATGTATATATTTGGCATATCCCTGACCGAATTGCGCATACCCCAGTTTGGGAATATCTAGTTTACAGTATACTAAAATGAACTAATAGTATATAGTGGGCTCCGGAGTGGCGCAGCGGTCTAAGGCACAGTCCCTGGTTCAAATCCAGGCTGCATCACATCTGGCTGGGCGGCGCACAGTTGGTCCAGCGTGGTCTTGGTTTGGCCGGGTTAGGCCGTCATTTGTAAATAAGAATTTGTTCTTAACTGACTTGCCTAGTTAAATTTTAAAAATAGTATGTAGTATACAGTATGGGTATTTGAACAGAGAAGAGTCTCTATCCGCATATATGTGCATTTAGGAACATGAATCAGGATTGTGGCCAGATGAGTGTAGTGGCCATGTAGGCTTTTGTGGGGGTCAAAAGGTAGCCTGTGGACTGTGTGTGAGGCTTCAGCATGCTTCAGTTCGGCTGGCGGCTAGCGAACCAAACGAGCATGCTCGCATACTCAAAAGACCTTTGCTTGAAAAAACAGGAAAAAAGTGTCAATAGTACTGTTTTCCCTATTTGAGATGCTGTAGCCAGTTCACTTCCTCAAAATAGTCAGAAGTAATTTAAGATAACTCAAGAAATCTGTCATTAATTTTGACGTTTTTGCCGAGGAGATCTTAGGTGGCGCCATTTTACACCTACAGTAACTAAGATGTTTGGTGCTGTATTTCTCAATTAAAAAATGTGCATGAAACGAGTCGTCTCTCGTTGAATGACAACAAAGACTTTATTGAAGAAACCCTGCAGTTGGCCAATCACGAACGAAGGGGCGTAGAATTAGTCTCCCGAACGTCGGCTAGCCTCGAGGAAAAACGTGTGGCCAACAGTCGAAAAAAACCTCACTGAAGTCCAAAACGAACAAAAACGTCACAAAATGTCACCGTAATATATGCACAATCTTCTTACCTGTTTCGGGAGGGAAGCATCCTTTATTTACCATTCGTATTATGTGGTGGAAAATAGCAAAAGAAAAAGCCACCCTACAAACTCATGTTTTGTATTCTTGTTGTGCATTAGCATTTTCTATGACTAGACAGTCCACTGTGTTGTTCATGATTACAGTGTTGTTTACTGTGCATCAGGCAAGTTTGAGATGTCATGTTTGATTCAAAAAAAAAAAAAAACACATCCACTCACTATGGATTTGTAGTACAACATTTGGTCTCCATTATCCAAGGTTTTTCACCTTTTCACCAAAACCATTTTCTGCAATCGAACACGTTTGAAATAGGCTCAATAATAGTTTCTGAAAAGTCAATATTGGGTTAATAAATGTTCCCCTACTACGAGGATACGGCTTATCTCAGATAATCAATTGTCCCCTGTATCGTAGTGTGCTGTATGTGTGCATACCACAATATGTCTCACATTTCTTCACTGGCAGGCACATCTCATCAATGCCTTTTCCCACCCCCAGCAAGTTTTTACAAGGGCATAGGAATACCCTCAGAATACAATGTCAAGACAAAATCCCTCTGATTTTTCCTGACGCTGCATTTATTAAATAAAATCCTATTTGTCTTTGATCATTCTGATTCCGCACTGTGTGTGCTGTGAGTTCTGTATGTAGGCTATGGTTGAAGTCAGAGCGTGTGTTTGCATTGGGGGTTGAAATGCAGGGTGGTTAGGTAATGATGAGAGGCTGCACTCAACAACAACAGAGGGAAAAGCTGTCTTCAGCAAGAGGATGTTGCTAATGGCAGGGATTCTACTGTTCCGTAAGAATACGTCGAGCAGTCCGTCTCCATCATTTCCATATCCCCTGTCCTTTCTGACTCTCGCTCATAAACACACAACCTTCAATACCCGATGCAGTATTTTATTCATCTATATATGCTCAAGAACAAGGGATTTGTCCCTGTGTTACATTGCCAAAGAAATAAAGCTGGTTTGTGATGTCCTGTTTTTTTTGTGGTTATTTGTCTGTTTCTCTGCAGGAAAGATGAGAAGGAGTATGCACTGAAGCAAATTGAAGGAACTGGAATATCGATGTCTGCTTGCAGGGAAATTGCTGTAAGTTAATATATTGCTTAAAGGCGCTGTATAGTTCTTTCTCCTACAATGTTGTTTTCCCTTCTCCTGTGTTTTCTCCTACAATAAGATATTAAGTGTAGTCGCTGCACCGTGCCATTTTCTTGACTTTAACCCTTTTTGCTGGTGCTATATTAAAGAGTAAAAACCTAAGAACTGTTCTACTTTGTCTGTAGAGTGTATTCCTGTACTGATGTGCTTCTGGGATTGTAATAGTCCCAGAGTTGTGCAGTGTTCCTAATGGCATAAAGAATAGAGACATCACCATGTAAACATGATATATATATATATATATAGGTTTGCACATTTTATGGCTCCCACACGTCTACTGTATAGTGTTCAGGCCTCCAATGTGTTATAAACAATACAATATTCGCCATGGGTGCAAAGAGAGAAACACACACAAACGAGTGCCCCTTGTGAAGACGCTGGCGTCCACCCAGCTCCTCTTTTCTTACACTCAGCGGTCGCTTACATTTTTCACTTGCTCTGCAGATTATTCCTAACCCAGTGCAAAGGAGAAGCAGTCCAAGAACACATGTTACACACAGGGTATATGCTATATACCCCCCCCCCCCCTGAGTCAGAGGGGATTGAGTGAAATGCGGAAGAGACGTTTTGTAGTTGAACGCATTCAGTTGTACAACTGACTTGGTATCTTCCCTTCGCTTTCCCTACATTTTGTTTCGCTACACGGATGTGATGTGTCTGGGTAGCGAAGTAGAATGTAAGCTCATGAGATCGGGATTGTTCGTACCAGGCTGGGTGGGATATGTTATGTAAGTTCCACATACCAACCTCTCTAGGTATGTGATACATGATCCACACAATATCAGAATGTTGTATGATGGTTACACTACTTGTTGTGGTGACAAACCTACTGTGTATTCTACCCACAATACAGTCAAGCTTACTCAGTGGATGATGGTTGGCTGCAAACTGTGAGAGTAGAAAGGATGTGTGCGTTATTGTTTGGCTGGCTAATCTTAAAGAAAAAACTGTTCTTTGGGGGGGTCTTGAACACATTGTTAGTATCAATAATCAGAGTCAAATCAAATATAACATTTTTGTAATAGAAGTGGTAATATGCATAGTATTTGCCTGATATGTACACAATAAGATAATAGATAATGAATGTGTTGCATTTACAGATATAGTGGGTACTCACTGGGCACAGACGTCAATTCATCATCAGTTCCAGGTTGGTTCAACGTAATTTCATTGAAATTAAATGGAAACAATGTTGAATCAACCAGTGTGTGCCCAGTGGGTAGTATGTGTATACTAGAGCAGCTGCGTTGACTTGGGGTGTGTTTGAGTGGTTATGGGTTGCTGTGTGTGTGTGTGGTTATGGGTTGCATTTGTGATTGTCTGTAAGGGTTGGATGTGTGGCGAGTCAGTGTGAATAGTCTCTAAAATGCAGATAGTCTCTCGCGTGAAAATAGTCTCAAAGGTTCAGGTCTGTGTAGGGAGACCAGCTAGGGTTAGCTGTTCAGCAGTGTGATGGCCTGGCGGTAGAATTGAACAGAGGTACAGGCGTATTTTGGCTATAAGCCGCTGCCTCAGCTCTGACTGCAGTACTGCAGAAAGGGACTGACTGAATGACTGGATACTCCATCTGGACCTGTCTACTCCTGCTCAGCCCAAACTCTCACTATCCAACACTCATCAGTCCCATCCCAGAAGTGGGGACACCTATGGTATCCTCTCCAGGTGACCCTTAACACTTTAGCCCCACATAGTGTTCAACCCATAGAGATCCTGTTTAATTACAATAGGGGCTCGATCATAAAACCTCAGCATTTTAGAATGGGGTGAAAATGGCAGCCATATTTGTCAGGTAAACATCCAAACCAGTCTAATTGGAATGAATGGCAGAAGAGGCACAATCCGGCTTTTACTTATGTAGGAACATAAAAGAGTAAGGCCCTGTGATATGAATGGAATGTTGGCAATTAATTTGAGAAATGAATGAAATCATTATTTAACCTGTCTGCCTAGCTAGCTAGCTAGCAAACATACAGTGCCGATAAATTCATTAAATTCATTGTGTAAAATAATCGGTTGGTTGACCAACTCCCTGACCAAAATGGCTGACCTTTCATCATAACAAGGTTCATGTCTATTCTAGTATTCTAATTCCTCATTCTATGGTTCACCCACTCTGCTTTCAGAAGTAGCTATACAGGGAAACAATCATAGAATTAGGAATTACAATAGTAATTAAAATGGTAATTGAATAGAATATCTATGATAATTATGATAAATATAACAGAACATGAAGCTTTCATTCAAAAAAAAGTCTTAGCTCAAATTCTACTATGGCAGCATTGCTTTGTTTTTTGAACCATCAGACGGAAATTCTGTCAAGGAATGTTACAAAAATTGTTCTGAATGAAAGTAAATATTGGTGTGTTTTGTTGGTGATCTGACCCAGTATTGGGAATCTAGCTAGCGTGTTTAGCCTGTTCTGTTTGCATAGCACCCCTCTCCCAGTTTCTCTCCACAGTGGATCCTATCATCCTGGCCTATGACCGTGTGTAGCTGCACACTGTTAGTCGGTGTCAGGTTACTGCTCTGACTGTATTACTGCTCTGCTTCACTCTCTCTCCTGGCGCCGTCCTCTAGTTTGTGCTACAGGAGACTGAATTGTCAGATGGCACAGAGTTCTGGCCAGTGTGCAATTTTTTCCTTCGTGTGATCTCTGATGCTTATTCATTGTACTATAAACTGATGGATTAGTCAGCCCTGTGTCACCACTGGCTGGCTTGCCCTCATGACTACTATAACTTGTAATGCTGTTGAAATGCAAACACGTCCCTGGAAAATTGCCCATAGTTAGTTCAATTCATGAATTTCAATCTGTTACCTTTTCTTTTTGGTAGTGCTATGGGATTGACCCAGACCCTGTGGACACCCTCAGGAGGAAAGCTGCAGACCTGGGTTCAAATGCAAGCCTGTTTGTCATTTAAAAACACATTTTTATTAAATACTTACTTTCTTTGTATTCATGGCCCGAATCAACTGCTTCTATTGGAAGTAGGCCTATTTGAAAGTATTCCAAATACATGATTTCAAATACCAAACAGACCTGGGTTCAAATGCATGGGAGCATTTATTTCTATTTAAAAAAGCACTATGTTCAAATTAGCGCAATGAGAGTTAATCAGTTCTAAAATGTTAATGCACGTTTTTATTGTGATTAATCGCATTGTCTGTAAGTATTCAAAATACCCTGAAAACATCTTGTACAAGTGGGAAATAGGACAAATAAAAGCACCCACCAAATTAGTATTATTATTATTAGATGAGCAGTCCAACAGAAGGCTCCCATCATCACATCACATAACACCCCGAGGGGCGCCTACTGAAGTTAAGAGCCACCAGAAATGGATTTGGCTCAAAGTCTCTCAGACCAACTTCGCTTCAACAGAACAATGGACTCTTTGTGTCACCACCACTGCAACCCCCCATTTTGTTGTGCAAACTGTGCTAGAGTTTAATGTTTGGTATGCCACACTCACAACTGACTGAGGGAGGTTTTGCTGCCATGTGTTATTGGTTTTGTGCATTCAAATGGCTTGAGGATCTTTTTTGCTTTTTCCATGTTGGTATGTCCCTTCAGAAGTTGTGGAAAAATCATTATGTGTAATACATTTTCAGAAGCGAATGTACAGTACTTTTTGAAATTGCGCAATCATTGGAATTAATTTATTTATTTATTCAAGCTTTTGCATAATGTAATGGGTAATGTTTCCTCATGAAACCAGATGACTGGATGTCCTTTGGGTGGTGGATCATTCTTGATACACATGGGAAACTGTTGAGCATGAAAGACCCAGCAGCGTTGCAGTTCTTGACACTCCCAAACCAGAGCGCCTGGCACCTACTACCATACCCCGTTCAAAGGCACTTAAATCTTTTGTCTTGCCCATTCACCTTCTGAATGGCACACATACACAATCCATGTCTCATTTGTCTGGAGGCTTAAATATCCTTCTTTCGCCTGTCTCCTCCCCTTAATCTACACTGATTTTGAAGTGGATTTAACAGGTGACATCAATAAGGGATCATAACATTCACCTGGTCAGTCTATGTCATGGAAAGAGCTAATGTTTTGTGCACTCAGTGTATGTTGATGTGTAGGCCTATTAATTGTATTGAATTAAGCAAGGTCTTGTAACTCATCTGCGTCAGAGGATCCACAAGTAACCACTGCACTGCCACTGAGCTGGTTGTTGAAACAGAGCTTAAAGCAGCTGGTTGCATAATGTACTATAGACCAGTCAGTGGGGATTCAAGTTGAACCTCTCTCACCCCTTAAACCCCTGTTACACAGGAGACTATCTTTAGATGATACTGGGTAAGTCCTCAGGAAGTGAACTGACCTGTGGAGGCCTGTACTAAATAAAGTGTGTGTGAGCCTTCCTAGAGAAAGAATCCTGCTCGCTTTCACTCTGGTCAGTCAGTGGGTTTATCCATGTCTGTGGTTGATGGGGTTTCTCAATCACTTTTTCTCTGTCGACTTTTACTAGATACAGCGGTAGCATTGTGTTAAACATATCTTTTCGATGTGTCATTCTCCGTTTTGTCTCAAACTCAGTCGGTGGTCAATAGACCTAGTGGTTTGGTGGTAGGCTTACTTCTCATAAGTGGGCTATTGCCGCTTATGGTGTGGCCTGAGGTCTGCCAGTACTTCTCACTTGTTGTCCAAAGGCTTTTTCGGCCCGTGACTCATGCAGAAAATCTGAGCAGTGTATTAGCACTGCAACCCCAATTAAAAACCCTGTTATTGTGCAATCCTGGCATCCATTTCACCCATTCTACTTCGAGAGTCTATTTCTAAACTAACAGGTGTGGGTGTATTGTTGGTCCAATTTAGATTGACCCACCTCAAGGGTGGGGAAACATTGTTTGAAATGCGGCGTTTCCCCTGAAGCAAGTCCCATTTTTTTCTCTTTAGTTTTATATCAGAAAACGGCTTTTGTTTTAATACAATAAAAGGGGACCAGGGTAAATGTCCTTCAGATGAAACAATGACAACAGTGATTTGCACAAACATGTACTTTGTTTCACGAAAACAAGAGGGAGGGCCAGAGGGAAATGAGTGAGTGAGTGAGTTTTTTATGTTGTAAAAAGTTTTTTTTTAAAGGCACTCTCAGGGGATCTTTCATCAGATAAGCCCACATTGGGAAGGGCGACACATTGGCGAAGCTACACATTACGTCTTAACACTACGCCACGCAAAACCACACCACAGGAAACATTGGCAATCAGGTTTACTAGGGGACAGGGATAATGGGTCCCTCGACACAAGACACCTGATACTGAATTTTTCTGTGAATCCTATGATCATGGATTCCCTCTGGGACCTGCTTTGGCTCGATCTCAGAGTAGTTCTGCTCTTCCCTCCGTCAGCCAGACCCAGTCAGCTATTCTCTCCCACCATTCTAATCACTGTGCAAACATGACCAGATTTTGGTTGTGTTTGCATAGGGAGGGGGTTTACAGGCTCTCTCACTTGGTTTCCATGGATGAAATGAGAGTCAGTGACAGTGTTTCCATGCCGAGGAAGTTCTTTTTTTAGTACAGTAGCTCGACAGGGGAGACGGTTGTATGATTGGAATTTTGTTTCATATGAAGTTAAAAAAGGAAAATAGAGGTAGAAACTAGCTTAATGATGATATAATTCCAATGGCCATTTTAAATTGAATTGCTCTGTGCATCTTTTTATGGCACACATTAGCCATGAGATGGGTTCTTCAGGGGAGTTATATTACGTACCTAAGAGAACCTGCGTGTGGGTATCCATTCTGTTCAAGAATATGCCGCTAGTAGCTACGCTAATCTTCCCCAGAGCCACAGACACCATGGTTACTCAATGACACAGCAGAGTCAGCAGGTTCTGGGCGACATGGAATAACAAGAGCAAATGGCTGGCGGCGGCACGAGCAGAGAGAGCGGAATGCTTGCCTTGCCTTCACTTTGTTCAGTCTCAGGGGAAAAGCTTGGCGTAATGGTCCTCTGTCCCAAACACACAGCAGCATGCCTCCTGGATTTATCGACCCAGTGCACTTTAGCCGCGCAAGGGAAGCCAGCGAGTTAGTCAGTCCTCGGATATGTCCACAAATAGCACCCTATCCCTTATGTAGTGCACTTCTTTTTATTAGGGCCCATGTGGCTCTGGTTAAAAATGAGAGCACTATATAGGATGTCATTTAAGACTCAACCCAACTCAAGGAAACGCTGTTTTCTTGTGGATCCTCTCACTCTCTTATTCCCCCTTTGCGCCAAGTCACATTAGTGACTTGTTTTGACTCTTGATCATTGAGTGTAAAACAAAACCCACATTGATCTAAACCCTTGTACAGTACCAGTCAAGTTTGGACACACCTACTCATTCCAAATAATGTATTGTGTCATTTGAGTCACTTTTGTTGAAAATGAGAATATAGTATTTTTATAAACACTTCTACATTTGTGGATTAATAATATAATTTCAAGCATTCCGCATGAAGCTGGTTGAGAGAATGCCAAGAGTGTGCAAAGCTGTCATCAAGGCAAATGGTGGCTATTTGAGGAATGTGAAATATATTTTGATTTGTTTAACACTTTTTGGGGGGTTACTACAGTACGTGCTTCCTTGTGTGTTATTTCATAGTGTTGATGTCTTCACTATTATTCTACAATGTACAATGTTGAATGAGTAGGTATGTCTACACTTTTGACTAGTTCTGTAAATGTGACAATGTATCATGTGCTAATAACTGCCTAAGCTTAAATGTCCCTAGAAATAAACTGAATATTTAGCTATTTAACTGTCCAAATGATATGTGGTGTTATTTACAGTTTATAAGGGTCAGGGGTGGTTAGTGGCATGAAAGCCAAAGACCTCGTGGATCCAGGTCGTATGTGCCTTCTTTTTAAAGGTGTATTGGCTGTCCTGGCCACAGAGGCTGTGCTAACGTTTGACCCAAATCTAGCCAGAGCTTTCCCTGTAAAAAAAACAAACACATTTTTCCCAGAACAGACCAAGGACTTGTTCTTGCCACACATTCACTATGAGGGTTCTGGTGAGGCTACATTGTTTTAAATACATTTTTCTTGTACTCAATTTGTATTTTCTTTCCTGTTATTGTTACTGATTTCGACAGACAAACAGGAAAGGTTTGAAGCAGGAAATGTGTACAATATTGGGATTTACAGCACGGTCACAAAAGATTGACACAAGACGTGTCTATTTTATGGAACGAGCAGATTGATAGTGCATAAATCGTGACCTTTTCATGTTAATTGCCACGCTATGTGTAGCAGAAAAAAAGAATCAGGGACACAAATCCAAACAAAGATGGCAACAACTCAGACCACGAGACAGCTCGTGCCCCATGTACAGTGCCTTGCGAAAGTATTCGGCCCCCTTGAACGGCCCCCTTGAACTTTGCGACCTTTTGCCACATTTCAGGCTTCAAACATAGATATAAAACTGTATTTTTTTGTGAAGAATCAACAACAAGTGGGACACAATCATGAAGTGGAACGACATTTATTGGATATTTCAAACTTTTTTAACAAATCAAAAACTGAACAATTGGGCGTGCAAAATTATTCAGCCCCCTTAAGTTAATACTTTGTAGCGCCACCTTTTGCTGTGATTACAGCTGTAAGTCACTTGGGGTATGTCCCTATCAGTTTTGCACATCGAGAGACTGACATTTTTTCCCATTACTCCTTGCAAAACAGCTCGAGCTCAGTGAGGTTGGATGGAGAGCATTTGAACAGCAGTTTTCAGTTCTTTCCACAGATTCTCGATTGGATTCAGGTCTGGACTTTGACTTGGCCATTCTAACACCTGGATATGTTTATTTTTGAACCATTCCATTGTAGATTTTGCTTTATGTTTTGGATCATTGTCTTGTTGGAAGACAAATCTCCATCCCAGTCTCAGGTCTTTTGCAGACTCCATCAGGTTTTCTTCCAGAATGGTCCTGTATTTGGCTCCATCCATCTTCCCATCAATTTTAACCATCTTCCCTGTCCCTGCTGAAGAAAAGCAGGCCCAAACCATGATGCTGCCACCACCATGTTTGACAGTGGGGATGGTGTGTTCAGGGTGATGAGCTGTGTTGCTTTTACGCCAAACATAACGTTTTGCATTGTTGCCAAAAAGTTCAATTTTGGTTTCATCTGACCAGAGCACCTTCTTCCACATGTTTGGTGTGTCTCCCAGGTTGCTTGTGGCAAACTTTAAACAACACTTTTTATGGATATCTTTAAGAAATGGCTTTCTTCTTGCCACTCTTCCATAAAGGCCAGATTTGTGCAATATACACCTGATTGTTGTCCTATTGACAGAGTCTCCCACCTCAGCTGTAGATCTCTGCAGTTCATCCAGAGTGATCATGGGCCTCTTGGCTGCATCTCTGATCAGTCTTCTCCTTGTATGAGCTGGAAGTTTAGAGGGACGGCCAGGTCTTGGTAGATTTGCAGTGGTCTGATACTCCTTCCATTTCAATATTATCGCTTGCACAGTGCTCTTTGGGATGTTTAAAGCTTGGGAAATCTTTTTGTATCCAAATCCGGCTTTAAACCTCTTAAACAACAGTATGTTCTCTGCGCTTTTAACGGACCTCTGAGACTATCACATTGCAGGTGCATTTATACTGAGACTTGATTACACACAGGTGGATTGTATTTATCATCATTAGTCATTTAGGTCAACATTGGATCATTCAGAGATCCTCACTGAACTTCTGGAGAGAGTTTGCTGCACTGAAATTAAAGGGGCTGAATAATTTTGCACGCCCAATTTTTCAGTTTTTGATTTGTTAAAAAAGTTTGAAATATCCAATAAAGGGTCGTTCCACTTCATGATTGTGTCCCACTTGTTGTTGATTCTTCACAAACAAAAATACAGTTTTATATCTTTATGTTTGAAGCCTGAAATGTGGCAAAAGGTCGCAAAGTTCAAGGGGGCCGAATACTTTCGCACGGCACTGTACCTGAGCATTTTGAGGTACTACTTAAAGGGATACTTCGGGATTTGGGCTATGAGGTGCCTTATCTACTTCACCAGAGTTCCGATTAACATGTGGATACCGTTATTATGTCTCTGTGTTCAGTAAGGAAAGAAGTTAGAGGTAGTTATGTGGAAGTATGTGTATCTGCTAGCATTGCCCCATGTACCATGGGGAATGAAATTATTGATGAATATGAGCAATAGTTATAGAATAAATAATTCAAATACTGAGCTATATTGTATATTATTTATCCACATAAATAATATCCACATAATTTACTATTCTTTTATATTGGGCACAAAATAATCTGAAACACAACCAAAATGATCAGCAAATGCATCCAACAAGTTTGTAAAGGTACAACCTTCATGTAGTCATTGCCTGCTAGGAATTAATTAATTCATTCATTATAAGAATCTTTAGTGGTGTCAATAATTTGGACCCCTACCTTTTTGAGAGAAAAAATGTATTACTTGCTGAACAAATATCTTTCTCTGAGCAATTCTATTAGTATAAAATAATACTATTACCTTGTTTTTTTTGCATACAATATAACTCACAATTTTAATTATTTTATTTTATACAGTCATTAAATATTGCTCATCTTTATCAAGGGTGTCAATAATTTCAGACCCCAATGTTGATATGACCTCATCTTGACCCAGTCAGACTTTTTCTATACTCCGCGCAGTAAAATGTCCCCTGGGATAGCTGCCGGGGGACTACGAAGAGAGAGAGAGTGGATTACGGGCATCTGATTACGGCAGTGAGGTTTCACTAAGGCGATGCCCCCTGTAAAGGAACATGAACGTTGACAGAGGCTGTCCTCCGGGTTACAGTACGTTGTTGTTGCACTATCCTCGCTTTACTCTTGTTCTGTGTTCTCAAATTCACTTCAGATTGGAGTGATTCTACGAAGGTTCAATCCCCTGTGATGGACTCACTGCAATAAGCTTATTGAGTCTGTGTCAAAGGGGATTGAGTATTAACCTGAAATGTTAAGATGAAAAACCAGCACTGTTATCCTACTGTACAATATGCCTATTCTGGAATTCCCCAGGATAAATACAATGTGTTGTTATAGCAGATACTGTTTGCTCTTTATCATGACAAAATGAACTTTTAGACATTTTGTAGTCATGTGACTGCACAGGATCACTGTTTTATTAGTTTAGATGATTCTAAACAGTGCATACTGTTGAATGCTGTACTATGAGAAACAGTGGAGACTGCTGAGGAGAGGACGGCTGATAGTAATGGCTGGAATGGAGTCAATGGAATTGTATCAACCACCCAGAAACCATATATTTGATACCATTCCATTGACTCCATTACAGGTATTATTATGTGTCGTCCTCCCCTCAGCAGCCTCCACTGATGAGAAACCAGATGTGTGACGGTCATGGAATGTTGAATGACGATTATCGGCCAGCCAAATGAAGCGGTCACCATACACTATACAGTTGAAGTAGGAAGCTTACATACACTTAGGTTGGAGTCATTAAAACTTGTTTTTCAACCACTCCACAAATTTCTTGTTAACAAACTATAGTTTTGGCAAGTCGATTAGGACATCTCCTTTGTGCATGACACAAGTCATTTTTCCAACAATTGTTTACAGACAAATTATTTCACTTATAATTCACTGTATCACAATTCCAGTGGGTCAGAAGTTTACATACACTAAGTTGACTCTGCCTTTAAACAGCTTGGAAAATTATGTCATGGCTTTAGAAGCTTCTGATAGGCTAATTGACATCATTTGAGTCAATTGGAGGTGTACCTGTGGATGTATTTCAAGGCCTACCTTTAAACTCAGTGCCTCTTTGTAGTACTCCACAAGTCTGGTTCATCCTTTGGGAGCAATTTCCAAATGCCTGAAGGTACCACGTTCATCTGTACAAACAATAGTACGCAAGTATAAACACCATGGGATCACGCAGCCGTCGTACCGCTCAGGAAGGAGACACGTTCTGTCTCCAAGAGATTAACGTACTTTGGTGCGAAAAGTGAGAATCAATCCCAGAACAACAGCAAAGGACCATGTGAAGATGCTGGAGGAAATGGGTACAAAAGTATCTATATCCACTGTAAAACAAGTCCTATATTGACATAACCTGAAAGGCAGCTCAGCAAGGAAGAAGCCACTGCTCCAAAACCGCCATTAAAAAAAACATACAACTGCACATGGAGACAAAGATCATACTTTTTGGAGAAATGGCCTCTGGTCTGATGAAACAAAAATAGAACTGTTTGGCCATAATGACCATCGTTATGTTAGCAGGAAAAGGGGGGATGCTTGCAAGCCGAAGAACACCTTCCCAATAGTGCAGCACGGGGGTGGCAGCATCATGTTGTGGGGGTGCTTTGCTGCAGAAGGGACTGGTGCACTTCACAAAATAGATGGCATCAAGGGAAATTATGTTGATATATTGAAGCAATATCTCAAGACATTGGTCAGGAAGTTAAAGCTTGGTCCCAAATGGACAATGACCCCAAGCATACTTCCAAAGTTGTGGCAAAATGGCTTAGGGACAACAAAGTCAAGGTATTGGAGTGGCCATAAAAGTCCTGACCTCAATCCCATAGAAAATGTGTGGGCAGAACTGAAAAAGCCTGTGCGAGCAAGGAGGTCTACGAACCTTCTTGAATAAAGTGGTGATCCTAACTGACCTAAGACAGGGAATGTTTACCAGTATTAAATGTCATGAATTGTTAAAAACTGAATTTAAATGTATTTGGCTAAGGTGTATGTAAACTTCCGACTTCAACTGTATATTCAAAAGTATGTGGACACGCCTTCAAATTAGTAGATTTGGCTATTTCAGACACACCCGTTGTTGACCGGTGTATAAAATCAAGCATACAGCCATGCAAGCTCCATAAAACAAACATTGGCAGTAGAATGACCTTACTAAAATGCTCAGTGACATTCAACGTGGCACTGTCATAGGATGTCAGCTTTCCAACAAGTCAGTTCGTCAAATGTCTGCCCTGCTAGTGCTGCCCCGGTCAACTGTAAGTGCTGTAATGAAGTGGAAATGTCTAGGAGCAAAAACGGCTCAGCCGCGAAGTGGTAGGCCACACAAGCTCACAGAACGGGACTGCAGAGTGCTGAAGTACATAGAGCGTAAATATTGTCTGTCTTCGGTTGCAACACTCACTACCGAGTTCCAAATTGCTTCTGGAAGCAACGTCAGCACAAGAACTGTTCATCGGGAGCGTCATGAAATGGGTTAACATGGCCGAGCAGTCTCCCACAAGCCTAACACCTCGATCACACCGACAGCGTCGTTACGTAAAATGGTACGCTGCATCCTTCGAATATGTACGCAACGAAAGTTTAACATTCACCTTCTGCTACCATTTCTGTGAAGCTGTCGACGCATACAGTTTGATCCATACGTTCAAGAATAACAACTTGTGCACCACACAGAACACACTGCATTTGCCTCTACATCGCAATGCTGCATGGCAAACACAGCTTTTTATTGGAAAGGAATGTACTTCTGGTGTACCAAAATGCAATGACACTGTCGGTGTGAGCGAGGCGTAAGATCAACATGCGCAATGTGAAGCGTCGGCTGGAGTGGTGTAAAGCTTGCTGCCGTTGGACTCTGGAGCAGTGGAAATGTGTTCTCTATAGTGATGAATCACGCTTCACCATCTGGCAGTCCGACAGACAAATCTCGTTTTGGCAGATGCCAGGAGAACGCTACTATGGTGCCAACTGTAAAGATTGGTGGAGGAGGAAAAATGGACTGGGGTGGTTTTTCATGGTCTGTGCTTCCAACTTTGTGGCAACAGTTTGGCGAAGCCTCTTTCCTGTTTCAGCATGAAAATGCTCCCGTGCACAAAGCGAGGTCCATACAGAAATGGTTTGTCGAGATCGGTGTGGAAGACTGGAACTTGACTGGCCTGCACAAAGCCCTGACCTCAACCCTATCAAACATCTTTGGGATGAATTGGAATGCTGACTGCGAGCCAGGCCCAATTGACCAACATCAGTGCCCGACCTCACTACGGCTCTTGTAGCTGAATGGTAGCGAGTCCCCTCAGCAATGTTCCAACATCGAGTGGAAAGCTATCCCAGAAGAGTGAAGGCTGTTATAGCAGAAAAGGGGGGCACCAACTCCATATTAATGCCTATGATTTTGGAATGAGATGTTTGAAGAGCAGGTGTTCACATATTTTTTGGTAATGTGGTGTAATAACCTTCAAAATGCTGCCATAAAAATAGAACGGATAGAATGGTGGTCCCCCAGGAAGTAAAAGCAGGTAGTATACCCATCAATATGTGCTGTGGTTTGTTGATTCAACCCAACTGACATTACAAAAAATACATTCTATTGCATGAGCCACAGCAGTTAACATCATCTGAATGAACATAAACTCAATCTTCTGTTCAAACTATTGCATCCCAATACCAGACAGCCATTGAGATTGTACCCATGAGTTTACCAGTCAAATTTCCAGGGTTAGAGGGTCCAAGCACGTTCTATTCATTCTATTTCTATGTGTGCTGCTGCTTGTTTCAGCAAGGAGCAACACTGTTTCATCAAGTAGTTAAGAGTCCATGTTACCGCAGAAACAGATTCAATGTCACGAATGTCTGCCCCGTCTTGAGTCAGCTGTTCGTTGACATAAGATGGGTTATTTTATTTTCATTACGGTCTTCATCCATAACCGTTGGTTACGCGGTTATACAATAACTGTGCCAGACCTACAAACCAGCATTAGTCTTGTGTGGGCGGCTAGTCCTTGTGGCTCTTTGAGTCCAGTCAGCGTGGCCAGCGTCACAGAGCCGGGGTTCTGCCTGTAGTCTGCCTCTAAACCCAGGGCTCATTAGCACAATGCCATGTGATAACCCAGGGATTAGACTGTGATTTAAACACCAACCTCAATAACCCTCCTCCTCATTTCCCCCATCCAAAAGCCAAATCAAACATGCTGCATACAATCACAGCATTATTCCCCCTGCTCTGTGTTCACTGTTCACCCCCCTCGTCACTTTTTTAAGCTCACTACTGTAGTACTAGCCCACCTTGCGGGTAGAACCGAGGGGGAGACTGTGTGTGCTCTGGTGTGTGCATGATATAGCACAAGGTCAATGCAGAGAGCTTCCCCCACCTGGCTGTAACCCTCTCTGTCTGTGTCGGGTGGACACTCTGAAATTATAGCCGTCCGTGCCCTTGCCCAAACATCAGACTGTTACCATGGTTACTCCATGGCTATCAGTCTGAAGGATGTTGCTGGGGAAAAGACTCAATAGGTCTCTACAAGCCAGAATGTTGAATAAAATGATGTTTGAGGTGACTTTACCGGTTGTCCGTGCGCTTGGTCGTTTTAGCAGCAGCAGGAGGTAGAGAGGGTATCCACGGGAAAGTGTTGTTTACCTGACTTTTTGTGGCACTGGTATGGTCTGTCGCTTATATTTTCAATCTCTTGATTCATTGCACGTGATGCACAATATGTAAACAATAGCCAAATGTAACCGAATTTAGTCGACCGAAGCACGTTTCCTCGCAACAAGCTGGAAGTGTGCAACCAGAGGCTCAGCCATACTGTGCAAGTAAGTGTTTGCGCGTGCGAATTGCATCAGTATGGAAACTAAAAACCAGAGGTACAAACTAATATACACACCAGCGTACTGAAAGTCGGGTTAATAACACTACTCTGTTGATATTTTGTCTTAATCTTCGAGCAGCAGAAGGACAAACCACACAGACAACCGGTAGAGCAAGTTGGGATTTCAGGCCCGGTGACAGAGTAATCACATTAGCCCTATGGGTGAATAATTCATTCACTGGATAGCTGGATTACGGACCGTTTCAGCTCTTTCTCTCCACACACACACACACACCCTCCCCCATCGACATCGACATCATAGTCTATCTAAAGGGCTCGATTGATTATGGATTCAGTTCTTTGTCTGAGAGTGCCTCCGCTGACAAAAGAAGCTGGGAGGGATGAATATGAAGAGAAACAGCTGAGAATGTAGGAGTGTAATGTCATTATCTTAGTGCAGTAATACATTGTCCTTAGTGTGCAGGAGTGCACTGTCTTTATGTTAGTACTGTAAAGTGAAGACAGACCTGGGGTGCTGTGTCTCTGACACAGCTGTGCTGGGGCTGAGTTACCTGCGACAGTGGCGCTGGAACATCGGCTTTGGACCCATTAGTATGGCACACAGTGTTCAGTGGACAGACTAGAGCAGTTAACACACGCAGGGCCATCCCTTTTATGGAATAAATCCATGGAAACACAGCTCTGGGCTGGGCTGGCTGCATAACCTGATGGTTGAAGTGGGATGGAGAGTTCACAACGACAACACATATTCCCTCATCTGATTAAAGTGGTGTGGAAATCCCTCATGAATTTCAATCAATTTCAGTCTTCCTTTTTGTTTAATTAACATTTCAAATCAAATCAAATGTATTTATATAGCCCTTCTTACATCAGCTGATATATCAAAGTGCTGTAAAGAAACAATGCAGGTGTAGAAGCACGGCATTTGTCAGTTGAATGAAGTCAAGCCCATGGTTTTTGACCTTTTATAGGTTAGGTGTTCCGGTAAGCCAGGGCATTACATTTTCTATCAGGCATAAACAGTAGGCTACAGCATGCAGGAAACCTGTTATACTTGATGCACCTAATTAGTGTCATTTTTTAAAGTTTTTAAAGTTCATGACATTTCATTGAAATGATGTGGAAACAACGTTGATTTAACCAATGTGTGCAGTGACAACTAAAAGATACCAAAAAACAAATCAAATCAAAATGCGCCGAATACAACAGGTATTCCCTTACAGGGAATTGCTTACTTACGAGCCCCTAACCAATGCAAATAGTCTGGGTAACCATTTGAATAGATGTTCAGGAGTCTTATGGCTTGGGGGTAGAAGCTGCTTAGAAGCTTCTTAGACCAAGACTTGGCACTCCAGTACTGCTTGTTGTGCGGTATCAGGGAAAACAGTCTTTGACTAGGGTGACTGGAGTCTTTGACAGTTGTTAAGGCCTTCCTCTGACACCGCCTGGTATAGAGGTCCTGGATGGCAGGAAGCTTGGCACTAGTGATGTACTGGGCCGTTCGCACTACCCTCTGTAGTACCTTGCGGTCGGAGGCCGAGCAGTTGCCATTACCAGGCAGTGATGCTCTCGATAGTGCAGCAGTAGAAACTTTTGAGGATCTGAGGACCCATGCCAAATCCTTTCAGTCTCCTGAGGGGGAATAGGTTTTGTCGTGCCCGCTTCACGACTGTCTTGGTATGCTTGTCCTGTAGTCCACAATAATCTGCTTTGTCTTAATCACGTTGCGGGAGAGGTTGTTGTCCTGCCAGTTGTCCTACCACACTGCCAGCTCTCTGAACTCCTCCCTATAGGCTGTCTCATTGTTGTCGGTGATCAGGCCTACCACTGTTGTATCATCAGTAAATTGAGTGATGGTGTTATTTCGTGCCTGGCCGTGAAGTCATGAGTGAACAGGGAGTACAGAAGGGGGCTGAGCACGCACCCCTGAGGGACCCCTGTGTTGAGGATCAGTGTGGCGGATGTGTTGTTACCTACCCTTACCACCTGGGGGCGGACCGTCAGGAAGTCCAGGATCCTGTTGCGTTGTAGAGGGAGGTGTTTAGTCCCAGGGCCCTTAGCTTATTGATGAGCTTTGAGTGCACTATGGTGTTGAATGCTGAGCTGTAGTCAATGAATAGCATTCTCACATAGGTGTTCCTTCTGTCCAGGTGGGAAAGGGAAGTGTGGAGTGCTTGGGGCGGTATGCAAATTGGAGTGGGTCTAGGGTTTCTGGGATGATGGTGTTGTGAGCCATGACCAGCCTTTCAAAGCACCTCATGGCTACAGACGTGAGTGCTATGCGTTGGTAGTCATTTAGGCAGGTTACCTTAGTGTTCTTGGTCACAGGTACTATGGTGGTCTGCTTAAAACATGTTGGTGTTCGACTCGGTCAGAAAGAGGTTGAAAAAGTCAGTGAAGACACTTGCTAGTTGGTCAGCGCATGCTCGCAGTACACGTCCTGGTTATCCGTCTTGCCCTGCGGCCTTGTGAATGTTGACATGTCTAAAGGTCTTACTCACATCGGCTGCGGAGAGTGTGATCACACAGTCTTCCGGTACAGCTGGTGCTCTCATGCATGTTTCAGTGATTTTTGCCTCGAAGCGAGCATAGAGGTGCTTCCCTTTGTAGTCTGTAATGGTTGCAAGCACTGCCACATCCGACGGGCTTCCGAGCCAGTGTTGTACGACTCGATCTTAGTCCTGTATTGACGCTTTGCCTGTTTGATGGTTCGTCGGAGGGCATAGCGGGATTTCTTATAAACTTCCGGGTCCCGCTCCTTGAAAGCGGCAGCTCTAGCCTTTAGCCCAGTGCGAAATGTTGCCTGTAATCCATGGCTTCTGGTTGGGGTATGTACTAGAGGTCGACCGGTGTGTGTGTGTGTGTGTGTGTGTGTGTGTGTGTGTGTGTGTGTGTGTGTGTGTGTGTGTGTGTGTGTGTGTGTGTGTGTGTGTGTGTGTGTGTGTGTGTGTGTGTGTGTGTGTGTGTGTATGTATGTGTATATATATATGTGTAATAATGACAATTACAACAATACTGAATGAACAATGAACACTTTTATTTTAACTTAATATAATACATCAATAAAATCAATTTAGTCTCAAATAAAGTGCAATATGTGCCATGTAAAAAAAGCTAACGTTTAAGTTCCTTGCTCAGAGCATGAGAGTATATGAAAGCTGGTGGTTCCTTTTAACATGAGTTTTCAATATTCCCAGGTAAGAAGTTTTAGGTTGTAGTTATTATAGGACTATTTCTCTCTATACCATTTGTATTTCATATACCTTTGACTGTTGGATGTTCTAATAGGTAATTTAGTATTGCCAGCCTAATCTCGGGAGTTGAAGTCATAAACAGCGCAATGCTTGAAGCATTGTGAAGAGCTGCTGGCAAATGCAGGAAAGTGCTGTTTGAATGAATGCTTAGGAGCCTGCTACTGCCTACCACCGCTCAGTCAGACTGCTTTATCAAATCATAGACTTAATTATAATATAATAACACACAGAAATACGAGCCTTAGGTCATTAATATGGTCAAATCCGGAAACCACCATTTCGAAAATATAACTTTTATTATTTCAGTGAAATACGGAATCGTTCCGTATGTTATCTAACGGGTGGCATCCCTAAGTCTAAATATTGCTGTTACATTGCACAACCTTCAATGTTATGTCATAATTATGTACAATTCTGGCAAATTAGTTCGCAACAAGCCAGGCAGACCCAGACTCTGCGTGCAATGAACGCAAGAGAAGGGACACAATTTGCCTAGTTAATATTGCTAGCTAACATGAATTTATTTGAACTAAATATGCAGGTTTGAAAAAATATATAGTTCTGTGTATTGATATTAAGAAAGGCATTGATGTTTATGGTTAGGTACATTTGTGCTTTTTTCGCAAATGTGCTTTTGTTAAATCATCCCCTGTTTGGCGAAGTTGGTTGTCTTTGTTAGGAAGAAATGGTCTTCACACAGTTCGCAACGAGCCAGGCGGCCCAAACTGCTGCATATACCCTGACTCTGTTGCACAGAACGTAAGGGAAGTGACACAATTTCCCTAGTTAAAAGAAATTCATGGTAGCAGGCAATATTAACTAAATATGCAGGTTTAAAAATATTTACTTGTGTATTGATTTTAAGAAAGGCGTTGATGTTTATGGTTAGGTACACATTGGTGCAACGACAGTGCTTTTTTCTCAAATGCACTTGTTAAATCACCCATTTGTCTTAGTAGGCTGTGATTCAATGATAAATTAACAGGCACCGCATCGATTATATGCAACGCAGGACAAGTTAGATAAGCTAGTAATATCATCAACCATGTGTAGTTAACTAGTGATTATGTTAAGATTGAGTGTTTTTTTTAAAGATTAAGTTTAATGCTAGCTAGCACCTTACCTTGGCTCCTTGCTGCACTCACATAACAGGTAGTCAGCCTGCCACGCAGTCTCCTCGTGGTGTGCAATGTAATCGGCCATAATCTGTGTCCAAAAATGCAGATTAACGATTGTTATGAAAACTTTAAATCGGCCCTAATTAATCGGCCATTCCGATTAATCGGCCGACCTCTAGTATGTACGTACAGTCACTGTGGGGACGACGTCCTCAATGCACTTATTGATGAAGCCAATGACAGGTGTGGTGTACTCTCAGAAAATGCCATTGGAGGAATCCCATAACATATTCCAGTCTGTGCTAGCAAAACAGTCCTGTAGCTGAGCATCTGCTTCACTGGTGCTTCCTGCTTTAATTGTTGCTTGTAAGCAGGAATCAGGAGGATGGAATTATGGTCAGATTTGCCAAATGTAGGGCGAGGGAGAGCTTTGTATGCATCTCTGTGTGTGGAATATAGGTGGTCCAGAGTTAATTTCCCTCTGGTTGCACATTTAACATGCTGATTAGAAATTTGGTAAAACTGATTTAAGTTTCCCTGCATTAAAGTCTCCGGCTACTAGGAGCGTCGCCTCTGGGTGTAGCGTTTTCTTGTTTGCTTATGGCGGAATACAGCTATTTCAATTGTATCTTGGTACCTCTGACTGACAAAGGTGGTATGTAAACAGCTACGAAGATAACAGATGAGAACTCTCTCGGTAGGCAGTGTGATCTACAGCTTATCATGATATACACAACCTCGGGCGAGAAATAGCTCGAGACTTCCTTAGATATAGTGCACCAGCGGTTATTTACAAAACTGTGTGAACACTGGTTAATTCAATGTTGTTTCCACATAATTTCAATGAAATTACATCTAACCAATGTGAAATAGACGTTGAATTGACAACTCTGCCCAGTGGGAACACATTGTGAATTATTGCACTGACAAGAGTCATTCATGTCATTCAAGGTTAAGACATGAACCTTGAAAAATTACACTAATCAGGTGCATCAAGTATAACAGGTGTCCTACATGCTGGAGGCTACTTTTTATGCCTGTTATAAATCTCTCATGTCCTAGCTCACCGGAACACCTAACCGATAAAGAGACAAACCATGGGCTTGACTTCATTCAACTGAGAAAGGGAAATTAAACAAAAAGGAAGACTGAAATTGAGTGAAATTCAAGAGGGATTTCCACACCACTTTAATCAGATGAGGGAACATGTGACTAAACATAGATGGCTCATTCATCACAAAACCCACTGATATTGCTAACTACTTTAATGACATTTTAATTGGCAAGATAAACAAACATGCCAGCAACAAACACTGACACTACACATGCAAGTATATCTGACCAAATTATGAAAGACAAAAATTATACTTTTGAATCCCATAAAGTCATTGTGGAAGAGGTGAAAAGGTTATTGTTGTCTATCAACAATGACAATCTGGATGGATAATTACTGACGATAATAGTGGGTGATATTGCCACTCCTATTTGCCACATCTTCAATTTAAGCCGACTAGAAAGTGTGTGCCCCCAGGCCTGGAGGGAAGCGAAAGTCATTCCGCTACCCAAGAATAGTAAAGCCCCCTTTACTGGCTCAAATGGCCGACCAATCAGCCTGTTACCAACCCTTAGTAAACTTCTGGAAAATATTGATACAATGCTATTTCACAGTAAACAACTGACTTTTCGCACACTTATAGGAAAGGACACTCAACAAGCACAGCACTTACACAAATGACTGATTTATTTTATGACTGAAATTATTGATAAAATGATTGGGGGGACTGTTTTGTTAGACTTCAGTGCAGCTTTTGACATTATCGATCATAGTCTGCTGCTGGAAAAACGTATGTATAAGGGCTTTACACTCACTGCTATAATTTGGATAAAGAGTTAATTGTCTAACAGAACACGGAGGGTGATCTTTCATGGAAGCCTCTCAAACATAATCCAGGTAGAATCAGGAATTCCCCAGGGTAGCTGTTGTCATGAATGTCCTGACCAGGTCAGGTTACAGGAGACCACAACCCTACAGATTATCTCTCAACCTCAACAGAGGAGGAGAGATATAGGGGTCTGAAGATGTGGGGGGTTTTATAAACCCTCACGCCCCTGGTAAATCTCAGGCTACAGACAAATTCCTTTGTCCTATTACTATGGAGAACCAGCCTCAGAACATTAAACATGAAATAAAGGGACTTTGGAACAATGGTTTCCGTCAGCCACAATGGTGGTCATGACGATAGATGGAATATGAAAATGTATGTCATTTACAGGAGGACTACGTGACCCCAGCTGCAGCAAGGTCTAAAAAGTAAACAAAAATCCTTTTCTACCCAAGCTACGGATGAGTAGCTGTGTCTAAGCGGGTGAATTCAAGTCGAACCACCTAGCCTCCATCTCCCATCGAATTGTGGTATCTAAAGGGTTTCATTCCTATGCTGTGAGCTACAGAGCTGTCTGTCCTCAGAAGACCCCTTCCAGAGCAAAGGGTGAGGGAACAGACTCCTAAGCCCAAAAGGACACTGACATTGGGAGGACTCTCAGAGAGGTGCGCCGGAGTAGCGCGTCATCGAACAGCTGAAGGCCTACGCAGAGAATCCTCTGAGATCATCCCCACGTAATTACATAATTATATTCTGACCCATAAGAGCGGCAGTTTGGGGCAAGGCTAGGGTTAGAATAGCATAGCTGACAAATTCACCCAAATGTATATTTCTCTTGTGTACTTTGTTTTCTCTCTCTATTGAAATCTTCATCGTGGGTAACACGCGCCATAGTGTGTTGGCCCGTTATACTTAGTTCTAATCAATAGCCTATAATGTGTTTTTGTCTATGTGTATCTTTTATCATCATTTGAGCTTTTTAGTAAATAAATATTCAACTAAGATTGGTGTGGAACGAATTCATTGGTGAGACCCGGGTCCGTGCAGATTCACGGGCTATACGACGTTCAGAACGAGATTGGTAGAGGCAACTGGTTAATTAGCGGCTGTTGTAAAATGGATATTCTGATATTCTTTGAGTTAATTTGGGAAATAGAAACTCAATAAAAACTAGTTTTCCCATGGTGCCCCAGGTTAATGAGTTAATAATTGCTTGATTCAGTTAATCTAGGATGGGGAGAAGTCTGTCCATGGTAAGGCACTGTTCTGCCTTATAAACAACACTATCAACAAGGCAGGTCCTACAGGCCTTAGTTTTGTCGCACCTGGACTGCTGTTCAGTAGTGTGTTCAGGTGCCACAAAGAGGGACTTGGGAAAATTGCAGTTGGCTCATAACAGGGATTACCTTTAAGTACACAGAGAGCTAACATTAATGACATGCATGTCAATCTCTCATGGCTCAAAGTGGAAGTGACTTCATCATTCATTGTTTTTGGAAGAGGTGTATGTACAGAGCTGTCTGTTTTAAAATGCTAGCACACAGCTCGGACACCCATGCATACCACACAAGACATGCCACCAGAGGTCTCTTCACAGTCCCCAAGTCCAGAACAGACTATGGGAGGTGCACATTACTACATAGAACCATGACTACAATGATCTCTATTTCACATCAGGTAACTGATGCAAGCAGTAGAATCAGATAAAAATACACCTCATGGAACAATGGGGACTGTGGAAGAGACACACACAAAGGTACAGACACATGCATACGCACACATTGTGATATTGTTGTATGGTGGTATTGAACATTGTGTGTTGTGGTGGGGTAGGGATGTTAAATGATTTACTGTTTTGTCTTTAGCTCATTCGGCACCAACATATTTCTCTGCCTTGGCAGCAACTAAATGGGGATCCCTAATAAATACACATTTGATGATGTTGAAATGGTGCTGGAGTAGTGGGGCAGTTCCTGTTTTTGTGTGACTTGCGGTAACTCTCAGGTTTTAAGTCAATAGTTGTTTAGTAGACCAAAAATGTCAAACATTAACTTGCTAGACCATGCTGTATTAAGTCATGTAACTGTTCGTTTGTGGGGAGGTGTTGCTCTCTGGTTTTATGATGAAACTAAAGTGTGGTTGAATTTATTCTGCCACTGTCTTCTTATTGGGATTTTTTTTCTTCTTCGTCTTCTGATTGGCTTAAACCCAACAGATTATGGGGACATTCTATGAAAAGGGCTAGGCTATATATTTGGGGCGGCAGGTAGCTTAGTGTTGAGAGCGTTGTGCCAGTAACCGAAAGGTTGCTAGATCGAATCCCCGAGCTGACAAGGTAAAAATCTGTCGTTCTGCCCTGAACAAGGCAGTTAACCCACTGTTGGGCCGTCATTGTAAATAAGATTTTGTTCTTAACTGACTTGTCTAGTAAAATAAAGGTTAAATATACAATTAAAATAAATGTAAGTATTACATCGTTTTAACACTGTATACCACCATATAACATCATAAAACAGAAGCATAACACACACCAACTTGCTTATGGAAAGCCAATCGTTTGTGTCATGCCAGCCAGTGTGACTTGCTATTAGGGACACCAGCTGTGTCATTATATTGTGAACACAGGATAATTGTGAGTAGTGGACTGTTGCAAAGATATGTTCCTGGTAACAAAACAAACTCATGTATGTGGATGGATGAACGGGTAGTAGAGAGTCTAATCTATTCTAACTCAGGAAACTTAATGTTTCCTGTTATACTTGATGTACCTGATTTACTGTCATTTTTCAAAGTTCATGTTTTAACCCTGAATGACATGAATGACTCTTGTCAGTGCAATAATTCGCAATTCGCAAGTTCCCACTGGTCATAGACGTCAATTCATCATCTATTCCACATTGGTTCAATTTCATTTCATTGAAATGATGTGGAAACAACTTTGAATTAACCAGTGTGTGCACAGTGGGTTAATAAATATGCATTGAAAGAGGTGTTCTTTGCTATTGGAGATTCATGTAACCTCTTGCTGTGTGTTCCAGCTGCTACGAGAGCTGAAACACCCCAACGTGATCGCCCTGCAGAAAGTGTTCCTGTCCCACAGTGACAGAAAGGTCTGGCTCCTTTTCGACTATGCCGAGCATGATCTCTGGGTAAGTGATTCATCATGACCGCCAGTTAGACAACCTGTTTTTGTTTGGATGTGTCATCAACTTGTTCTGTTGGTTGTTTCATCTTTGTTCTTGATGTTTTCCTGTCTGTACCATTTATGTATGTATGTATGTATGTATCTATGTACACTACCGTTCAAAAGTTTGGAGTCACTTAGACATGTTCTTGTTTTTGAAAGAAAGGCCATTTTTTTTTGTCCATTTTAAAATAACATCAAATTGACCAGAAATACAGTGTAGACATTGTTAATGTTGTAAATGACTATTGTAGCTGGAAACGGCTGATTTTTAATGGAATATCTAAATAAGGCGTACCGAGGCCCATTATCAGCAACCATCACTCCTGTGTTCCAATAGCACGTTGTGTTACCTAATCCAAGTTTATCATTTTAAAAGGCTAATAGATCATTAGAAAACTATTTTGCAATTATGTTAGCACAGCTGAACACTGTTGTCCTGATTAAAGAAACAATAAAACTGGCCTTCTTTAGACTAATTGAGTATCTGGAGCATCAGCATTTGTGGATTCGATTACAGGCTCAAAATGGCCAGAAACAAAGGACTTTATTCTGAAACTCGTCAGTCTGTTCTTGTTCTGAGAAATGAAGGCTATTCCATGCGAGAAATTGCCAAGAAACTGAAGATCTCGTACTACTCCCTTCACAGAACAGTGCAAACTGGCTCTAACCAGAATATAAAGAGGAGTGGGAGGCCCCGGTGCACAACTGAGCAAGAGGACAAGTACATTAGTGTCTAGTTTGAGAAACAGATGCCTCACAGTTCCTCAACTGGCAGATTCATTAAATAGTTCCCTCAAAACACCAGTCTCAACGTCAACAGTGGAGAGGCGACTCCGTAATGCTGGCCTAGGCAAAGTTCCTCTGTCCAGTGTCTGTGTTCTTTTGCCCATCTTAGTCTTTTCTTTTTATTGGCCAGTCTGAGATATGGCTTTTTCTTTGCAACTCTGCCTAGAAGGCCAGCATCCCAGAGTCGCCTCTTCACTGACGTTGAGACTGGTGTTTTGTGGGTACTTTTTAATGAATCTGCCAGTTGAGGACTTGTTTCTCAAACTAGACACTAATGTACTTGTCCTCTTGCTCAGATGTGCACCGGGGCCTCCCACTCCTCTTTCTATGGGGCGGCAGGGTAGCCTAGTGGTTAGAGCGTTGGACTAGCAGCCGAAAGGTTGCAAGTTCAAATCCCCGAGCTGACAAGGTACAAATCTGTCATTCTTCCCCTGAACAGGCAGTTAACCCACTGTTCATAGGCAGTCATTGAAAATAAGAATTTGTTCTTAACTGACTTGCCTAGTTAAATAAAGGTAAAAAAATTAAAATCAGGACAACAGTTTTCAGCTGTGCTAACATAATTGCAAAATGGTTTTCTCGTGAACATGTAGCCTTTTAAAATGGTAAACTTGGATTAGCTAACACAATATGCCATTGGAACACATGAGTGATAGTTACTGAAAATGGGCCTCTGTACAACTATGTAGATATTCCATTAAAAACCAGCCGTTTCCAGCTACAATAGTAATTTACAACATTAACAATGTGTACACTATATTTCTGATCAATTTGATGTTATTTTAAAGGACAAAAAATGTGCTTTTCTTTCAAAATCAAGGACATTTCTAAGTGACCCCAAACTTTTAAATGGTAGTGTATATTGTGAAACCTAGGTGTTTTCAGTCTCTTGCTTGATACATTTCTCTACACCACTCCCTCTGATCTCCTTTCAGCACATCATCAAGTTCCACCGAGCCTCCAAGGCCAATAAGAAGCCCATGCAGCTGCCGAGAGGGATGGTCAAGTCTCTCCTATATCAGATTCTGGACGGGATCCATTACCTTCATGCCAACTGGGTGCTTCACAGGGATCTGGTGAGTAGAGCGTAGTATCAGTGTCCATTTACAGTGTTGCTACACCTGCTCACTGACACCTCAACCACTGATCAAATCAAATCAAAATGTATTTGCCACATGCACCGAATACAACAAATGTAGACTTTATCATTAAATGCTTACTTACAAGCCCTTCACCAACAGTGCAGATCAAGAAGTGTTAAGAAAATATTTATATAGACTGAAATAAAAAGTAATAATAAAAAGTAACACAATAAGAATAATGAGGCTTCCGAGTCAGTGTGTGGGGGTACAGGTTAGTTGAGGTAATTTGTACATGTAGGTGGGGGTGAAGTGACTCTGCATAGATAATAAACAGCGAGTAGCAGCAATGCACAAAAGGGGGTAGAAGCTGTTGAGGAGCCTTTTGGTCCTAGAGCCTTTTGGTCCTCGCCGTACACGGCAAGCGGTACGGCAGTCTATAACCAGGGTGACTGGAGTCTCTGACAATTTTATGGGCTTTCCTCTGACACTGCCTATTGTATAGGTCCTGGATGGCAGGGACCTCGGCCCCAGGGATGTACTGGGCCGTTTGACTCAACCCTCTGTAGCGCTTTACGGTCAGATGCTGAGCAGTTGCCATACCAGGCGGTGATGCAACCGGTCAGGATGCTCTCGATCGTGCAGCAGTAGAACCTTTTGAGGATCTGAGGACCCATGCTAAATCTTTTCAGTCTCCTGAGGGGGAAAATGTTTTCTCATGCCCTCTTCACAACTATTTTGGAATGTTTGGACCATGATAATTAGTTTGTGATGTGGACATCAAGGAACTTGAAACTCTCGACCCGCTTCACTACAGCCCCGTTGATGTTAATGGGGGCATGTTCGGCACGCCTTTTCCTGTAGTTCACGATCAGCTCCTTTGTCTTGCTCACATTGAGGGAGATCAGTCTTCACTGATCTGTCCTTTTCCTATTGGTCATTGATCTGAACTGTGGTACAGGCTGCTTTTAACCAATAGGATGCATGCAAAGAAGTCACTTGTTTGCTTGCATATCTAAGAGCAGCAATGAGTGGTGTCTACTGCAACAACTATCCTAAAAGAAACCCTCTCGCCAACGAACTGAATCCTGTTATGTTCTGGCACAGGTGCTGTTAAATCCTTGTACACTTTATTATTAGAGTTTTAACGCCGTTGGCTGTGGAATAAAGTATCTCGGCTGGTTAATGTTTTCAATTCTACCCACCTACCGCCACCACCCAACCTGTACTCTAGCACCCATGTGAGATTTTCTCCCCCACGGTTTTCCCACAGTGTTTTCAGTGTCATGTATTAATGGATTCCAAGGGAAGCCAAGCTTTCCCAACAATGTGACTATGATTATTATTATTTTTTAAATCATCTTTCGTCTCTCTGTCTTTCATAATTTTCCTTCAATTCGCCAGAGGCTGAATGTATCTCACCGGTGAAAGCTTACGAGCAAGTGAAACAGCACCCCTCTGTCTCAGTATATGTAGGCCATCTATCTGATGCAGTCTGGTCAAAAATAGTATGACATTGTTGTCACCCGTAGCATGGAATGCAAGGGAAGCCAGCGAGCATTTTGCTTCCCTTGATAAAAAGAAATGCTAAAATCATACAAGGGAAGCCCGTTTGGATTTGGCTTCACACCAATCACAAGCTAAATGTTATTTACAGAATTGTCCTCCGGTGGCTAGCTAGCTTGCTAAAATTGTCCCTTTCCTAAATTAGCCATGGATGGGAGATAGGAATTTGGACATATTTTTTAAAATAAAATAAAACTTTATTATCTGTCCTGGCCAATGATTATAATGGTGATTCTGATTTAACCATAAATTCATACATTGTGCCCCTGGTCTGAGAGGATGGAAGTTTAATACGTAGCTAGATGTAGTAGGCTAATGTTAACTAGCTGGACTGGCACATCATTGCCCATGAAAGGAAGTTAGGCTAGCGAGCAAGCATTTTAGCCAGGTGGCCTAGGACAACAAACACTTTCAGGTTATGACAGAGTCATGAAAGAGAGGAGGATAGCATTGGAGTTTCTGGGTAAGTCTACGTGTTTTTTTTCCTTTGCACGCACACAAATAAGTACCATGGACAGCCATATCATATTTTGCTTACGTTGATTAGACTAAGTTGTTTTTGGTATCTTTTAGTTGTCACTATATTAGACTAAACGGAGGTGATTAGATGATGACATTTTGAAGTTGAAATGATGCTGGAGTAGTGGGGCAGTTCCTGTTTTTTTGTGTGACTTGCGGTAACTCTCTGGTTCTAAATCAGTAGTTGTTTAGTAGTCCGAAAATGTCAAACATTAACGTGCTTGACCATGCTGTATTAAGTCATGTAACTGTTTGTTTGTGGGCAGGTGTTGCTCTCTGGTTTTATGATGAAACTCGGGTGTGGTTGAATTTATTCTGCCACTGTGTCCTCTTATTGTTTCGGCCTCGGGCCTATATATCACGGAGGCAAGGGATAAAAACTAACAGGTTATAGATGAAACGGGACGATTATCACAACAGGTTGTAAATGCCTTTTTTCCCCCCCTGGCTTGGCTTCCTCAGTGATTTTACCCATGCACCACTGCTGAGTGTTTTCTGGAAGTGTTTCTCTTATTTGGCTGTTTAAACCTCTCCTCCTTGCAACACTTATCTCTGCAGTTCCTTATTAGAAGCTTTTTTTTTTTGTAGATTGAGATTTTTTTTTTTTGCTCTTCTGATTGGCTTAAACCCAACAGATTATGGTCCAACTTGGACTTTCTATGAAAAGGGCTAGGCTATATTATATTATAACACTGTATGACACTGTATACCAACATATAACACCATTAAACAGAAGCATAACACACACACACCAACTTGCTTATGGAAAGCCAATAGTTTGTGTCATGCCAGCCAGTGTGACTTGCTATTAGGGGCACCAGCTGTGTCATTATATTGATTAAAAACTCATCATGTATGTGGATGGATGAACAGGTAGTAGACAATCTAATCTATTACAACTCATTGATGCCAGCTGTTTGACGTTCACTCACTGCACACTAATTGAGTCAGTCAATTGATGTGACTTCCAATTCATTCCGTCGCTGGAGAGGCAGAGGAAATCAGAGAGTGTATCTTCAAATCCCACAGCTATGGGAACCTTATAAGGTCTCCAAGTCATCCCCTCTTATGCAATCTCTCTCAGGTCTCCCAGATGGCAGCGTCGTGCGATGAAGACCAATGCTAACTCACGTTATATAAATACACAGGGCTCTATCAATCAGGGCCTCAGTCACTGGGCCTACCACATCAGCCTGAGTCGAGTAATGCAGAGATGCAGTTTACAGAGCATGCATGTATTGTAGGCATACTGTTATTAATGGCCTGTAGGCCTACTGTTATGGTGGGGCTCTTTTGGAGTTGAAATCTGATTGATAACATTCAGAGGATAGTGGACCACGCTGTTGTTGATGATGGGGATTGCTAAGCAGTTTATGACATGGTAATAGTGGATTGCTATAATTTTGCTTAGAGATTCTATAGCATAAGCAGGTATTTAATGCCTGGTCAATATATGCGGTTAATGAAACATCCTGGATACAAAAGAACAGACAATGGACTTGTGTGTTTAATTTCATGTGTCTGACCTCAAACACTAATAGAGGCTTAGGGTAAGTCCTGCTGTAGCTGCGTGCCTGTTGCACAAGAAAGCCTTTATCTAAGCAGCGGCCAGGGCTTTCGTCAGTACTACACTCTCAGAAAAAAAGGTGCTTTCTATAACCTAAAAGGGTTCCTCGCCTGTCTCCATAGGAGAACCCTTTGAATAATAATTTTTGGGTTCCATGCCGAACACAGAGGGTTCTACCTGGAACACCAAAGGGTTCTACCTGGAACCCAAAAGGGTGCTCCTATGGGGACAGGTGAATAACCCTTTTGGAACCCTTTTTTCTATGAGTGTACTGTACATGGTCATTTTTCTCATTGGAGGTCCACACTCTCCCTAATCTGAGCATCAACTCTTCTTAATAACTATTTTCTTTGCCACAGGATTCATTTCTCAGTTGTCACTTTCTCTGTATTTTATTCCAAATAAGGTTGATGTATTGCAGTTTAATGTGCTTTCTCAAAGCTAGCACTTCCTGCTATTGTGGATAAAGGCCTGTGCAAATTCCACTCTCAAGCTGGTGGTGTTAGGCATTGGGATATGTGAGTATCAGTTTTGCGCAATTAGTTTGTTACCCTTTCCATTGTGAACTTGTTCTGAAATATGAAAGATTCAAGTTTGTTTTCTACTTCGCATTTTGCTACTCATTGAAAAATGCCACATTCCAGCGCATCTGGATATGGGGTGGTTTTCTATCAATTTTTACTCCACAGTAATGTTGGGGGAGGTGTGTTAGAGTTAGGCTAGAGGGGGGAGTAGCGCAGGCAGCATTCCTATATCTACAGCCACAGGGGTAGATACGAGTAACTGCATGGCTCCCTCCTCCGCTCACTTTGCCCGTTATGCAACATGTAGCCTTGTGCTGCGCTGCACAGCTGCAGAGAAACCAGTCTACCCTACCCCTCCTCTCCAGTAAGCCAAGCAGCCCCGCCCCCTGCTCCTGCCTAAATTATGTAACCCACAATAGCCAGAGAAGTTAGATCCCTCCCCCACCATGCAGACTGTAGCTATACTCCAAACCTGAATACTGCAGTAATTCCTATTTCTGCCAGAAACAAATGTTTGAGGTTGAAAATGCCTTAGACAGTCAATATGTACAGGCTGTAGCCACGTTACACTGAGAGTAAAGTCAGGTTTCAGCTGCAGCAAATGGATGTGCTAGGCTTCTCTCTCTCTCTCTCTCTCTCTCTCTCTCTCTCTCTCACTCTCACTCTCACTCTCACTCTCACTCTCTCACCTGCCTATGGTGGCTCGTTTTCATGATTAATACAAGACGTGCCCTCTGGTGTAATGGAATGTTGTTCATAGCTGGAGTGATCCCTGGCTCCCCGTTGTCACGTGTCACATGTGCCACCAGGAAATGTCAAGGAACAACAGCAATCACACACTGTCCTTTTGTCTGAATATGGACTGTGTGTGTGCCCTCCCGAGGTCTATATCCCGTGTAGAGTGGGCTGTGGCAGGCCTGCGCTGTTACAACTCATAGCGCAGTGTGTAATGGTGTTCTGATAGTACAGTAGAGTGGTTAATGCTTGTGTGTCGAGAAAATAAACAGGTCATTCCTTAATCATAAGACATGTAGGAAGAGGAGGGAACAAAATACTCCAGCGAACGCAAGGACAAAGACACTGAATTAATAATGGCACTACTGTATGGTTCCCAGTGCATGTAAAGATAGTGTGCCTCTGGCACTTGCTGGTCTAAAACAGGGCTATTTTTGACTCTACATGTTTGTTTTTTTGTGAAAGACGGGCACATCCTTGGGGATTGAATTTTCAGACCCACGGAGGGCTTCGGGATATTTATTTTCCAGTCTTGACCCACTCTCATGAAACCTCCTTACATTTCTGGGAAGCTAAGCACATGTTAAGAGTCCAAAACAATCCAAACTTTTGTGGAAAAACTCATCAGACAGCAATATTACCACCTCAATTCAGTGCTCAGTTGACTTTTTCATTGCCCAGTCATCCAATCTCTGTTTTTATGTGAACTTTTTGGTAATTATTACTCACCTGTATGGAAATATGATCTATGGTCAGTGAAATGAATTTCTTTAGTCTGACTGTATTAGCCCACTTATTTAGAATTTGAAAGAGGAGCCGGTGCCAGTCATTTGGGAGTGAAAAGAGACCCTCCTCGAGGGAGTCGTCATTGTGTTTGCAGATAGCGGTGTTTTGTTGTGTGTTTGAATAATAGAGCTCATTATTACTGGGGTTCCTATAGCAACAGCCCATATTTGTTGAGCAGACTGAATCGTATGAGTTTGAGATTCACACACACAGACTCAGGGGACTGACAGAAAATGGAAGGATACACGAAGGATTCAAGATGAAAAAAACAGTGGGCAGGTAGCCTACTGTTTAAGTAGTCATTGGAACAGAATGATGCACTCAATTGACGATTAGTTTTGGATGTGCTGTGTACCTTTTTACACTCAGATGACATGAATGTGCTGTATGGATAATGTATATTGAACAAAAATGTCAATGATTTTACTGAGTTACAGTTTATATAAGGAACTCAGTAATTTGAAATGAAATCAATTAGGCCCTTGTATATGGATGTCACATGCCTGGGCAGGAGCGCAGCCTAGGGTGGACCTGGGAGGGCATAGGCCCACCCACTTGGGAGACTGGCCCACCCACTGGGGAGCAAGGCCCAGCCAATCAGAATGAGGTTTTCACCACAAAAGGGCTTTATTACAGACAGAAATGCTCCTCAGTTTCATCAGCTGTCCGGGTAGCTGGTCTCAGACGATCCCGCAGGTGGAGAAGGTCCTGGGCTGGCGTGGTTACATGTGGGCTGTGGTTGTGAGGCCTGACGTGCTGACAAATTCTCCAAAACAACGTTGGAGGCGGCTTATGGTAGAGCAATGAACATTCCATTCTCTGGCTACAGCTCTGGTGGAAATTCCTGCAGTTGTGTCGTGGGACATCTGCACATTTTTAGAATGACCTTTTGTTGTCCCGAGCACAAGATGCACCTGTGTAATGATCATGCTGTTAATCAGCTTCTTGATATGCCACACCTGTCAGGTGGATGGATTATCTTGGCAACGGAAAAATGCTCACTAACAGGGATGTAAACATCATTTTTGAGAAATTATCTTTTTGTGCGTATGGAAAATGCTTGTGATATTTTATTTCAGCTCATGAAACATGGGACCAACACTTTACATGTTGCTTTTATATTTTTGTTGAGAATATATTGACGGGTAAAGTATTAGATGAAGCAATACTATAACACGGAGGCCATTTTTCTTTGGGCATAAAGCTTTGTAGATGGTGAAAGTGAGAACATCACGGTAAACGGTTATTTGATGTATGTATGTATGTATGTATGTATGTATGTATGTATGTATGTATGTATGTATGTATGTATGTATGTATGTATTCTGCAATTTGAATTGTTGGTACACAGACTGTCTGGCCTTGATTCATATTGTAGCGACCCGCACAGAAAGCTGTGTGTTATGTGTTAGGCTAGGAGGTGGTTGTGTTGTACTGACCAGTACCCGGTGTTCGCGGGGTCCGACATGTCAATCAACCTGCTATCGGCCAATCACGGGAATGCCTGGAATGTTCTGATGCCGGGTATCCTGGTGGTTGGCGGAGTGGCGTGGAGGGGGGTTGGGCAGGGGGGTGGAGCATTGGAAGTTAAGACCAGGTTCAGCCTTTGTTCTCTCTCTCTTACGTCTGGGCTTCACAAGAGAAGGTCACGATTGGCTTGTGGGTTATCTGTCATCTATTTGGCGTGTGCTACGGCCCAAACAGTAGCCTGTGTAAAGTTGGTTTAATAAACCGTCAATTCGCAAACTCAAGCCTCTGTCTGGACAATTGTTCTGTCTGAGGAGATCGCCAGGGCGTCGGAGCGCAGAGGCCGCTTGAGGGAGGACGTTAGAGCGATGGCGGCTGAAGCGGGCATGAGTGCTTCGTCGACTGTATTTCGCGCGGATTCTGGTGGGCGGACCGAAGTGGCGGCGTGACGAGGAATCTGGGGCTCAGGATGTAAACAAACATGGCGGCGCCCAGTTCCCGGCTGCGTCCGTATCTGTTAAGACCCCGAAGTATTCCGGTAAGGCGGATTGGGAAGCTTTTCATGCTCAGTTTGAACTGTTAGCTCATTTTAGGGGGTGGTCGGATGAAGAAAGGGCACTGCAGTTGGCTTTATGCCTCACGGATGAAGCTCCGGCCTGTTTGATATTGATGAGCCCCGAGGACAGGCATGATTATGGTGCTTTCGTGGGAGCACTGAGGAGGCGCTATGGACAGTGTGTACAGCCCGGGCTACTGCGCTCCGAACTGAGTAATAGACGCAGGCAGCCTGGAGAGCCTCTACGGGTGCTAGCTAATGACATTGAGAGCCTCTCTCGGCGGGCATATGCTCACATGCCCCCCTCCGTGCAGAGCGAGCTAGCACGGGACCAGTTCATACAGGCACTCTCTCCTACGGAGCTGCGCATACAGACCCAGCTGGCTCATCCTGAGTCATTGCAGACAGCCTGGAGATGGCTGGAGGCTTCAGCTGGGGCTTTGGCTGGGGGTGCAGGGAGACACACCCTCTGTGCGAGCTGTGGGGCAGAGCATCCCGGAGCCGGAAAAGCCTGCTTGGGTGGCCGAAATGACAAAACTAATTCGGGCTGTGTCGCTACAGGCGGCACGAAACACAAGCTCTGGTCCCAGGGTCTGCTGGGGTTGTGGCCAGCCAGGCCATCTGCGCCGAGATTGCCCCATGTCCCCCAGAGCTCAGGGAAACGGCTCGGGGTCCGCATAGACCGGGTAGTGCGGACCCCTGGCTTTCTATCCCAACCACCATCATCTTCAGGAGGAGCCCACCGGCACAGACGGGAAGCAAGGCTCCACTTCCCCCAGAAGCAGACGAGGGCAAGCGGATGGAGCCTGTTGTTGTGGTGGGCCGGACCTGTGTTGGGGACTTTTGTCATGTCCCTGTCACTGTGGAGGGGGTGCCCTGCTCCGCCCTGGTGGACACTGGGTCCACAGTAACCCTGGTGAGGCCAGATATTGTGCCAGGTTGGACTCAGTGTGAGCCTACAACTGTGCAGCTCCGCACAGTCACAGGTGAGCTGGCACCCATGAAAGGGAAGGGAATAATGACTCTGACAGTAGGGGGCAGGACTGTGCGTCATCCTGTGTGGGTGGCGGCTGTGCAGGACCCTTGTATCCTGGGGTTGGACTTTCTTAGGAGCACAGGCTGCCAGTTAGACCTAAATAGGGGCACACTGAGCTTCCAGGGAGGGATGGAAGTCACCATGGCCCCCCCTAATGTCACATTCACTCAACCCAACAAACCCTTTACTCCAACAGTTAAAGCAGCAGAGACTCATGGCTGCGCCCCCTCCCCCACAGCTGTGTGTGACTTTTCCCCAGTCCCCCTGTCACCTACGGCGGTGTGTTACATTCCCCCAGCTACCTCCATGACACAGCCGTCTGTGAGCCCGGGCCGCACCCCCCCCAGCCCAGCTACCCCAGATGGGAGAGGAGAGGACACTGTCTGCAGTGAGGGAGATATGGGGGAGGAACTGTGTTGGTCTTGATCCCGAGCAGCAGAAACGGTTGTGGCAGTTGCTGTTTGAATTCAGAGACAGCTTTGCGTTGAGTGAGGAAGAGGTGGGTCAGACTCATCTGGTGCAGCATGAGATCGACACAGGTGATGCTCGACCCATCAAGATGCGTCCCCGCCGTATCCCGCTGGCACGCCAGGAGGCGGCAGACAAGGCTGTGTTGGAGATGCAGCGGGCAGACTTCATTGAGCCCTCAGACAGCCCCTGGGCGGCGCCAGTCGTCATGGTTCCGAAGAAGGGGGGCAAGCTGAGGTTCTGTGCGGACTACAGGCGGCTGAATGAGGTAACCAGGAAGGACTCATACCCCATACCACGTATCGATGAGTCGCTGGACCTGGTTAGGGGGTCCTCCTGGTTCTCCTCACTAGACCTCCGCAGTGGCTACTGGCAGGTGCCCCTCCCCAGAGGCCAGAGCCAAAACTGCGTTCTCCACTAACAGAGGACACTGGCAGTTCAAGGTCCTGTGCTTTGGCCTGTGCAACGCTCCAGCTACTTTTGAGCGTTTGATGGACAGGGTGCTGGATGGCATCCCCCGACAGCAGTGTCTGGTATACCTCGATGACATCCTGGCCCATGGCAGCTCCTTCCAGTCAGCCCTGGGGGCGCTACGGCGTGTGCTGGAGAGGGTGGATGCCGCAGGTCTGAAGCTCCACCCCGAGAAGTGCCACTTCATGAGGAGAGAGGTGTCCTACTTGGGCCACCGAGTGGGGAAGGAGGGGATCAGCACCATGGAGGACAAGGTAGGGGCTGTCAGAGACTGGCCAACCCCCACCGACCAGCGTCAGCTGAAGAGCTTCCTGGGCCTGGCCTCGTACTACAGGAGGTTTGTACGGGGCTTCTCAAGCGTTGCTGCTCCACTGAACCGCCTGCTGCCGAAGGACAAGGCTTTCACTTGGACAGTGGAGTGTGAGGAGGCGTTCAACACCCTCAAACGTGCACTGATCGAGGCCCCCGTGCTCGCCCCCCCCCGACCTCACCTTGCCCTTTATCCTGGACACAGACGCGAGCAATGTGGGCATGGGTGGGGTGCTGGCCCAGGTGGGGCCAGAGGGGGAGAGAGTGGTGGCGTACTTCAGCAAAACATTTGACAAACATGAGCGGCGCTACTGTGTCACCCGGCGGGAGCTCTTGGCTGTTGTGGCTTCCGTCAAACACTTCAAGTACTACCTGGGTGGTCTGCCCTTTACTGTAAGGACTGACCACTCTGCTCTCCAGTGGCTCATGTCTTTCAGAGAGCCAGAGGGGCAGGTGGCACGCTGGTTGGAGGAGCTTCAGCTGTATGACTTCACGGTGGTGCACAGGGCAGGGGCACGCCACTCCAACGCCGACGCCATGTCCCGTCGGCCCTGTACTGCAGACGGCTGCCGCCACTGTGAACGGAGAGAGGGACGGGAGAGAGAGCTGCGGGCAGAGGAGGGTGTCTGTGCCACAGTGTGTCGGGCGAGCGGGCCTGTCTGCTGTGAGCTGCAGACTGTCGACGTGGCTGAATGGCGGCAGCAGCAGGGACGGGACACAGACCTACAGCCAGTGCTACAGTGGGTAGAGGCGCAGGTGAGGCCACCATGGGAAGAGGTGACAGCGCTCTCACTCGCGACCAAAGGGTTGTGGTCGAAGTTTGAGAGACTGCGGCTGGCTGATGGCGTGCTACAGCGGGCATGGAAGGAGTCAGCTACAGGAGAGGAGAGGTGGCAGGTGGTGGTCCCAAAAGCATTGTGGGAGGCTGTGCTCCAGAGTACTCATGGGGGGTGGGGACTGGACACTTTGGGGTCACAAAAACACTGCGCCGTCTCCGTCAGGGCTTCTACTGGGGGCAGCACAAGAGGGATGTGGAGGACTTTTGTCGCCGCTGTGACAACTGCACAGCGAGAAAGGGCCCCCCAGGCCGCTCTCATGCTCAGCTCCAACAGTTCCCAGTGGGGGCTCCCATGGAGAGGGTGGGAGTGGATGTAGTTGGGCCGTTCCCCACCACAGACAGTGGAAACCGCTGGGTGCTCACGGCCATGGACTATTTCACAAAATGGCCCGAGGCCTATGCTCTGCCTGTCCAGGAGGCAGAGACCATCGTCGACGCCCTGACAGCGGGATGTTCAGCAGGTTTGGAGCTGCAGAGTCCATCCACAGCGACCAAGGCAGAAACTTTGAGTCCTGTGTGTTCGCCACCATGTGTGAGAGGCTGGGTATGCACAAGACCCGCACTACTCCTCTCCATCCTCAAAGTGATGGCCTTGTGGAGCGCTTCAACAAAACGCTTGGACAGCAGCTGGCTATCGTCTCTTCCAAACACCAGCATGACTGGGACAAGCACCTGCCTATGGTCCTCATGGCATGCCGCTCCGCTGTCCAAGACTCCACCTCCTGCACGCCTGCCCTCATGCTGGGGAGAGAGATCCGCACCCCTGCGGAGATGGCGTTTGGTCGGCCCCTGGATAGCCCTCATGTTCCTCCGGGGCCGGAGTATGCCCGGAGACTCCAGGACCGCCTGGAGACAGCCCACACCTTCGCCAGAGAGCAGCTGGTGAATGCAGGTGTGAGGCAGAAAAGGAACTATGACGTGCACACCCGGGGAAGGCACTTTGTGGCTGGGGAGCTGGTCTGGGTCTACAGCCCCCTAAGGAAAAAAGGCAGATGCCCCAAGTTGGACAGTCACTGGGTGGGACCCTGCAGTGTCCTGGAGAGGGTAGGAGAGGTTGTGTACCGGGTGCAGCTTCCTCCCAGGGGGAGAAAGGTGGCACTGCACCGGGACAGGTTAGCCCCATACAGAGGGGCCTCTTCTCCTCAAACCCCAGGAACCCCCACAATTCCCCTCTCTGGCAATGACATTCTCCAGGCACCCACCCTCAGGTGCCGCAGACAAGGCTCCAGACAGCCCACTCCCCCTGTCTCCCCCTCTGTGTCACCGCGTGGTTCCCCAGAGCCACGGACTGTATTCCCCGTTCCCGCTTCCTTGTCCCCCATATCCCTGCCTTCAGGGATATGGGGGACCATCACGGCCACGCAGGCAAAGGAGACCTCCGGGTCGCTTCAGAGACTTTGTTTGTTCCCTCGGGGACGAGGGACTTTGTGGTGGGGGGGCTGTGTAGCGACCCGCACAGACAGCTGTGTGTTATGTGTTAGGCTAGGAGGTGGTTGTGTTGTACTGACCAGTACCCGGTGTTCGCGGGGTCCGACATGTCAATCAACCTGCTATCGGCCAATCACGGGAATGCCTGGAATGTTCTGATGCCGGGCATCCTGGTGGTTGGCGGAGTGGCGTGGAGGGGGGTTGGGCAGGGGGGTGGAGCATTGGAAGTTAAGACCAGGTTCAGCCTTTGTTCTCTCTCTCTTACGTCTGGGCTTCACAAGAGAAGGTCACGATTGGCTTGTGGGTTATCTGTCATCTATTTGGCGTGTGCTACGGCCCAAACAGTAGCCTGTGTAAAGTTGGTTTAATAAACCGTCAATTCGCAAACTCAAGCCTCTGTCTGGACAATTGTTCATTTATGATCTAGTCAGGTCATTACAATATTTTATGTTTCTCAATGTTTCCGGGTTTAAATTGGCTAGGTGGTTCTGGTGTCATGCAGTCAATCACATTGCTTTACAGGGCACCAGAATATCATGCCTCCCAAAAGCCCCAAAACACAGACTCAGACAGAGAACATTATTATGTCGTTGGAAGCAATGTCCCAAAGGCACAGGCATGCTTCACCGCCATGGTAGACCTTGATATCAACGGTCAGTAGAATCATTGATGGAGCAATCTTTCACCATAATAGTTTGACCTCTTTTTTTTTTGTCTTTGGCAGTATGGAGGTCAAGAGCGTAACTTACATTCCATGTGGCTTGCTCTGCCTCTGTTATGTGTGTTACACTGGTATTGCCCAAACCTCCTTTCTAAAAGTCATTGGAAATGCATGGCATTTTTGTCTATTATATGATAAACCTGTAAAGTGAAGTAACCTTATTTCTATGTTGTGTTTTCTTAGTTGGACTTGGAGCCTCTGAGGCTTCCCTGAAGGCTGAAGCACACGCAGAAGATAGTTGACTGTTTTATCTCTCTCTCTTCTCTAGAAACCAGCCAACATTCTGGTAATGGGGGAGGGCCCAGAACGAGGACGGGTGAAAATTGGTAAGATGGGCTAAATGTACACACTGAAGTCAGTACTCTGTAGATGATTGATGGCGGGGGCTGGTGATTCAGTGATTTTTAAAGGCTTAAACTTGTCAGTAAGTATGTTTTGTTGTCAGTAGATTGACAGAGATAATGTATGTGTACTTATATGATTTGTATTCACATTTGAATGGGAAATTAAATGTGATCAAAACAGCTGAATGATGTGACCGTAGATCAATGAGTTTGTTGACTTGACTGAGAGTACAATGGCTGTAGCGTTTCACCTTCAGCCAGCCTCTGAGAGGGTCTCTGAACACAGGGACACGGGGGGCAGGCAGAGGGGCTTTAAAATGGCCACATGACACTGATGACACTATTGCATAACGTACTCCCCAGCGTGACACTATTCTGGGATGATGTCACAGGTCTGCCGTGACGGATGGACTATATTTATACCCTAACCCTGAGAGTCTAGTGTTAGTGCTAAGTTGTTATTATTAGAGTCACAGGACCCTCTTGGTGACCGCAGCTCAGGGATGCTTGGGTGTCGATGACCGCGTGACATCCACCAGACCACCAAACTTCACTTCGGGTCCTGCACAGACACAGAAGACTTACACCGAAGACCATAATAGGGAATTACCTTTCCTTAAGACTACAGAAACAAGAACTTCCCATGAGACTACAGATATAAGAGCTTCCCATAAGACTACAGATATAAGAGCTTCCCATAAGACTACAGATATAATAGCTTCCCATAAGACTACAGATATAAGAGCTTCCCATAAGACTACAGATATAAGAGCTTCCCATAAGACTACAGATATAAGAGCTTCCCATAAGACTACAGATATAAGAGCTTCCCATAAGACTACAGATATAAGAGCTTCCCATAAGACTACAGACCATGACAGACTCCAGGTTCTGTGCAGACCTGGCCCATAAGATGACTTATTGACATAAACACCAGCCACACAGTATATTTTCATTGGATTTCAATCCAAATATATATAGATTTGATTTGAATAGCCTGCTCTTGTGAGAGAGAAGAAATTCAAGAGTGGTGGCTTTGATAAGTTATACATTGCCAACGATATGACTTGCTCAACAGAGCCAGGGATCATCCCTGATACCAAACACTACCCCCTTCGTGGAAATACCAGGTATACTTGAAATACTTGTGCTGCTAGTCACTATCAAGTCTCTTCTCAAGTCTCTTCTGATGGGGCTCTCCTGGCTTAAGACATGGAGAATAGAGTAGCCTTGAGTTGAGCTCGCCCTGTTTTTCATCGTCATTCATTCACGTTGATACTATGTTGTCTTTCCCCCACTGTATCTTATTCACCTTTTAGCTGACATGGGCTTCGCCAGACTCTTCAACTCTCCTCTCAAACCACTGGCGGATCTTGACCCTGTCGTGGTGACGTTCTGGTATAGGGCCCCTGAGCTGCTGCTAGGGGCCCGACATTACACCAAAGCAATCGGTGAGTAATTTGCTTTAACGTGAGAGGTACATGGAATCTGTTTCTGAACTCTATATTAATGTGGATGCTACCACGATTACGGATCAACATGAATGATGAGTGCGTAATGATGAGCGAGCAAGTTACAGATGCACAAAGATCATGCCCCCAAATATGATATACAGTTGAAGTTGGAAGTTTACATACGATTAGGTTGGAGTCATTAAAACTCATTTTTCAGCGACTCCACAAATTTCACTCCACAAATGTCTTGTTAACAAACTATAGTTTTGGCAAGTCGGTTAGGACATCTACTTTGTGCATGACACAAGTAATTTTCCCACCAATTGTTTACAGACCGATTATTTAACTTATAATTCACTGTATCACAATTCCAGTGGGTCAGAAGTTTACATACACTAAGTTGACTGTGCCTTTAAACAGCTTGGAAAATTCCAGTAAACGACATCATAGCTTTAGAAGCTTCTGATAGGCTAATTGACATCATTTGAGTCAATTGGAGGTGTACCTGTGGATGTATTTCAAGGCCTATCTTCAAACTCAGTGCCTCTTTGCTTGACATCATGGGGAAATCAAAATAAATCAGCCCCCAAAAAATGTAGACCTCCACAAGTCTGGTTCATTCTTGGGAGCAAGGTACCACGTTCATCTGTACAAACAATAGTACGCAAGTATAAACACCATGGGACCACGCAGCCGCCATACCACTCAGGAAGGAGACATGTTCTGTGTCCTAGAGAAGAATGTACTTTGGTGCGAAAAGTGCAAATCAATCTCAGAACAACAACAAAGGACCTTGTGAAGATGCTGGAGGAAACTCGTACAAAAGTATCTATATCCACAGTAAAACAAGTCCTATATTGACATAACCTGAAAGGCCGCTCAGCAAGGAAGAAGCCACTGCTCCTAAACCGCCATAAATAAGCCAGACTATGGTTTGCAGCTGCACGTGGGGACAAAGATCGTACTTTTTGGAGAAATGTCCTCTGGTCTGATGAAACAAAAATAGAACTGTCTGGCCATAATGACCACCGTTGTGTTTGGAGGAAAAAGGGGGAGGATTGCAAGCCAAAGAACACCATCCCAACCGTGAAGCACGGGGGTGGTAGCATCATGTTGTGTGGGTACTTTGCTGCAGGATGCACTGGTGCACTTCACAAAATAGATGGCATCATGAGGTGGGAAAATTATGTGGATATATTGAAGCAACATCTCAGGACGACAGGATGATAAAGCTTGGTCGCAAATGGATCTTCAAAATGGACAATGACCCCAAGCATACTTCCAAAGTTGTGGCAAAATGGCTTAAAGACAACAAAGTCAAGGTATTGAAGTGGCCATCAAAAAGCCCTGACCTCAATCCCATAGAACATTTGTGGGCAGAACTGAAAAAGTGTGTGCGAACAAGGAGGCTTACAATCCTGTCTCAGTTACACCAGCTCTGTCAGGAGGAATGGGCCAAAATTCACCCAACGTATTGTGGGAAGCTTGTGGAAGGCTACCCAAAATGTTTGACCCAAGTTAAAACAATTTAAAGGCAATGCTACCAGATACACTCAATTAATATGTACACTTCTGACCCACTGGGAATGTGATGAAAGAAATAAAAGCTGAAGTAAATCATTCTCTCTGCTATTCTAACATTTCACATTCTTGAAATAAAGTGGTGATCCTAACTGACCTAAGACAGTTACATTTTACTAGGATTAAATGTCAGGAATTGTGAAAAACTGAGTTTAAATGTATATGGCTAAGGTGTATGTACATTTCCGACTTCAACGGTATGATATTTATGCCCCTGTGCTGCGTTTGTTGCCTTCCTTTTAGACAGTATAAAACAGGGTTGGGCAAATAACTTTGAAACATGTAATCCATAAACCTACTAATACATGAAGGAATCAATTCAAAACGTGCACATATAAAGAAAAGGGTACTTCAACCTTGTAATCATTCATTTTCTTAGAATTTGCTCTATATAATCTAATTATCAATATAATCAAACTAGGCCTATGATATTTCTCTAAATAGGCCTAGCTACTCAAACATCATAATCGGCTTTAGCGAAGGCTGTGCAGGTTCATTCATTTTCAACACACACTGCGTTTTTTAAACGGATTTTCACCGCTGTTTTTGTCGGCAGTCTTTCCATCGATTGGAGGAGTATTAGGCTATAGTGATCGGCACCAAAAGCCTATGGAAAGTCTGTATCAATAGGCTACTAGTTGCATTCATGAATATGAGAAGGAACTATGACTGACCTGCACTGCACACAGGAAAGTGTCCAGACAACTGTGAGCTGATTGACCAGTAGGTTAGGTATGAATGTTCTGAAAGCATAATCATTGGAATACAAAACCCATTGATCCCTTTTGGGCTATCAGCGGAACAAAAGTATTGTTGAGTCTGAGATGGTGCACTATTAACGGCAGTACCGCTTTATCAAATGTACATATTTTAGGCTGCGGCTGCGCCTGTGAAAATATTTTCTTTGGCAAACAAATCCAAAATTGCAAAATCGAATGCTTCTGAGTGAGAGTCACCTAACTTGCGTGGTTTTTCAATAGGCTATGCTTAGGCTATTGACTTAGTTGTTGGATGCGCATTTGGTATCCAGCTGTTTCGTTTGGCCTCGTGATATTGTCGACCACCCAGGAAATATTTTTCTGAATGACAGTCAAGTGACAAACTGCAGTTGTGATAGGCCCATAGCACATGATGCAAAAACAGCCCGTGTGGAAACCGGTGTTCGGGAAGAATGTCCAGAATATATTTGTCTCGTTCGTTGTCAGTGACGACAGTTGTGATCCAATACCATTATATTTGTGTTGATTATCTGCTGTTGTCTGCTTGATTTGCAACAGGGTCTAGAAGATTTAACAGGGAAAGCATCAAGGTAATGAGTTCATGTTTTCGTATGTTTCCGTGCGTCGGATTGGACAGTGAGTCTAAGCTATTGCGCGAACACCCAAGGAATGTTCCTTTCTGTCATTCAGGACATGTATTGACAACAGATGAGTAGCCTAGTGGGCTTATAAACAAATGATTTGGTGAATTTGGATGTTGTAATTAATGATGACGGTGATAACCCAGTAACAGATGGACTCCGATCCCTTTAATCATAGAGGGTATTAATTACTTTGTGTCTCTAAAATCACAATGTTTCCATTTCTATTGTCACGTGACACATAATATTTGTTGTTGTTGAAATGATCAAATGACTGCCTTTTACCAGATCCAAATATTTTAGCATGAGCTCATAAATTCAGTAGCCTATGCCACAAAATGTAATATTCTGCCCATATGAACTAATTGATTTTAGGCCATAGCCTAAAGAAGAGCTAGCTATGTGATTGAATGAAAAGCCGCAAATAGACAGAACATTGTTTTCCATTCTTTAATAAAAGGCTCATAAACTGAAGCAGGCAACCGAAACTACAGCTTGCTTCAGATACAGAGCAAACTCTGTATCTCGACAACGGTATTTACCATTAATTTTTATTGGACACAGCATAATCTGAAACACAAACAAAACAAACTGCAAATGTGTCCACAAGCTTGATGTAATCATTGCGTGTTAGGAATATGGGATTAAATACAAAACTCATTTCTAAACAGCAAAACAGATATGTATGAAAACACCCTCAAATAAAAGCCGACATTCTATACTGTCGCCTCCTATATGTATGTGTACACACATATATATATATATATATATATATATATATATATACACTGCTCAAAAAAACAAAGGGAACACTAAAATAACACATCCTAGATCTGAATGAATGAAATATTCTTATTAACTACTTTTTCCTTTACATAGTTGAATGTGCTGTTAACAAAATCGCACAAAAATGATCAATGGAAATCAAATTTATCAACCCATCGAGGTCTGGATTTGGAGTCACACTCAAAATTAAAGTGGAAAACCACACTACAGGCTGATCCAACTGATGGAATGTCCTTAAAACAAGTCAAAATGAGGCTCAGTAGTGTGTGTGGCCTCCACGTTCCTGTATGACCTCCCTACAAAGCCTGGGCATGCTCCTGATGAGGTGGCGGTTGGTCTCCTGAGGGATCTCCTCCCAGACCTGGACTAAAGCATCCGCCAACTCCTGGACAGTCTGTGGTGCAACGTGGCGTTGGTGGATGGAGTGAGATATGATGTCCCAGATGTGCTCAATTGGATTCAGGTCTGGGGAACGGGCGGGCCAGTCCATAGCATCAATGCCTTCCTCTTGCAGGAACTGCTGACACACTCCAGCCACATGAGGTCTAGCATTGTCTTGCATTAGGAGGAACCCAGGGCCAACTGCACCAGCATATGGTCTCACAAGGGGTCTGAGGATCTCATCTCTGTACCTAATGGCAGTCAGGCTACCTCTGGCGAGCACATGGAGGGCTGTGCGGCCCCCCAAAGAAATGCCACCCCACACCTTGACTGAACCACCGCTAAACCGGTCATGCTGGAGGATGTTGCAGGCAGCAGAACGTTCTCCACGGTGTCTCCAGACTCTGTTACGTCTGTCACATGTGCTCAGTGTGAACCTGCTTTCATCTGTGAAGAGCACAGGGTGCCAGTGGCGAATTTACCAATCTTGGTGTTCTCTGGCAAATGCCAAACGTCCTGCACGGTGTTGGGCTGTAAGCACAACCCCCACCTGTGGACGTCGGGCCCTCATACCACCCTCAGGGACTCTGTTTCTGAGCGTTTGAGCAGACACATGCACATTTGTGGCCTGCTGGAGGTCATTTTGCAGGGCTCTGGCAGTGGTCCTCCTGCTCCTCCTTGCACAAAGGCTGAGGTAGCGATCCTGCTGCTGGGTTGTTGCCCTCCTAGGGCCTCCTCCACATCTCCTGATGTACTGGCCTGTCTCCTGGTAGCGCCTCCATGCTCTGGCCACTACACTGACAGACACAGCAAACCTTTTTGCCACAGCTCGCATTGATGTGCCATCCTGGATGAGCTGCACTACCTGAGCCATGTGTTAGTGTTGTAGACTCCGTCTCATGCTACCACTAGAGTGAAAGCACCGCCAGCATTCAAAAGTGACCAAAACATCAGCCAGGAAGCATAGGAACTGAGAAGTGGTCTGTGGTCACCACCTGCAGAACCACTCCTTTATTGGGGGTGTCTTGCTAATTGCCTATAATTTCACCTGTTGTCTATTCCATTTGCACAACAGCATGTGAAATTTATTGTCAATCAGTGTTGCTTCCTAAGTGGACAGTTTGATTTCACAGAAGTGTGATTGAATTGGAGCATTGTGTTGTTTAACTGTTCCCTTTATTTTTTTGAGCAGTATATATATATATATACACACACACACAGTGGGGCAAAAAGGTATTTAGTCAGCCACCAATTGTGCAAGTTCTCCCACTTAAAAAGATGAGGCCTGTAATTTTCATCATAGGTACACTAACTATGACAGAGAAAATGAGATTTTTTTCCCCCTGAAAATCACATTGTAGGATTTTTTATGAATTTATTTGCAAATTATGGTGGAAAATAAGTATTTGGTTACCTACAAACAAGCAAGATTTCTGGCTCTCACAGACCTGTAACTTATTCTTTAAGAGGCTCCTCTGTCCTCTACTTGTTACCTGTATTAATGGCACCTGTTTGAACTTGTTATCAGTATAAAAGACACCTGTCCACAACCTCAAACAGTCACACTCCAAACTCCACTATGGCCAAGACCAAAGAGCTGTCAAAGGACACCAGAAACAAAATTGTAGACCTGCACCAGGCTGGGAAGACTGAATCTGCAATAGGTAAGTAGCTTGGTTTGAAGAAATCAACAGCAATTATTAGGAAATGGAAGACATACAAGACCACTGATAATCTCCCTCGATCTGGGGCTCCACGCAAGATCTCACCCCGTGGGGTCAAAATGATCACAAGAACGGTGAGCAAAAATCCCAGAACCACACGGGGGGACCTAGTGAATGACCTGCAGAGAGCTGGGATCAAAGTAACAACGCCTATCATCAGCAACACACTACGCCGCCAGGGACTCAAATCCTGCAGTGCCAGACGTGTCCCCTGCTTAAGCCAGTACATGTCCAGGCCCGTCTGAAGTTTGCTGGAGAGCATTTGGATGATCCAGAAGAAGATTGGGAGAATGTCATATGGTCAGATGAAACCAAAATATAACTTTTTGGTAAAAACTCAACTCGTCGTGTTTGGAGGACAAAGAATGCTGAGTTGCATCCAAAGAACACCATACCTACTGTGAAGCATGAGGGTGGAAACATCATGCTTTGGGGCTGTTTTTCTGCAAAGGGACCAGGACGACTGATCCGTGTAAAGGAAAGAATGAATGGGGCCATGTATCGTGAGATTTTGAGTGAAAACCTCCTTCCATCAGCAAGGGCATTGAAGATGAAATGTGGCTGGGTCTTTCAGCATGACAATGATCCCAAACACACTGCCCGGGCAACGAAGGAGTGGCTTCGTAAAGAAGCATTTCAAGGTCCTGGAGTGGCCTAGCCAGTCTCCAGATCTCAACCCCATAGAAAATCTTTGGAGGGAGTTGAAAGTCCGTGTTGCCCAGCAACAGCCCCAAAACATCACTGCTCTAAATGAGATCTGCATGGAGGAATGGGCCAAAATACCAGCAACAGTGTGTGAAAACCTTGTCAAACGTTTTCTGTAAGTCGTCACCTCTGTCATTGCCAACAAAGGGTATATAACAAAGTATTGAGATACATTTTTGTTATTGACCAAATACTTATTTTCCACCATAATTTGCAAATAAATTCATTAAAAAATCCTACAATGTGATTTTCTGGATTTTTTCCCCTCATTTTGTCTGTCATAGTTGAAGTGTACCTATGATGAAAATTACAGGCCTCTCTCATCTTTTTAAGTGGGAGAACTTGCACAATTGGTGGCTGTCTAAATACTTTTTTGCCCCATTGTGTATATATATATATATATATATATATGTGTAACATTTGATCTCAAATCCAAAATGCTGGAGTATAGAGCCAAATGAAATCTTTTAGCTTCACTGTCCAAATAAATACACAGGAGATCAAAAGACATTCCAGAGAAGTTATTGTTTAACTTCATTATATTCATACCTAACACATGCTTCCTATTTTGCAACCAAAGCACAGAGATGAGATGGAAATTACAGTGCCTTGCGAAAGTATTCGGCCCCCTTGAACTTTGCGACCTTTTGCCACATTTCAGGCTTCAAACATAAAGATATAAAACTGTATTTTTTTGTGAAGAATCAACAACAAGTGGGACACAATGATGAAATGGAACGACATTTATTGGATATTTCAAACTTTTTAAAAACAATTCAAATACTGAAATTGGGCGTGCAAAATTATTCAGCCCCCTTAAGTTAATACTTTGTAGCGCCACCTTTTGCTGCGATTACAGCTGTAAGTCGCTTGGGTTATGTCTCTATCAGTTTTGCTCATCGAGAGACTGACATTTTTTTCCCATTCCTCCTTGCAAAACAGCTCGAGCTCAGTGAGGTTTAATGGAGAGCATTTGTGAACAGCAGTTTTCAGTTCTTTCCACAGATTCTCGATTGGATTCAGGTCTGGACTTTGACTTGGCCATTCTAACACCTGGATATGTTTATTTTTTAACTATTCCATTGTAGATTTTGCTTTATGTTCTGGATCATTGTCTTGTTGGAAGACAAATCTCCGTCCCAGTCTCAGGTCTTTTGCAGACTCCATCAGGTTTTATTCCAGAATGGTCCTGTATTTGGCTCCATCCATCAATTTTAACCATCTTCCCTGTCCCTGCTGGAGAAAAGCAGGACCAAACCATGATGCTGCCACCACCATGTTTGACAGTGGGGATGGTGTGTTCAGAGTGATGAGCTGTGTTGCTTTTACGCCAAACATAACGTTTTGCATTGTTGCCAAAAAAGTTCAATTTTGGTTTCATCTGACCAGAGCACCTTCTTCCACATGTTTGGTGTGTCTCCCAGGTGGCTTGTGGCAAACTTTAAACAACACTTTTTATGGATATCTTTAAGAAATGGCTTTCTTCTTGCCACTCTTCCATAAAGGCCAGATTTGTGCAATATACGACTGATTGTTGTCCTATGGACAGAGTCTCCCACCTCAGCTGTAGATCTCTGCAGTTTGTCCAGAGTGATCATGGGCCTCTTGGCTGCATCTCTGATCAGTCTTATCCTTGTATGAGCTGAAAGTTTAGAGGGACGACCAGGTCTTGGTAGATTTGCAGTGGTCTGATACTCCTTCCATTTCAATATTATCGCTTGCACAGTGCTCCTTGGGATGTTTAAAGCTTGGGAAATCTCTTTCTTCACAACAGTATCTCGGACCTGCCTGGTGTGTTCCTTGTTCTTCATTATGCTCTCTGCGCTTTTAACAGACCTCTGAGACTATCACAGTGCAGGTGCATTTATACAGAGACTTGATTACACACAGGTGGATTGTATTTATCATCATTAGTCATTTAGGTCAACATTGGATCATTCAGAGATCCTCACTGAACTTCTGGAGAGAGTTTGCTGCACTGAAAGTAAAGGGGCTGAATAATTTTGCACGCCCAATTTTTCAGTTTTTGATTTGTTAAAAAAGTTTGAAATATCCAATAAATGTCATTCCACTTCATGATTGTGTCCCAGTTGTTGTTGATTCTTCACAAAAAATACAGTTTTATATCTTTATGTTTGAAGCCTGAAATGTGGCAAAAGGTCGCAAAGTTCAAGGGGGCCGAATACTTTCGCAAGGCACTGTAATTGAAAATCGACCAGCACAGACGGACCAGTAGGACTTTGCTCTTTTGATTTTTTTACTCGGACCGTATTTGCACTTACAGTAATGAGAGTATGTCTAGCCTTTTGGGGGCCCTAAGCGATATTTGGTCTGGTCCGCCCCACCTCGCAATATTATTATATTATTAATGCCCCCCTGTCTTGCCAGGGGATATAGATGATATATAGATGATAAGTTGATTTTGATTGGCCCAACCAGCGGAACGCCTCCAAATGGTACCACCTCACAACACCAAATATGAAGATATAACCAAGAGTGGCGCAGTCTAAACTGGCAACGGTCACCGCAAATTAACATTCTTATTTAATCAACACTGTCAAGTACAAATATAGTAATGTTATATCGTAGTGAACAATCTAATGATTAAAAGTCATTTGTAATGACAGTTTTCTTTGCAATAAGTTTTTACATTCATTTGGTAGCACCCCTTGAATTGCCCTGTTTTTTTCTACATGTACATCAAATCAAATGTATTTATATAGCCCTTCGTACATCAGCTGATATCTCAAAGTGCTGTACAGAAACCCAGCCTAAAATCCCAAACAGCAAACAATGCAGGTGTAAAAGCACGGTGGCTAGGAAAAACTCCCTAGAAAGGCCAAAACCTAGGAAGAAACCTAGAGAGGGACCGGGCTATGTGGGGTGGCCAGTCCTCTTCTGGCTGTGCCGGGTAGAGATTATAACAGAACATGACCAAGATGTTCAAATGTTCATAAATGACCAGCATGGTCGAATAATAATAAGGCAGAACAGTTGAAACTGGAGCAGCAGCACAGTCAGGTGGACTGGGGACAGCAAGGAGCCATCATGTCAGGTAGTCCTGGGGCACGGTCCTAGGGCTCAGGTCCTCCGAGAGAGAGAAAGAAAGAGAGAATTAGAGAGAGCATATGTGGGGTGGCCAGTCCTCTTCTGGCTGTGCCGGGTGGAGATTATAACAGAACGTGGCCAAGATGTTCAAATGTTCATAAATGACCAGCATGGTTGAATAATAGTAAGGCAGAACAGTTGAAACTGGAGCAGCAGCATGGCCAGGTGGACTGGGGACAGCAAGGAGTCATCATGTCAGGTAGTCCTGGGACATGGTCCTAGGGCCCAGGCCAGTTGAAACTGGAGCAGCAGCATGGCCAGTTGGACTGGGGACAGCAAGGAGTCATCATGTCAGGTAGTCCTGGGGCATGGTCCTAGGGCTCAGGTCCTCCGAGAGAGAGAAAGAAAGAGAGAAGGAGAGAATTAGAGAACGCACACTTAGATTCACACAGGACACCGAATAGGACAGGAGAAGTACTCCAGATATAACAAACTGACCCTAGCCCCCCGACACATAAACTACTGCAGCATAAATACTGGAGGCTGAGACTTGCAGTGAATGAACGGCAGTGAATGAACGGCCTACTGTATAGGAATGGCATATGTTCCTCAATAGAGCCCCCCAGGCCGAGGCCAACAGGCCCTTCAGGGTGTCTGCCATCACAGATGCATGTAGCAGACCAACACACTGAAAGGCCCTAGGCATACACTACAGCCGTCACATATGAGATTATATGAGTTTATGCACAGGATTGCAGATGTAATTGCAGGATACGGCCAAATTCCTAAGATGAATTCTTAAGAGGAAACTCCTGCGACTGTCCAGTCTCCATTAGTGTGAGAAATATTCGGATACACCTTGGCAAGTTTAGACGAGTGTCTTTTGTGTCTGCTCCTGCTAAGGTGTAGGCCCGGACCACTCTGTTTAATTTCTAACTGCTTGTCTATCTGATGCAGACATTTGGGCGATTGGCTGCATCTTTGCGGAGCTGCTGACGTCCGAGCCCATCTTCCACTGTCGCCAGGAGGACATTAAGACCAGTAACCCCTTCCACCATGACCAGCTGGACAGGATATTCAGTGTCATGGGCTTCCCAGCAGGTCTGACCAGCACACACATACACACACCTGATAAGACCATGTAGAACATTCATTAAGAACCCAGTTAGATTCTCACGGTCATGAAAGTCGTGACGTGTTTTGGTAAAGTCCTCAACATCAACCTTGTCCTTCTCTTGTACTTGTTGTTGTACAATATGTACAGTAGATTACATTATCCTCCGAAGGCCGCAAGTAGAAGAATTGGGTTAAAGTGACCTGAAGTTTTGTCTGTTTTTTTATTTATTTGGTCAGATAAAGATTGGGAGGACATCAGGAAGATGCCCGAGTACCCCACCCTTCAGAAAGACTTCAGGAGAACGACGTGAGTGGAGAAGGCTTGACATTCGGACCCTACCTGGGCTCTCTCGGCTCTCAAAAGACACCTGAACCCTTTGCACACATCGAACATCGCATCTGAACCTTTCTCCTCAGGCTGACAGCCTTCTGAGACTATTCACTTGCTATAAGATGTCTGTTTTACATGTGCTGTGCTTCACCCATTCACAGGTATGCAAATAGCAGCCTCATCAAATACATGGAGAAGCATAAAGTCAAACCTGACAGCAAGGTTTTCCTGTTGGTAAGCACACTGTCTAGTAACCAGTATATTCTTTAACTTTAATTGCCAATTTATGGAGGGCATGCTACTGCTTCCTTGATTTTCACTGGAGAGTATAAGATAAGGACCTATCGAGATATAAGAGCTGTAAAACCAATATGCCTGGTTGGCTGATTGGGTTTGCTTGGCACCACTAACTTAGTGTTCATCCACCACTTTTCAGCTCCAGAAACTCCTCACAATGGACCCCACCAAAAGGATTACTTCTGAACAGGCACTGCAGGACCCCTATTTCCTGGAGGAGCCCTTACCAACCTCAGAGTGAGACCTCCTAAACTTTATTTTCCAGACTCGGTCATGATCATAGCTACCCTCTCCACACATGAACCCATTCACATCTTCATCACGAGAAGTCTGTTTGATAAACTAACAATGGAGGCCGTTGCTTCAGTGAACTTAAAACGGAGCACTTCCAAATCATTCCTTGAATTGTGATTTCATAGTCGGGTATGTTTTGAATTTCTAGATTCCTGTTTTTATCTTGGCCAGCCTGGTTGGGATTTGGTTTCTTGACATAGTTTTTTGTTATTTGTACACACCACACCCAGCTACTCAGTTATTTCACAAACAACTGATTGTGTGTATCCCTCATTTCGTTTTCTCCTGTAGTGTATTTGCCGGATGTCAGATACCTTACCCGAAACGAGAGTTTCTGAACGAAGATGAGCCGGAAGAGAAAACAGAGAAGGTAAATAGAGTTTTGGTGGAAAGGTTTGGGCTATAGACTACAAGTGAAATACTAGGATATGCATCGAGAACCCCTCACAATTGACAATCCTTAGCCATTTGCTGTTATTAACAACTGCCATCATGCTGTCTAAAAATACCCAGAACACCTTAACCCCTTACACTCGTGGGAATTGGCCTACGGTGCATTCGGAAAGTATTCAGACCCCTAGACATTTTGTTACAGCCTTATTCTAAAATTGATTGAATTGTTTTTCCCCCCTCATCAATATACACACAATACCCCATAATGACAAAGCAAACAGTTAAGATTTTTTTGCTAATAAAAAAAAGCACATACATACATACATACATACATACATACATACATACATACATACACACATTTACATAACTATTCAGACCTTTTACTTAGTACTTTGTTGAAGCACCTTTTGCAGCGATTACAGCCTCGAGACTTCTTGGATATGACCTACAAGCTTAGCACACATATATTTGAGGAGTTTCTCCCATTCTTCTCTGCAGATCCTCTCAAGCATCAGGTTGGATGGGGAGCGTTGCTACACAGCTATTTTCAGGTCAGAGATGTTCGATTGGGCTCTGGCTGGAACACTCAAGGACATTGAGACTTGTCCCGAAGACACTCCTGCATTGTCTTGGCTGTGTGCTTAGGGTCATTGTCCTGTTGGAAGGTGAACCTTCACCCCAGTCTGAGATCCTGAGCGCTCCGGAGAAGGTTTTCATTATGGATCTCTCTGTACTTTGCGACGTTCATCTTTGCCTCGATCCTGACTAGTCTCCCCGTCCCTGCCTACCTGACCAAGGCCCTTCTCCCATGATTGCTCAGTTTGGCAGGGCGGCCAGCTGTAGGAATAGTCTTGGTGGTTCCAAACTTATTCCATTTAAGAATGGTTGAGGCCACTGTGTTCTTGGGGACATTCAATGCTGCAAAAGAATTTGGTACCCTTCCCAATATCTGTCCCTCGACACAATCCTGTCTCAGAGCTCTACGGACAATTCCTTCAACCTCACGGCTTGCTTTTTGCTCTGACATTGTGTGCATTTGCACTGTCAACTGTGTGACCTTATATAGACAGGCGTGTGCCTTTCCAAATCATGTCCAATCAATTGAGTTTACCACAGGTGGACTCCAATCAAGTTGTAGAAACGTACTTTCTGAATGCACTGTATATAAATAGGGATAAGTTGAAATGTGTCTTTACAGAAGGAATATGGAAAGCATATGCATAACCATGGTGGCAATGAAAAGGGAACAGTTTGGAGATTATTGGGAAGTCATTTGACTAAACGTGAGGCCAAAACAGTTCATCTGCCACAAGACTGAATCCAAACATTACGCTGTTGATTTTATGTGCATTTTTTACATTTACTATACTTTGACGCATTTGAAATATGAAAATACTCTGTATACATTCAGTAACATAAGAATATTCATGGAAATGTGGGTAGGTGCAACATAAGACAGGAGGGAGAGTTCTAACTGGTGTCTCCAAGTGGCCACACACCTCTCTAGAGTGTGCACAGGTCCTACGTAAATGCATTTTATGACTCAAAGAAGAGTCTCTCATAGCTATGCCGTTGAGGAACTAGAGCCAGCAGACTTGGTTTTCTTTGGAACACAGCCCTGCATCCCCGACCTTCGCACAATTCCTGTTGTTGTTTACACGTTCCAAAAAACGGTCCATTTATAAATCACAATCTGGTCATGTCGGCATCATTTCAAATTCCATTGCCAACATGTCTAGCTAAGTTACGCCTCAATATGCAAGTCCCTCTTGTTTTATTATTATTATTATTTTTTAAAGGAAGTCAGTCAGGCTTTCAGCTTACTCTTCAGAGTTGTAATAATTTTGAAATTGCAACTAAGTAGTGCATCAGCAGTTTCTCTTGTCATTGCAGACCTTAGATATCTCTGTTTTTTAGGCCATAGATGTTCTCTTTTTGTTTGGTGTAAATGTATATATATTTTTTTCTCCCTTTTTCTCCCCAATTTCGTGGTATCCAATTGGTAGTTAGTCTTGTCTCATCGATGCAACTCCCATGCGGACTTGGGAGAGGCGACGATCGAGAGTTGTGCGTCCTCCGAAACACTACTCAACCTCGCCGCACTGCTTCTTGACACAATGCCTTCTTAACCCGGAAGCCAGCCACACCAATGTGTCGGAGGAAACACGTACACCTGGCGACCGTGTCAGCGTGCATGTGCCCTGCCCGCCACTGGAGTTGCTAGAGCGCAATGGGACAAGGACATTCCTGCCGGCAAAACCCTCCCCTAACCCGTACGACGCTGGGCCAATTGTACGCCGCCCTCTGGGTCTCCCGGTCACAGCCAGCTGCATCAGAGCCTGGACTCGATGCCAGGATTTCTAGTGGCACAGCGAGCACTGCGATGCAGTGCCTTAGACCACTGCGCCACTCAGGAGGCTAGGCCATTGATTTTGTTGTAATGTTTGAGTCACTCAGATATCACGTGAACACACACAAGACATGGCAAAATGAGGGAAGGGGTTTGGGAACCACTTGCGTAAGACACTGCCTCCGGATCACATATACTGCTGCAGCATTGGCACCCGGGTCACATATCCCGCTGCAGCATGAGCCTCCGGATCACATGTACTGCTGCAGCATGAGTTCACATCTGATCCAATTTCATCTCTACTTGTGTCCTATGCACTAAAGGAGTCACTGTTTTAGGAGAGGGAATGGCATGCCATGGGATAATAAGGACAAGCTGCACAAACAGCAGCAGCTGCACCCAGCACTCCAGAAGAGGTCCATTGACCTCTGGAAGTAAAGGCACTCCAGTTAGCCTGCCCCCTGATAGCACACAGTCTAAATAATGATAGGAAAATAAAATAAATGAAGTAAAACTGAATCTGTCAGGTGGTGGTCTATAGTTCATAGGCCACCGGTGGATGAGTGAGATACGAATCAAGAGGAAATCCCAGGCCTTCTCTGTCATACACTCTCGATGGATACCTCCAGGGCCGCCCCATGTGCCCCCCCCCACCCACACACTCTGTAATTGCATCTTTGCCCCCCCAGTTTTATCATTGGAATGTGATACAAAACGAGGCAACGGTGTGCTTTAGGATAATGTGGACGCCTCCGAGTGGTCGGGTAGGCTGTTTGGAGTGTTTATCCGGGTGGATGTCACCCCCCACTTCTAAAACCAAAGTTGCACCCCTGCATATCTCACTAAGCTCTCTATGCATATCTCACTTAAGGTAAATCTCACTAATGTTGAGCCTTTCCCCCGATAGAAGATAGTCTACAGGAGGCTTTATTTGGACAATAGTGTTATTGATCATGTAGGCTGGCTGGTTCCGGCATGAGTATCAAACACCATGTTATGAATATGCCAGACCATACAGAAAGTATGACACCGAGCCAAATCAGTGTATACGAGGTGAAAGGGAGTGCATGTGCGTACTACAGCCAGAAAGATACTAGTCCCCTCCTCACAGAGTGGTTTCTGCCATTCCACAGCCCTACATCACATTAGCAGCTGTTTTCAAGTAGGCAACACCTGATACAAGTGTTGCCTCAGAGCAGCCGTCATGAAGGCTGCAGGGCCTCTGCCAACCTGGGCCAAGAGGGTATAATAATAATAATGAGAGGGACTCACTGTTTTCCAGTTGTGTAAAAAGTACCCAACTGTCATACTTGATTAAAGGTAAAGATACTTTAATAGAAAATGACTCAAGTAAAAGTCACCCAGTAAAATTCTACTTCAGTAAAATTCTGAAAGTATTTGGTTTAAAATATACTTAAGTATCAAAAGTAAATTTTGAAATAATTTCAAATTCCTTATATTTGGAAATCCATGGGCACATTCAGACATAATTTAGAAATGAAGCATGTGTGTTTAGTGATTCCACCAGATCAGAGGCAATAGGGATGACCAGGGATGTTTGGTTGATAAGTGTGTGAAATTGATTATTTTCCTGTCCTGCTATGCATTCAAAATGTAACTGAGTACTTTTGGGTGTCAAGGAAAATGTATGGAGTAAAAAGTACAATATTTTGTAGTGAAGTAAAAGTAGTCGAAAATAAAAATAGTAAAGTACAGATACCACAAAAAACGACTTAAGTAGTACTTTAAAGTATTTTTACTTAAGTCCTTCACACCACTCTTGTTTTCTTGACCCCAAAGTTCACATGTCTCAGCCTTGTGGTTGTGGATAGATTGAGAACATAGGAGGCTGCTGAGGGAAGGACTGCTCATAATGGTGGGAACGGAGCGAATGGAATGACATCAAACACATGGAAACCATGTATTTGATACCATTCCACTCATTCCACTCCAGCCAGGTGCCATCCACCTCCTGTGGTTGAGAAGTGGTAAGCTGGGCTGAGGACTCTGAGCAAACAAACCCCTGACCACAATACTGGGTACATACTGTACTAACCAGTTCCCAACTATTGGGGAGGGTGACAATGATGGATCAGTGATCCATTGTTCATTTGGCTGTTGTTCACAGCAATGTTGCCTTGATGCCATTTTCTGAGTGAGCATTTTCCATAGTGACCTTATGTACAGTGTGTATGAATGTCTGACTACACTTTTACTCAAAGGAATCTGTGAGTGTGTTGGTGCACAATGGCAGATTACAACATTACAACAGTTATACTCTAAGGAACCTGTCAGGGTGTCCTTCTCTAACTGAACACTTGTGTGTGTTTGTCCTCCATCAGAACCAGGCCCAACAGCACCAGCAGACGACAGCCCAGGCCCAGGCCCAGCAGCAGAGCGGCACCCAGCAAGCCTCCACCCAACAGAACTCTGCCCAGACCAACGGTAACACAGGTGCTACGGGAGCCAACAAAGGTGGAGGCCTCCAGCACGGCCAGGACCAGGGGCCCCCAAACAAGAAACCTCGGATCGGGCCCTCTGGGGCCTCCTCCGGCACTGGGGTCCACCAGTCCGAGTACCAGGTTAGAGTTTTTACAGCTTTACACTTATCCATAGTGTTACTGTCCATTTTGATTGAAAGGAAATGAAAGGCATAGACATTGCTTCAGTCACCAATGGTTGAGGAGCATGCCTACATTTATTATCTGGAGTTGAGATTAAAATGTGTTTAATCCAAATGTCAGCAAATGTAATAGATTCAAAATGTCAACATATGTCAATATAGGCCCTTGGGAGACCCGAAGGACCCAGTGCTTCTTTATTGATGATTTGACTAGAGAGCAAAGATACGTACAGAAGGGGATGTCAGGGACGTGCAACACTTGTGAAAAGACACAACAGCCTCAACTCAGACCAGAGCGGAGCATTGTGCTATCTAGTGGGAATACAGGTCATGTGATATCAGGATGATTAGTGTCCTTCCTCTAGTTCGCACTAGCCTTCTGATGAAGGTTTAAGCAAAACATTGTGCTGTCCTATCACTGTTGTTCCCCGTCTTGACGCCTGCTCTAACTTTTGGGGGGGGGGGACTCTACAATGTGTCAAAAGCTTTCCACAAGGTTGAAGGGATTATAGCTTTCACCTGGTCAGTCTATGTCATGGAAAGAACAGGTGTCCTTATTGTTTTGTGCACTCAGTGTATAAAGTGGGTAGTGGAATCAATAGTATGTATTAGAACAGCAGAGTTGACTGTGTGTGTAAGGGTTGGATGTGTGGGTAGTCTGTGCAAATCATCTTTAATGTGCAGATAGTCTCTAAGGTGCAGGTCTGTGCAGGGAGATAGCTAGGTTTAACCTTTCAGCAGTCTGATGGCCTGGTGGAAGAAGCTACTCCGATACCGCCTGCCAGATGGTAACAGAGTGAACAGTCCGTGGCTCGGGTGACTGGAGTAGTGACTGATAAAGGGGACAGAGTGGAGAATGTGGTAGAGAGGGTCTTATTACGTATGAGTAAGGTGAGATAAAGGTGACCTCCCTGACCTTGTCCGGACCACAACTGTAGTCTGTTCAGAGGTGTCTCCTGGCTTGGCCCGTGCCGTGTGGGGTGCTGCTTGACTGACTGACTGACTGGGCTATATTTAGCAGGGGGCTGAGGTTGCATGTGGACAGCTGCTGGGCTCTTCAAATTCAAGACTCACCAGAACAGATGTATAAATATCCCCTTGCTTTCTGGATGGGCAGACCGAGTGGAACAGAGAGCTAGCTTGCTGTGGCGTCACATTCCGCGCCCTAATTTTCTCCTCATTGATCACTCTCCCCGAGGCTATGGTATCCCAATGTGCACCACTCGCTCCCCCCCTCTCTCTGTGAGTGCGGATAGATAGACTGGATAGATAGACTGCTAGACAGGCGGCGATGTGTGGGTTGTAGTCAGAGATGTATGGGAGTATTTTTTTTTTTTACGAGGTCTCCATACTTCAGGAGTTTCAGCCACGTTCTGCTCCCATCCCCTCCACCCTCCACCCAAGCCCCCTGGGCCCCAGTCCAGCAGCAGGTCCTCAGGGCCACTCTGGTGGCTCAGAAGAAGGGTTTCTCATCTGAAGGCCAGTGACTTCTGCCTTTTTTTGTTGTTGCCTTTTTAGGACATTTGGCCTTAGGCCCAGTCTGAGCTGGTTTAGAGTGAGTCACGGTCCGTAATCAGTCATCTGATTCAGAGCCGGCTTTCTTTATAGCTGTAGTATAAGGTGGGTGGTTAGCCCTTCTATTGATGTGGTGGCTCAGTCCCCCAGATGATTGATTTATTCAGACGAACAAAAGCAATCATCGGAATCATTGAGCAAAGTACAGAGCACAAAGAAACGGTCCTGTTTTTACGTCATGAAACAAAACAGGCAGCAGGTTTTACTCTGTCGCGTGATATACAGTATACTGTTTAGGATATAGAATTGTCATGGCATTGTAAAATTGCTCCGAATTAGGTTGGTAGTCTCTTGCTAATTCTGTTCTAAATCGGTGAGAAGTAGACCACATCTTTGGATGCCAAGTTAAAAAAATGTGGAAAGCCACAGAGGTATGTTGATCAACACTACAGATCTGTGGCAATGCATCATGCATTTCTATAAGACTCATTCTTGATCTGTAAATTATTCAGCCAGCTTTACAATTGAAAACATTGCCAACAAAAGTCACTCCCCTCCCGCAAGGTCTCCCAAGGTACAGTTATTGAATTATTTATTCTCAAACCCCATGCAAGGTTGAAATAGACAATGGTATTTTCCAGTGGTGCCGACTTGATAAATAATTAATGACAGGGGTCTCTAGTCGTCAACGGTTTACGGTTTCCTCTCCATTCTTTTCTCCAGCACTCCAACTCCCGCCTTGGATACCAAAGCAACGTCCAAGGTTCCACTCAGTCCCAGGGATACTCGTCGTCATCCCAGCAGAGCTCACAGTATTCCCACCAATCACACCGCTACTGAGGGGCCGAGAACTGCTCTCCAAATCAACAGCAGGGGCCTCTCCCAAACTTAACCCTCGACCTCAAACAAACCTTAGCATAACCGCTTATCTCCCTCATCCTGATCAGACCTCATCATGTGTCAGATCATTTCAACAACGCAACAGTCATTTCTCTCCTCCTTCATGCCAGCCTTACTACACAGAGTGACCCTGGCCTCACTTCCGCCCAATGCCCTCACACTTTACCGGAGGGCACTGCAATATGAAGGCAAACTCAACATAGGAACCAAAAACAAACCCTACCACCTAAGGGCATCGGGCAAGATTTTCTATTATTATTAAGTGACACAATCTGTTGATACTAGATTATGAGAAGGAAAACTCATCAGGTGCAACTTTGACTACACACGCCTACTACACAAAGACTACGAGTCACAGCACTTACAAAAAACATGTTCTTCAAGAGGAAGAATTGCAGCTCTGTTCATATATAAATACTATATAGCACCTTTTTCTATTCATTTAACAAGACACTTTTGTTTTGCTTGTTTGCGAAGTGGAGTTTAAGTTTACTTTGATCGTTGACGTTTTTGTAAATGTTGTTGGATATTGACACATGAAAATAGCCCTTTACTATCATCACTTTCCTTCACGGTACATTTATTTACCCTGGATATCTATGATATACAGATAACAATCAAAGCAAAAGAAAGAAAATGAGCCAACACTTTCCTGTTGAGAAAACAAGACAGAATCTCCTATTCTCCGGTTGGCTTGGAATCACATTTGTATAAGAGAACGTCTTAAAACTATGAAATACACCATTTATTTTAATCTTGTTATATTAATATTTAGGGTTTTTTACTTTTAGGCATTTTGTTTGTCTAGATTTGTAGTCTAAAAGGCTGCATTGGAAGGAAATGTTTCTGCAGCAAGTTATGTAATCTTTAATTGTCTCCAACAACTCTAGGTACCGCCTGTCGTCAGACAGGTTACAACTACCAAGCTACTCTTTACCATGGGGTCGTGTCCACCAAGGAAACATTTGTTGGTGAATCTGAACGATCTCATTTCAATCCGGAAGTCTTTAAGTGTGTGAGGTGCCTCTTTGTGGACACCTTTGCTTGACGGATCTTACCACGGACACAGACGTCACCGAAGGTCACCGAAGGTCACCGAAGGTGTGCGTCGTCATCATACTGGGAAGCCAAAAGTGTGTATGTTCCAGATACTGTTACTGCCTGATAGTTTTTGTTGTTGTTGTTAATGTAATGTTCTACATTTTTCTTCTCTCATTTATTGCCCTTTACAGTTTCAGTTTGTATTTTCTCTTATTCAGTCAAAGGACTACACTGCTGAACGGATCTGCAAAGAGCTGGAACAAATTTGGGGTGAATTATTATGCTCCGTCCTCTTCAACTCCACACCGCTGGTTGCGCACTGAGTATAAACCAAGGCCGAGAAGTGGTTTCTTATAGTATTTATCCTTTGAAAACAGGTTGACTGGAACTGTACTGTTTGTGTGTGCCCAAACACACCGAGATAGACGGACATGGAATAAGGCAGCCACTTTAGCTTGTTCTGTGACTGGTGAAGGGGTGTAGAAACACTGACATGTACTGGCCATTGAGAGAACTGGACCTCTTTTGCAGCAATGGTGAAAATGTGTGATTTTTTTTTTTTGCTGCGATTATTATAACAGCCTTTTGGGATGTTCGAAAATCATCAGCCATGTTCAACTGGTATATATTGATGATGATCAACACTGTCCTTTTGTTGCCAAAGGAGAGACGTATTCTGTTTTTCTATCGTACAAATATTCACAGCCACAGTACAAGGTACTACCATGTATTTCCCAACCGATAGACTGCTCTCTGTGAAGCTGTTTGCTTCTGACAGTGATACTGCACAGATCATCAGTGATGCATTGGTCTATTATCTCCGGCTCAGTCAAACAGGTTTCGAGAGCCCGTCGTATTGATAGTTCGGCTGTTGACCGCCGTCTAGGATGTCTCTCTCCTTCTCTCTCTCTCTCTCTCTCCTCACACATATCCGATGTGTTTCTCAGGACTCCCAGCTCACTGGATCACTGTTCCAGTATATCTTATGTGTGTTGAGGTGAACGCCAGATGAGCAAAAAGGACTGCTCCTTGTTCAACATGAGTTCCTAACAGTCGCCCAGAATGTTTCTGCATGTCGGATTGACTGTTGCTTTGGTGTTGATACAATGTCAACGTATTGGTTCGGTTTTGAGTTTCTCTTTTCTCGATGGTCTGGTAGGCACACAGGCCCGGTGGATTAACAACCCGCCTTCCCAGAACAGTGGTGTTTTCCTCGGGAACAAAACCAGCAGCTATTCAAAAAGGTTTTTCTCTTTTTTTTTCTCTCCCTATGGCATGTATTTTAAGTATAGTTGAAGAGCATTAAGAATAAATGAGACGGTTTCTCAATTTTCATCTCCACACAAACGAGGTATCAAAAGTATTATTCATTGTGCGGCTCCAACAAACAGGTGATAGTGGGGTAAATAACTCTCAAAACAGTTCCTATGCAAAATAAAAGAGAAGAGATTTCACTTGCACCATGCTTCAGGTTTACTATGAAAGCATGCAGTTCAGTTATCTTATCTTATTGGGATATCCATTCCTTATTGTAAATCTAATGTTGAATATTGTAATTGAAGAAGGCATTCACTTGTTTCTTACAGCACTGTAAATTGTACTCTAAATTAAATATTGTTAAGAAAAAAATGCATATATATATATATATAGTATACATTATACAATCATATGTATTGTTTCCATATATAGTGCCTTCAGAAAGTATTCATACCCCTTGACTTATCCCACATTTTGTTGTTACAACCTGAATTCAAAATGGCTGAAATATATATATTTTTTTCTTCTCGCTCATCTACACACAATAACACATCTATTTATTAGATTTTTATTTCATCTTTATTTAACTAGACAAGTCAGTTAAGAACAAATTATTATTTACAATGACTGCTAAGCCCTAACCCGGACGACGCGGGCTAATTGCGCGCTGCCCTATGGGACTCCCAATCACGGCCAGTTGTGATACAGCCTGGTGATACAGCCTGAACCACTGTCTGTAGTGATGCCTCTAGCACTGAGATGCAATGTTTTTAGAAATGTTAGCAAATTTATTGAAAATGAAATACAAAAATATATAATTTACAAGTTCACACCCCTGAGTCAATACTTTGTAGAAGCACCTTTGGCAGTGATTACAGCTGAGTCTTTCTGGGTATGTCTCTAAGAGCTTTACACATCTGGATTGTACAATATTTACCCATTATTATTTTCTAAATTCTTCAAGCTATGCCAAATTGGTTATTGATCATTGCTAGACAACCATTTTCAGGTCATTCCATATATATTTTTAAGTAGATTTAAGTCTAAACTAACTCGGCCACTCAGGAACATTCACTGTCTTCTTGGTAAGGAACTCCAGTGTAGATTAGGCCTTGTGTTTTAGGTTGTCCTGCTGAAAGATGAATTCATCTCCCAGTGTCTGGTGGAAAGCAGACTGAAGCAGGTGTTTTTTCCTATGCTTATCTCCATTCCGTTAATTTTTTTATATCCTGAAAAACTCCCCAGTCCTTAACGATTACAATCATACCCATAACATGATGCAGCCACCACTATGCCAATGAGAGTGGTATTCAGTAATGTGTTGTATTGGATTTGCACCAAACATAACACTTTGTGTTCAGGACAAGAAGTTAATTGCTTTGCAAATTTTTTTTTAGCAGTTTTATTACTTTAGTGCCTTGTTGCAAACAGGATGCATATTTTGGGATAGGTTTAGGCTTCCTTCTTTTCACTCTGTCAAACAGGTTAGTAGTGTGGAGTAACTACAATGTTGTTGATCCATCCTCAGTTTTCTCCTATCACAGCCATTAAACTCTGTAAGTGTTTTAATGTCACCATTGGGCTCATGGTGAAATCCCTGAGCGGTTTCCTTGAGTTAGGAAGGACACCTTTATCTTTGTAGTGACTGGGCGTATTGATACACCATCCAAAGTGTAAATTATAACTTCACCATGTTCAAAGGGATAATCAGTCTGTTTTTTTCATTTTTTTTCTTCATATACCAATAGGTGACCTTCTTTGCGAACCAATAGGTGTCCTTCTTTGCGAGGCATTGGAAAACCTTTCTGGTCTTTGTGGTTGAATCTGTGTTTGAAATTCACTGCTTGACTGAGGGAACTTTACAATTATCTGTATGTGTGGGGTACAGAGATGAGGTAGTCATTCAAAACTCATGTTGAACACTATTATTGCACACAGAGTGAGTCCATGCAACTTATTATGTGACATGTTTAGCAATATTTTACTCAAATTATTTTGGGTTTACCATAACAAATGGGTTGAATACTTATTGACTCAAGACATTTTAGCTTTTTATTTGTAATTCATTTGTAAGTATTTCAAAACACATAATTCCACTTTGGCATTATGGGGTAATGTGTCTATGCCAGTGACAACAAAATCTCAATGGAAACCATTTAAATTCAGGCAGTAACAACAAAATGTGGAAAAAGTCCAGGTGTGTGAATACTTTCTGAAGGCACTGTGTATATACAGTATATATGAATAATACCCATGTTTTAGAGCTTTCCTCTTCTTGCCTTAATGACGCATACCATAAGATAGATATAGACGGGCACCTCTGTCCAACAGAGACTGAATCACTCCAATGACCAATCTACCATAAACCTGCTTGTCAACTTGATAACTTCTAGTTTTTTTTCAAGGGAAATGATTCTCTATAAAAGCATATGAAATAATGAATCTAGTTGGATACTGTGTGATGCAACATTCAGTCTATAGAGCCCAGGGACTTTCTCTCACATCAGCACGAACTCCTCAGTTTGACAGGGTTGAAACAAGGCATTTTTTAACGTGTGTACAGTGCCTTTTTAGTGTTTATGTTTAAAGTTGCCATCACATAATGGGATGTTCAGGATTGTGTTTATTTCTCCTTGTCCTATGCTTTCTGATCTGTGAATACCTTTTGAGTTACATTTGAGTTTGTTTCTGTATTTGTTGTTGTCATCTAAAATGTAGGATCTGTTATTTTCAAAAGGACCGCGAGCGGTTAAATATCAAGTTTGAGTTCAATATGTCCCGTCTCTAATTTAATGACTGCAAAAAGTACAACGTAGGCTGATTTTGCATTTTCTATTCTAATTAATATTGTCCTAAGATTCTGTACATAAACACATGTTAATAATTTCTCTTTGAAACATTGATATGATCATTGTCTTTGAATGCACTGTTATTAGCTGAAGTATTTAGTGGTAAATGAAAAGTATTTCATGTTTTGTTTAGACACTAAAGATATGGAGGTTGTATAAAAGTTATATGCCAGACAAAGCTTTTTTAGGACTTCTTGCCTTTTGTGTGGACATCCTAATGATACACACTAGTAATGAATACACATATGAATGATAGTGCACCTCTAGGTCTGTACCTCTTCACGTTCCCCCTTTGCTAGTGTTGCATGTACCTCCCTTTTCCAATCCAGAATTTAAGCACTTATCCTCCCCTCCTCTCAACAGTCTGTACAGAAAGACACACTCCCATTTGCAAAGTGCTCCTGTGATACTTCAAAATGCCTTCTGGGAAGCTGTTTATAGGTCTCTTGTGCATGTGGTCGTGGTGCTCTCTGTCCTCCAATATGAAACCAATTTAACCATTTAACCAGAGCATGTGATTTCAAGTCTCACAGAAAGACAAAAAGCAACATAATTGTTTGTGCATGTTTACGTCAAGGAGCCCTCATCTCTAAGGGGTACATCCCAAATGGCACCTTATTTACTACATAGTGCACCACTTTGGGATGCAGTGCACTACATTGGGACGCAACCTAAGTCGTATTAAGACATGAAGTGCTCCACCATGTTGTGGTCCACATTCTCTTTTGGCTCCATGGCATGAGACAACCATGCTTTGCAGGTCTGGGTGTCTGTCAATTCTAAAACATTTTCTGTGTGTGTAAATGTGTGTGTGGCCACACAGACAACGTTCAAAATACACACATGGCCTACATGTATTTTGTTTTCATAGCTTTCATAAGTAAGGCAATAGCACAGTGCAGGAAATAAAAAGAACACATTTATTCAGCTGGTTTTCACGACGTTGCCCTAATTTCACTGTACAAATGACTGTTAAATGAGAAAAAAAGTCACGTATATTTATTTTAAACCGAGTGTACAAAACATGAAGGACACCTGCTCTTTCCATGCCGTCGACTGACCAGGTGAATCCAGGTGAAAGCTATGATCCCTTATTGATGTGACTTGTTAAATCCACTGCAATCACTTTAAAAAGATGCTGGGTTTTTCACGGTCAACAGTTTCCCGTGTGTATCAAGAATGGTCCACCACCCAAAGGATATCCAGCCAACTTGACACAACTGTGGGAAGCATTGGAGTCAACATGTCAACGCTTTTGACACCTTGTAGAGTCCATGCCCCGAAGAATTGAGGCTGTTCTGAGACAAAGGGGGGAGGCAACTCAATATTACAAATGTGTTAATGTTTTGTACACTCAGTTAATATCCTCTATTATAATAAAATCTATTTTGCTTCAGATAGCATGTCTGGTTCATTCCAATGTCCTGAGTTTGAGTGTAAACAGCTGTGTGTCAGTTTCTAGTGTGAGAGATGTGCCAGTGTCACACTGTCTGATATCTTTGTGTCATTGGATCTTATCCACAGGGCTTGTGGCATAGCAAGTTATATCTATCTTAAGTCTTGTTTTGAGCTGTTCTGAGCCAAATAATGTTAACTTGGATGCTTGGGTCAATTGGAATGCAAGGCTCAAATGGGAGGAACCAGGGTTTACATTTTACAGGATTTTTATTATCTTGAAATACTCAACTATGGTCACAGTAACACTGATAGAGTACACCTTGCAACACGGATGAAGAATGTAGGTGGTGTTCTCTTGCTTGGCCACAGGGTGTCATAAGTGAGCTGCATGATTTTCCAGCTGCAATCCAGTCAGGTGGCATGATGGGGTCTATTTAATGGTCTGACTGGACTGTGTTTTGAGACACCTTATTTTAAGCCATGTTTGAACAAACGAAGCAAGTGAAAATGTAACAATATACAGTGTTTTTCCCGACATTTCACCAGCTTTCATTTCTCTACCTATAACCAGCCCCCAGTACCTTTTCAAGCACCTGGAGAGAGAAAGACCAAGATATGACTGGTTTCAAATACATTTTATTCATGACTACTTTCTATAGTTCAATATTTAAAAATCTATATTTAAAATCAAGCCCTGTCACATTCATTGTCTACACTGTGTTATGTATTTGCACAGGATTCCATTAGATGTGTCAAATGGGTGCCACATTCAAGGTAATTATATTGTCTGGGAGCCACTGGAGACTGTACAGTGAGACCAGTGCAGGCAGGGCAAGCAATCATCAATCATGCAGCCATGAGGAACGGACCAAAGTATGTCCCAAATTGCACCCTATTCACGTTATAGTGCACTACTTTATAGTGCATTAAATAGGGAATAGTGTTCCATTTAGGACAGCACCCGTGTGAACTCCCAGGACCCTGACGTATTACTCGTCCTATCACTTAGAGAAGTGTATGAGCCGGAGAGCTCTCCGCAGAATGTATTAACACAGATGTGATCCCATTTGTCTCAAGGTGCCCCTCCCAAGTTGAGTTATTGTGCCACACCTTCCCATTACACACACACAGCCCTGCTTGCCTGGCGTCTTCCTACAGATTCTTTGTCCAGTGAGACTGAAAATGTCTGAGTTGCACAGCAGTGACCAACTCCCCATACAGCAGCCAAACACTGACTCCCTGGACACATGGGTCAAATTCCTCCTATTCGCTGTCTCATGACCCTGTTATAGAGGCTCAGTGGCCCATATTAGGCAGACAGACAGTAAAACACCTGTGTTTTCAGCCCCAGTGGAGAGGCTACAGCATCAGTGAAAGCTCTAAGGGAGTCACATGGGCATCAGTTATGGAAGTGGAGTCCACTGCTTGAACGCCGACTAAGGAATCATCTAAAGGGAAAGGTCACCTAGTGAGACTAATTTTCCATCCTCATTTGGGGGAAGTTCTTGCTAGCCCTATGGGGCCTAGCTAGGAGCCTCAGGGAACATCCCAGGGGAGAGATGATGTTGGTTTCTGGTTGTGTGTCCTCTCCAGAAGAAGCCAGTGGTGGTTGTGAGTCTGTTCCCTCAGACCCCTAAAGGTTGGGAGAGAGGAATGCTGGGCTGATCTACAGAGGGTCAGGCTGACTGTGATGGGGGAGAGCAGCATATCTAGGTCCGGATCTCAGCCCTTAAACCACTCAACTCTACTGTTTAAAGAAGCACAGCACTGCTTGGTGGGTAGGGCTACGTTTGACAACAGAAATGTTAAAACACCCAATTAAGCTGCAAAGTCTTACAATTCATTTATTGGTTAAAACTGACATATGAACAAAGATTTTAGAAACCAGTTCACAACTGTTGAATTAAAACCCAAATTCATAAAATTGGATTTGCCTAGATATTTGGTCATATGTATGGGATAATCAACGAGGGTCTATGCGTTCTATGGAAAATACCGGAGTGAACTGACCTTCCACAGAGTTGCATTACTTTACGGAGAGCGCATATAGCCCCGAGTTGATTATCACTTTTATACCAAATGTAACACATTTGCCGCTAGAATTGTGTTCAACATCCACTGAAGTAGCTAGCAGGTTAACTGCATAGCTATAGTACAATAGTTGCCATGGTAAACAAAACATACTTGGTAGTTTAGCTAACCAAACCATCAATCCTAGCTTGCCATTATGAAAATAGAATTCAACAATGCCAACAATTTTTTCAATTCGACCTTTGCTCTCAAAAGCAGCTCAAACAAGAATGAACTATAGCGATTGAATACTGTGCATTATAGGGAATTATACAATGGGTGGGTCTAATCCTGGATGCTGATTGGTTTAAACCCCATTCCATTCGGTGTCAATTTCACAAGTTACCACCAGCTAGAGCTATGATGTTGAAATGCCTATTTACTCTGTTCCATCTGACTGCGCAATCCACTGACTATATGTTGTGGAAGGATGAAATAGTATGAATCAATGAATCAAAATATATTTTTTTATAAAAATATTATTTGAATATGTTGGTAACCCGTTATATTAAAGTAATAATGCCCTCAAAGACGTGTTTATAGGATATACTGGCACTGTATTATCACTTAGATAATGTACACTCCAGAATGTCCTTCAAGACAATCAGAAACAAGTATTCAACAATACTACACTATAACTTGTTATATTATTATAACAACACTTATTAGTAAGCATATAATTGCTTGTTTAGAAACTGAAAACCAATATGGAGCGCAAATTCTCCCTGTACCTATAATTACTGTCAGTGCTCTGTAAAACTCATAAAGGAGAATAACAGTTTCTCTGTGCTTAGAATGTCCCGTCCAACATCCCCCTCATGCTGCTGATCCCTGAAGAGGACTGGGTAACATTCCTGTCCTCACCTCCCCATTCACCTCCCCCTAAGACACACACACACACACAACCCCTCCTGCCGCCTAAGTACGCTCCTCCACAAGCCTTGTTTCACACTTGTTCGTAGGAGGGAAACTATACCTGCTGCAAGGTCAGTGGACACTGGATAGGCACATTGGGCGCCTAAAGTTTGCTCGGAGCAGAACAATGAGTGGAGACCCGCAACCGCTGCAAACTAAATCACCACTGTTGACCCAAGACAGGCAGGCTGTCCTCAGACCGTGAGAAAAGCGCCTCTTTCCATGCCAGGAATGTGGGTGGCCGGCCTTGTTTCCCAGGAAGCCTATCTGAGGAGCGCGCTGCACATGCAGTGGCGTGGCTTTGTTTTGGTCTGCAAACAGTCTTATTTTTTGGCATGAGCTGCACTTTTCCTCCCCTCTTTCCCCCTATCAAGTTGTCACTGTGATAATCTATGTGCTTGAAGATCAGTACAGCATGTGCATGAGAAGGAAGGGATTTGGTAACAGTGTAAAGCTCCTTATGACATTCTGTGAAATATTCTTCACTTTGACCCAAGGCAAGGTGACGGCCAGGGAGTATGACCAGGGCCACCCCTTTCCCTCTTGATGTTTGACTGGGAGGTGCCAATGCACCCTGTCCAGTGTCTACCTCTATCCCACACATGGCACTTGGAGAATGAGACAAAGCCACTTCATAAAATTTCTATCCAACATAGTGTTATGTTATTGGACGTTTTTGGGAAGTTTAAAAAAATACATATATTTTGATGACTCATTGACTGCCTCTCCCCTTTGACATACACACTGAGTATCTCTGAGTCCTCACCCCCCATGTGTATATCATGCAGATCACATTCTGTGCAGATAGCATGGGCTACAGTCTTGTGTGTGTGTGTGTGTGTGTGTGTGTGTGTGTGTGGCTTCCGGAGGGAGCAGTGGTCTAAGGCCCTGCATCTCAGTGCTAGAGGCGTCACTACAGACCCTGGCACAATCCCAGGCTATATCACAACCGGCTGTTGTCGGGAGTCCCTTAGGGCGGCACACCATAGGGGAGGGTTTGGCTGGGGTAGGCAGTCATTGTAAAATAAGAATTTGTTCTTAACTGACTTGCCTAGTTAAACAAAGGTTAAAAAATAAATGTCTATGTATAAGACTGAGTGAGTGTGTGTGTGTGAGTCACTGCATTACGCAGACACACGAGATGCCATATGTTTCCACATAGTCCACTGAAGAACAAATGTGCCGTCCTTTTTCACGAGGAAACGTCTGTTTTTTCACTTACCCCACGTGTGGGTTAATGCAACCCAGTAAGAGACTCGGTCCACATCAATAAAACAACTTAAATGGGACACCTGTTTATGGTGTCTTGACAGACATATTCAACCATCCAATTTAACAGTGAGGGCTGAATAAATGACAATGAACAGCACATACAGAGCACCCAGAAGGTGGAAACAGTAGTTTCACCCAGGAGGACCTATCCTGTGTGTTTACAATCTCCTGGTAATGGAGGAGGGTGAACCCAGTGACACAGTGTATGATGATGTATTAAGTGTAACTCCCAGTCCTGTCATAGCTGGCCATCCATGATCCCCAATGGAGTGATGGCCGTGTTGGAGAGCATGACATCTGTGATGCATGGTGAGTAAATTGTGACTGACGACTAATAATGAGTAATTATTTATGACGCATAGTGATTTGTAAATCAATCAGTTGAAGTCGAACAAGCCCAATGTGTGAATGATGCCGTATAAACACTCCCCTACAAAGACTGGTTGATTGCTCAGAGTGACCCCTAATGAATGAGTCACACAACCCTATCCACTTCCTCCTCACTCACACATGTCTTAATTAACCATGACAGGTACCAGGAATGTTAAATCCTCACTTCCACTTCACAGTTAAATTGGGGGAGAGTTGGCATGTCATTAAAGTTGTTGTTAACACTGAATAGTTTTGTTCCATCTCTGTAGTGAGAATGCTCTCCCTCCATAATATAATGTGATGGTGGTAAGGCTAATGGGGAATGGGGTGGCGATCAATAAGTATAGAAATTCACACAAATACCTACAGAAATAACACAGACTTACAGTAGAGTAAGTTATTTTTGAACAATATGAATAACCTCTAAATCCTACACCGAACACAGGGACGCTAGAACCTACAGTCGATTTTTTTCTTGCTCTACTGTAGGTCTCGCTCCCCCAGAACTCCTCTCTTCATGGCAAACACACAGTGACCACCCACATGTCCCTACTGACCTCCCACTGGCTCCCAGCTCTAGTATGGCAGTCCACCAGCTGTTATGGACATGCTGTTTAAAATAAAATCCAATCTGTTCTGTCTGTTGGATATCTTTTTTTGTTCATATTATGTGTATTGTTGTGGTTGTGTACTTAGCAATTGACAGTATTGCAGCGAACTGCGTAGCAGGGAAGGGAACAACAGGTCGCTGACGTGAAAGGCAAACGCCCTATGCATTACGCCAATAGAACTAACCCACTTGGTAGGAATTGTAGTAATATGGCTCATATAGCGAGGATCGCTACACTTACCACTCCGAACGGGAAGGCACGTCCAAGTGCTTCGACTGCTCAGCCCACTCACACATGTCCCGACCATGCTTTCCAATGGCCTCACGGACGCCATCCCACTTCTGACACCAGTGTATCGAACAGCGGGGCACGGAAGCAAACCCAGGTAGCTGGCATGAAAGGCAAACTCTCTTTGTAGGGTTGTTCATAAAGGGGGGATGGGGGGTGGGGTTCTAAACTGACGTATGGAATTATTTTAAGATGGTCATACTATGGATTATTTAGCTATTTAATTTAGAATTTTAAGGTAGGCTCTCTCCCTCAGTTGCCTATGCACATCAACAACAACAAGATCAACAATTAAAGTTAGCCAGGGCTAGATGACCTAAAAGCTAACGAGGGAACCGTTGATAACGGGGGAAACCCTCTCAAACTTTTTCAGTCTTCAAAATTGCACTGATAAACGATAGTAGCTTCTTCTCCCTTCTACATCTTGCCTGCCAATGCATGCCTGTCCAACACACGTTTTGACAACTGAATGGGAACTTGCCTTCCAGCCCATTTCATCGATGCCAAATCCATTTGATAGACAACTAAAATATATGTTAACAGACGTACAAGTTGAGCATAGCTAGCTAGTAAAGTGATTCACATTTCTTGTTAGCTAACCAAAGGACGCATGCATCTCTAGCTGTAGCCACAGAAAAACGATATGGGGGGGAAAGTCGGCCACTCACCCACTCCTCCAATGACATATCACAGGAGGTTGGCATCTTAATTGGGGAGGACGGCTCGTGGTAATGGCTGGAGCAGAATTGGTGGAATGGTGTCAAATACATAAAGCACATGGTTTCCATGTCTTTGATGCCATCCCATTTACTCTATTCCAGCCATTATTATGAGCCGTCCTCCTCTCAACGGCCTCTATTGCATAACAACCTCCTAGCAGCTTGCTAGCTACCTAAGGTTCTGTGTTTTTAGCATGCTAAATAAATAGCCACATAAATAAATAGGCTAGCATATTAGCCACGTTATGACCGACTTGTGATCATTGCTCTGACTAATTTGAGTGTATTGACATTCCCAGCCTTAGTTAGCTACATTCGTCCATTTTTGTCCAAAATATTGAGTCATTGAAACTGAAACAGTGCACACTGAATGGCTAGAGAAAGCAAACAATTGTACCAGGCCAGCTGTGATTTACAACCTGATAGCAATATATGTTAGATCACAAATACATTTATTGAACTGCATCCATCTATTCCGCCAACAATGCCTTACTCTACGTCATGAAATGTTTTGTCAAATATAACCTATTTTTAAAATCTTATAAAGTAGATTTTGTAGCATAAACTGGGAATTGTATATTTTTGACTGATATTATGGTTGTCTGTTTGTTTCATATCTGCAAAGTAGTTAAAACACTGTCAGTTCCACTTGAACTCAGAATCAACACTAGACATGTTACAACGAAAAAGTCAATACTAGGTAAAACTGGCCAATTTGCTGTAAACGACACAATACACTGATGGTTCACGAATTTCCTTCTAATCCCCTACTCTCTGCTCAATAAAATCACAGAAAATACTAATTTGAAAGTCAGAAATAATGGCAAATAAATCAACTATGTCAGTACTGTATATGTAAAATGATTAAGGGAATACCAGATACATGCACAAATATTCTCATAAAATTTGTCGTTTTAAACATTCTCACATCTTTTTAAATGTATCATATTACTCAAACTCCTGATATTAAAGTTTAAACACTGAGGTAAACCCTAATGCTGAGGCACTATTTAAAATAAAGGAAAAAAAACTACAATAAAAAAGCTTACTCAGATTAAGAAGGGTTCTATGTAACCCTTCTTAACTTCCAAAGAATGATTCTTGTCTTCCAAAGAATCCTTCTTTCCTCACGGAGAATGATTCAAGAACCCTTTCATCCAAAACGTTTCTTAGACCACATTGCCTTACAAAGAACCCTTGTTTTCCAAAAAAGGGTTATTCAGATGAAAACAGTGATTGGTAGAACCCTATCCCTCCATAAATAACCATTTTGGAACCCTTTTTTTCTAAGAGTGTAGTCACCTTCAAAATAATTGACACCCTTGATAAAGATGAGCAAAAAAAGAGTATAAAATAAATAGTTACAATACTGAGCTATATTGCATGCACCAAAACATTTAGAAAATTATATTATTTTATACTAATACAATTCCTCAGAGAAAGAGATTTTGCTTAACAACTAATACTTTTTCTCCCAAAAGTATTGGCACCCCTGCTTTCAATACTTTATGCACCCTTCCCTTGCAAGAATAACGACATTGTGCATTTTTCTATAATGTTTAATGAGATTGGAGAGCACATTGGGATGGCTCTTAGACCATTCCTCCATACAGAACCTTTCCAGATCCTCCAGTCTGTGCTTATGGACTGCCCTCTTCATTTCAAACCACAGGTTTTCAATGTGGCTCATGTCCGGAGATTGAGATGGCCATTGCAAAATGTTGATTTTGTGCTTGGTCTCATTGTCTTGTTGGAAGATGCATTTGTGGCCAAGTTTCATCCTCCTGGCAGAGGCAACTAGGTTTTTGGCTAAAAAGTATTGGTACTTGGTAGAGTTCATGATGCCGTTGACCTTAACAAGGGCCCTAGGATCAGTGGAAGCAAAACAGCCCCATAACGTTAAATATCCACCACCATATTTTACAGTAGGTGGGTCATTCCACAAGTCCCTTTTGTGTCCCTTTGATATTTTATGTAGAAATTGTGCACCAATATTGAATTTAAAAGCATGTTATATTAATTGAAGTGCCCTTTAATATAGAACACATGGACAATTCAATACATCTGATTTTTAATATGAATTAAGACTTGCTAAAGTGCCAAAATTCTGCATTTTTACATGTTCCTCTGTGCAGTCTCTGTGATTTCTCTGAAGATTTTAACCCACTTAACCCTAACATTTCTCTAAGTTTTGTATAGCCCTAGTTATTTTTGTTGCTTTGACCAAAATATAGAATGTTAATGCACATTGGTTTGGTGGCCATTAGGCCTTTTGTTGTTTTATTTTATTTATAAGAATATTTAGGGGTGCTGCTACAAAAACGATTAACCAGCCCGCTAATATTCTTATATTGAGATGCATGGGGCTGCCAAACTATTCCATAACAGTGCCAATAACTTATTACTTGTGAAAAAAAATCTATTACTATGAGCAATTCTAGTAATATAATATATACTTTTTCAAATATATATTTTTCTTATCTTTATCAAGGGTGCAGGCACCTACAATAATTGTAACTATTGTAACCTAACTTTCTCAGAAATTGAGATTACTAGACATAGACCTAACAAGCACCCTCTTACCACCCCACCTGTATTTCTTCCACACGCCCGTAGACAGTTTCCCTTCAAATAATATTACCGGTTACCACAAACGTTTCATTCTCTGTCTGCGTCTGCTTCTACAAAGCATTTAGCAATCATACTTCCTCTCCCCTAAAAAAACTTTCCCCTAGGAGAAAAAAATAGTCTCGCGATAGGCGCTCGCATAAGCAGCCGCCATATTCTGTGACAGTATTTTGATTGGTGTCTGTTGGACGTAAGAAAAGAAAAGAGAAAATAAAGTGGGAGTAGAGGGGGTAAAGAAGAAGAGCTGTCAAAATAATTCCCGTGTCTCTGAAACAGCGGGGGGATGTAGTAACCCCCCACTCGAGTCAAAACAGAGAAGTCCAGAGTGCCGTAGAAACTCCGTTCACGAAGTCCCCCCCTCCTCCGCTCTTCTTTCAGCACCACGGCCCTGTGGAGATTCGGTGGCTGTGTCTCGGGTGTTGAAGGTGGCCCGGGGAGCGGCGGCGGAGACGGTAAGCGAATGCCTCAGAATAGGCCCAGAAGTGGTTTGAAGTTATAATTTAGTTACTGTAGATGAAAATTCGGTCTAACCTTCCCGACTAACATGCTCGAAATACGTGTGCGACTCCACATCCCTCTGGTAAAAAGAAAACGCAGAAAAGACGTTCTGGCTGTCGGCTTTTCAAGTGTGAAAAAGTGTTTGACTGCAACTGGTGTAGGCAATCTCGCGAGCTATTTAGTCTATGTGCGATTTGTTGTGTCCAGCATGAATGTGTTATTACATTTGTAATAATATTTAGCTGTGAACATTTCATTTATAGTTCCACCGTACATTTTAAAGCTGACGTGCATGTTTTGTAGCTTATAGGCTACACTGTAGCTACATTTTTCCATTGAGTTTTCTTGAAAAACCTCGTCATCCATGGTGTTCTGAGAGCACAACTAAGTTACTACGCCAATATGATTATATCAAGTGTTGTAACTTCAAAGAACCTTGAAATAGTTTTACGCTTGTCAAAAAGTTAGTTAGCTTGGTAACTAACATGCAGCTCGCAAGTCGCGATAGTTTTGCTGGTAATTTACGGTGACGTTCGATGCTTCGAAAAAGTAACACTTTGTGTTACAATTTGGTCCCAGCATCTAACGTTAAACGTGTTACACACAAAACACTGCTTTGCGATTATGATGGACTGTCTTTCCGTTCGTTGCATTGATGGGCCTTCTCCAAATATTGCCTAGAGACGTATTAACTAGGAGTACCGAATGGCATAGCACAGGCCCAACCTATAATAAGTAGGTTAATCGAAAGTCTCCTGTAGACTAGCCTACATTATATGAATTGTATTGATGCACGAATCGAATTACCTTGATGAGTCAAACGCAATTCAACTAAAAGTAGCCTGTCCTGTACTCTCACCTTCCCTTCTATAGAATGGAAATGAAATAGTTTTTTTTACACATTCTCTCAATTCGGCTATGTGTTAATGTGTATGTTATTCTATTGGATTTATATTTGTTTGATACAGATAATTTTAGTGAATGTTAGTTAGTTTGATCATCTGAGCAGACTTGACCAAGCTCTTCATTTAAATGTCCCTTCAGGAGAATTTCAGATGAAAGGTTTGACAGCTTTCATATGTATAGGTGCAGGGGAGCATGTGTAGGGGTGGATTTGACACATGACTAACCTTGTTCGTAAATGTTGATACAATTATAGGGTGATTCCATGCCAGGACAGCCTGCAAATATTTAGTGTATCTCAGGTTGTTCTGGCAATTCTCACATAGAATCTCAATTGGTATAAAGGATGTTTGACATGATTTTTACTTTTCTATCACAAACCATTTAAAAAAAAATCATGATCAAAGTGGCCATTTTAGGCCCTTTTTAGACCTATACATACCTCATGTAAGACCCTATGTTCGGTGAACAGTACATGATACAGACAACATCTTGGTGTCTATACTCCTTATAGTGTTCTCTCAAATTTGGAGTATGTCTAGATTCTGAAATACAATTAATTTATTCAACCTCCAAAATATTAATATCTCAAAAGTATCCTTTTTGATTTTACTTGTTATTATTATTATTTTTTTTATATACATATTGTTGAAAACAATATACTCTTCAAACAAGGACTGCCAAAGTATTACATTTCTATTGCAGTAAAATGTTGTTTGACACAGTTAATCGCATCTTCTTTTCTTTCTTCACCACAGCCAGAAAGTCAAAATTGGCTATATCGTAAAAATTCATGAAACAATTATTTGCTTTTTGGTCTTAGTTTAACGGACAGGCATAAGATTAGCAGTGTGTTTAAGGTTAGGGTTAGGTTTCAAATCAGATTGTAAGAAGAGAAATGATAGAAATAGGTGTTTTTTTTTTACCTTGTGACTGTGGTAACTAGTGATGACCCGGTGGCACCCGGTGACTAAAATACAGTAGAATAGAATACAGTATATACAGTGGGGCAAAAAGTATTTAGTCAGCCACCAATTGTGCAAGTTCTCCTACTTAAAAAGATGAGAGGCCTGTAATTTTCATCATAGGTACACTTCAACTATGACAGACAAAATTAGAAAAAAAATCCAGAAAATCACATTGTAGGATTTTTTATGAATTTATTTGCAAATTATGGTGGAAAATAAGTATTTGTTCACCTACAAACAAGCAAGATTTCTGTCTCTCACAGACCTGTAACTTCTTCTTTAAGAGGCTCCTCTGTCCTCTACTCGTTACCTGTATTAATGGCACCTGTTTGAACTTGTTATCAGTATAAAAGACACCTGTCCACAACCTCAAACAGTCACACTCCAAACTCCACTATGGCCAAGACCAAAGAGCTGTCAAAGGACACCAGAAACAAAATTGTAGACCTGCACCAGGCTGGGAAGACTGAATCTGCAATATGTAAGCAGCTTGGTTTGAAGAAATCAACTGTGGGAGCAATTATTAGGAAATGGAAGACATACAAGACCACTGATAATCTCCCTCGATCTGGGGCTCCGTGGGGTCAATATTATCACAAGAACGGTGAGAAAAATCCCAGAACCACACGGGGGGACCTAGTGAATTACCTGCAGAGAGGTGGGACCAAAGTAACAAAGCCTACCATCAGCAAGGGCATTGAAGATGAAATGTGGCTGGGTCTTTCAGCATGACAATGATCCCAAACACACCGCCCGGGCAACGAAGGAGTGGCTTCGTAAGAAGCATTTCAAGGTCCTGGAGTGGCCTAGCCAGTCTCCAGATCTCAACCCCATAGAACATCTTTGGAGGGAGTTGAAAGTCCGTGTTGCCCAGCAACAGCCCCAAAACATCACGGCTCTAGAGGAGATCTGCATGGAGGAATGGGCCAAAATACCAGCAACAGTGTGTGAAAACCTTGTGAAGACTTAGAGAAAACAGTTGACCTCTGTCATTGCCAACAAAGGGTATATAACAAAGTATTGAGATAAACTTTTGTTATTGACCAAATACTTATTTTCCACCATAATTTGCAAATAAATTCATTAAAAATCCTACAATGTGATTTTCTGGATTTTCTTTCTCATTTTTGTCTGTCATAGTTGAAGTGTACCTATGATGAAAATTACAGGCCTCTCTCATCTTTTTAAGTGGGAGAACTTGCACAATTGGTGGCTGACTAAATAGTTTTTTGCCCCACTGTACATATGGAATGAGTAAAGCAGTATGTAAACATTATTAAAGTGACCAGTGATTCCATGTCGATGCATATAGGGCAGCAGCCTCTAAGGTGCAGGGTTGAATAACCGGGTGCTAGCTGGCGAGTGAGGGATATTTAACTGTCTGATGGCCTTGAGATAGAAGCTGTTTTTCAGTCTCTTGGTCCCAGCTTTGATGCACCTGTACTGACATCGCCTTCTGCATGGTAGCGGGGTGAACAGGCCACGGCTCAGGTGGTTGATGTCTTTGATGATCTTTTGGGCCTTCCTGGGACATCGGGTGCTGTAGGTGTCTTGAAAGGCAGGCAGTGTGCCCCCGGTGATCCGTTGGACAGACTGCACCACCATCTGGAGAGCCCTGCGGTTGCGTGCGGTGCAGTTGCTGTACCAGGCGGTGATACAGCCCAACAGAATGCTCTCAATTGTGCATCTGTAAAAGTTTGTGAGGGTCTTAGGGGCCAAGCCAAATTTCTTTAGCCTTCTGTGTGTTTACAGGAAGTTGCAACAGCGCGCCTTTAGATCATTAGAACGCATTCCCCAAAATCCACAAATACACCTGAATGGATTTTTGCAAATGTGTACATACCACGGGATTCCTCTTACATTTGGGAACTATTGATCAAACAACCATGAAAAGGTAGGCTCTGTGTCCCTCAGTTATGCACTTCAACAACAACAAGAATAATTAATGCTAGCCAGCACAAGATGAGCTAAAATATACTGAAGGAACACTAGATAAACCCTCTCAAACTTTTTCAGCTTGCAGTTGGCTGTCAAAATTGCACTGATAAACGATGGGAAATTGTAGCTTGCTAGCTAGCTGCTTCCAGACACAAATGAGAACACCTCACTCTGACCATTTTACTCATCCTAGCAGAGCCGGTTAGCTAGGCTGTTAACATATTATCTAGAGTATCCGTGACTAACTATTGTTTTGCCTGCATTTACTGTCTTGCATACATTCATCAGTTATTCTGCGCTTTGGCACACTCAGATGAGAGTGCTCTGAAATCGGAGTAGATAGCCAGAGGGATTATGCAAATGCAAGAGATATGCTAACTGAATAACAGTCGTTCAAGTTCTTGCTAGAAAACCAAATAACATCTCCATCTCTAGCTGTGTATAGCTACCGAAAAACAATATGAGGGGGAAAAGTCAGTCACTCAACCACTCCTCCAATGGCATGACTTGACTATCTCCTAGCGGCTAGTTAGCTATCTAGCTAACGTTAGGCCCCGTGTTTTTTTTCTGGCTGTGCCACTCAAGGACATTCAAAAACTTGTCACGGAGCCACTCCTGCGTTGTCTTGCTGTATGCTTAGGGTTGTTGTCCTGTTGAAAGGTAAACCTTCGCCCCAGTCTGACGACCTGAGCACTCTGGAGCAAGGATCTATCAAGGATCTCTCAGTACTTTGCTCCGTTCATCTTTCCCTCGATCCTGACTAGTCTCACTGTCACTGAAAAACATCCCCACAGCATGATGCTGTCACCACCATGCTTCACTGTAGGTAATGGTGCCAGGTTTCCTCCAGACGTGACTCTTGACAGTCAGGACAAAGCATTAAATCTTGGTTTCATCAGACCAGAGAATGTTTGTTTCTCATGATTTGAGTCTTCTTGTAACGTCGTTCTTCGTTTGTGGAAAGAGAGTCAGACCGAAATGCAGCGTGGTTGTTACTCATGTTCTTTAATGAATTAAATGACGATACATGAAATAACTATACAATACAAAACAACAAACGGAACGTGAAACCTAATTACAGCCTATCTGGTGAAACTACACAGAGACAGGAACAATCACCCACGAAATACAAAGCGAAACCAGGCTACCTAAATACGGTTCCCAATCAGAGACAACGAGAATCACCTGACTCTGATTGAGAACCGCCTCAGGCAGCCAAGCCTATACAACACCCCTAATCAGCCGCGATCCCAAATACTACAAACCCCAATACGAAAATACAATAACATAAACCCATGTCACACCCTGGCCTGACCAAATATATAACGAAAACACAAAATACAATGACCAAGGCGTGACACTTCAGGTGCATTTTTGCAAACTCCAATTAGGCTGTCATGTGCCTTTTACTGAGGAGTGGCTTCCGTCTGGCCACTCTCCCATAAAGGCCTGATTGGTGGAGTGCTGCAGAGATAGTTGTCCTTCTGGAAGGTTTTCTCATCTCCACAGAGGAACTCTGGAGCTCTGTCAGTTTGACCATCGGGTTTCTTGGTTATCCTCCCTGACCAAGGCCCTTCTCCCCTGATTGCTCAGTTTGGCCGGGGGGGCCAGCTCTAGGAAGAGTCTTGGTGGTTCCAAATTTCTTCCATTTAAGAATAATGGAGGCCACTGTGTTCTTGGGGACCTTCAATGCTACATAAATGTTTTGTTACCCTTCCCCAGATCTGTGCCTCGGAGCTCTACAGACATTCCTTCGACCCCTTGCCTTGATGTTTGCTCTGACATGCACTGTCAACTGTGGGACCTTATATATAGGTCAATTGAATTTACCACAGGTGGACTCCAATCAAGTTTTAGAAAAATGGAAACAGGATGAACTTGAGCTCAATTTCGAGTCTCATAGCAAAGGGTCTGAATACTTATGTAAATAAGGTATTTCTGTTTTTTATTTTTAATTACATGTGAAAAAATGTCTGAACCTGTTTTCGCTTTGTCATTATGGGGTATTGTGTGTAGATTGATGAGGAAAATGTTTTATTTCATCAATTTTAGAATAAGGCTGTAACGTAACAAAATGTGGAATATTGTCAAGGGGTCTGAATTCTTTCCGAATGCACTGTTGATGCGCTAGACTATTAACCACATTATGACTTACTTGTGATCATTGCCCTTGCTAGTTTGATTGTGTTGACATTCCCAGCCTTAGTTACATTCATCCATTATTGTCCAACATATTGAGTCATTGAAACTTAAACAGTGCATCCGAAATGGAGGCAGCAAACAGTGTACCTGGCCAGCTGTGATTTACAACCTGATAGGAATATTTTTTGGACTACCAAGAAATGTATGGGTGAATAATATTAATCATGCATTGAACTGTATCCATCTATTCTGCCAACAATGCCTTAGTGTACCTCATTAGAATGTTGAGGCAAATAAAACCTATTTTTAAAACCTCTTATAAAGTTGGTTTTGTAGCATAAACTGGGAATTTGATCTTTGTGACTGATATTATGATTGTCTGTTTCATATCTGAAAAGTAGTTAAAACACTGTCAGTTCCACTTTAAGTGATCTTTGTTCTTTGTATCCATAGAGACGGTTCTTTTTTCCTTTACTCAACCCTCCAATCAGAAATTGTGAGAACACTAATTTAGAATGCCTGGCTGAATTAAGCTATAACAGTGCGTGTGTGTGCGTGTGTGTGTGCGTGTGTGTGTGCGTGTGTGTGTGTGTGCGCGCGTGTGTGTGTGTGTGTGTGTGCCTGCGAGCAAGTGAATAACTTCAAGAACATTGATAAGAGAGGGTTGGTCTGCCTAAACATTGGGTTCATTTTGTTTCTGATACAGATTATCTTGTGTTTCCGTGCCTTACTATCATAGTATGCCTGTAACTCAATGCTCCATGTTTATTTTATTATATATATATTTTTCTCCCATTTTTATCCCCAATTGGTAGTTATAGTCTTGTCCCATCGCTGCAACTCCTGTATGAACTCGGGAGAGGCAAAGGTCGAGAGCCGTGTGTCCTCCGAAAAACACGACCCCGCCAAGCCATACTGCTTCCTGACACAATGCTTGCTTAACCCGGAAGCCAGCCGCACCAATGTGTCGGAGGAAACACCATACACCTGGTGACCGTGTCAGCGTGCATGCGCCCGGCGCGAACCAGGATCCCTAGTGACGCAGCCACATGTTGCATAGACCGCTGTGCCACTCGGGAGGCCCAATGCACTGCTTTTTCAATGAAAAATCTTTCTTTAGGGCCAGATTTGAGCAAATTTAAAAATGTTTTTAATCATGATTAACTACAGAAATTCATGCGATTAAGCGCAATTAATTATTTTAATCCTTTGACAGCCCTACTTCAAACACACCACATTTCCAGAGTAGTCTCTCTGGTACTTTTAATGATATGACCCATATTATGCATAGAAATTGACATTATAGGTGAAAAAGAACGAACCAGCTAGGAGGGAATAAGGAGATGTACATGGGGATGGTTGTGTAATAGACATGAAAGGAATAATGAATATACACATGGAATGGAATGAATAAAGCGAAATGTATTTATGCATATCAAATGGCCTACAACAGGGAATAGAAATGGAACAGAACTGCAATAGCACATTAGTTAAGGACTGTATCTAATAACTAGGTATTAGAGTAAGCATTCCTATTATGCGCATGTACCAACTAAGCCCACTTCCATCTTTGGCTTTAGAAAAATGACATTTTCTGCTGTTTAATGTACAACTAATTTATCTTGTTATATCCATAACTTATTTATTTCTAACCCAATCAGATGTTTTATTATTAAGTTATAGACCATTATGTGTAAGTTCCAACTAGTGGCCAATTTTAAAGCTGGAACATTTTTGGGGTGTTGAGGTGACCCTCAGAGGAACACATTTTCCAGATATTTTTAGTACCTTCTCAGATAAGTGATCATACTCTATCTAAAAGTAATAGATTCATGTGCTGATTTATGCACATGATAGCATATTTCATGAGCATTCACGACTATTTCATGCCAATTGAAAATATTTATTTTTCATGCTAGCAATTGTTCCTGCATGTCAGTCTTACAGTAGCAACATAACTTGGTGAACTACAATAAGATAATATATTTTAAATGCATTTTATATTATATTACTTTTAAATTAAACTTGCATTGTTATACATGGATGCCATTTTTGAAAATTGTACATTTATCTCAGGTGGGCATAAAGCGTACAGTAGCACAAAAAGCACTCCCTCCATAAAGAATGTAAATGACAATAAAGCAATATTGTTCAATATGATCTATACTAGTTAGCGGGATGCGCGCTAATAGCTTTTCAATCGGTGACGTCATTCGCTCTGCGACCTTGAAGGAGTTGCTCCCCTTGCAAGTGCTCTGGCTTTTGTAGAGCGATGGGTAACGATGCTTTGAAGGTGGCTGTTGTCTATGTGTGCAGAGGTTCCCTGGTCTCTTCACATGAGAGATTAATCTTTCATTTCATGACCTCTTTTCTTACAAAAATTAAGGGCAGTATATGTTAGAAATGCCTAAACTTAGATTTTGGTTGGCTTAATAGGTACACTATCCCTACATAGTAATACAGGCGTAACGACTATCATGATTGCTATCAATAATAATAACAGCAGAGTATAAACATGTTACCTAATACCATACAATTAGGCTATACAAATGGTCAACATAAATAACAAGTACACTATAGATACAATGTATGTGGACACCCCTCCAAATGAGTGGTTTTCCCTTAAGTGTTTTTCTATTTTACACTATTTCCCCCCCCAATTTCGATCTAGTCTCATCGCTGCAATTTCCCAACAGGCTCGGGAGAGGCGATGGTCGAGTCTTGCGTCTTCCGAAACAAGACCCGCCCAAAGTGTGCTTCTTAACACCCGCCCGCTTAACCTCTTGGTCCTACCTGGCAGGCGTCCCATCTAGACATCTGGAAATGCAAATGCCCTACGCTAAATGCTAATAGTACTAGTTAAAACTCAAACGTTCATTAAAATACACATGCAGGGTATTGAATTAAAGCTACACTCGTTGTGAATCCAGGCAACAAGTCAGATTTTTAAAATGCTTTTTGGCGAAAGCATGAGAAGCTATTATCTGATAGCCTGTAACACCCCAAAAGACCCGCAGGGGACGTAAACAAAATAATTAGCATAGTCGTCGCTACACAAACCGCACAAATAAAATATAAAACATTCATTACCTTTGACCATCTTCTTTGTTGGCACTCCTAGATGTCCCATAATAACTATTGGGTCTTTTTTTTTCGATTAAATCGGTCCATATATAGCCTAGATATCGATCTATGAAGACTGTGTGATAAACGGGAAAAAATAGCGTCTTATAACGTAACGTCATTTTTTAAATTAAAAAGGTCGACGATAAACTTTCACAAAACACTTCGAAATACTTTTGTAATGCAACTTTAGGTATTATTAAACGTTAATAAGCGATCAAATTGATCACGAGGCGAAGTATATTCTTTAGCTGTCCGTCTGGAAAAAATGTCTGGGTAATTCTCAACGAAAATATCCGGTCGGAGACCGGAGGAAATGCGTCGCCTTGCGTCTGTTTGACCAAGAAACAAAGCCTAGGCAAATGACAAGACTCTAGACAACGTGTGGAAGCTGTAGGTAGTATTGCAACCTCAGCCCCATTAAATGTGGTTCACCTTTATCAATGGGTTCAAGTCGCGCATGGATATATATTTCCATTTTCAGTGATCAGATTTTCCTGCGCTTTTCGATGAAACGCACGTTCTGTTATAGTCACAGCCGTGATTTAACCAGTTTTATAAACGTCTGAGTGTTTTCTATCCACACATACTAATCATATGCATATACTATATTCCTGGCATGAGTAGCAGGGCTCTGAAATGTTGCGCGATTTTTAACAGAATGTTCGAAAACGTAGGGGGTAGGATTAACAGGTTAAACCAGAAGCCAGCCACACCAATGTGTCGGATGAAAAAACGTTCAACTGATGACCAGAGTCAGCCTGCAGGCGCCTGGCCTGCCACAAGGAGTTGCTAGAACGTGATGAGCCAACTAAAGCCCCTCCGGCCAAACCCTCCCCTAACCCGGACGACGCTGGGCCAATTTTGCGCCGCCCTATGGTCTGAACCAGGGTCTGTAGTGACGCCTCAAGCACTGCGATGCAGTGCCTTAGACCGCTGCGTCACTTCGGAGGCCGGATTTTGCTATTTTAGCCACACCCATTGCTGACAGGTGTATAAAAGTCGAGCACACAGCCATACAATCTCCATAGACAAACATTGACAGTTGAATGGCCTTACTGAAGAGCTCAGTGACATTCAACGTGGCACCCTCATAGAATGTCACCTTTCCAACAAGTCAGTTTGTCAAATTTCTGCCCGGCTAGAGCTGCCCCGGTCAACTGTAAGTGCAGTTATTGGGAAGTGGAAATTTCTGGGATCAACAAGGGCTCAGCCGCGAAGTGGTTGGCCACACAAGCTCATGGAACGGGACTGCGTTGGGTTTCCATGGCCGAACAGCCACACAAAAGCCTAAGATCACCATTTGCAATGCTAAGCGCTGGTTGGAGTGGTGTAAAGCTCGCCACTATTTGACTCTGGAGCAGTGGAAACGCGTTCTCTGGAGTGATGTATCTCGCTTCCTCATCTGGCAGTCTGACGGACTATTCTGGGTTTGGCAGATGCCAGGAGAACACTGCCTGCCCCAATGCTTTGTGCCAACTGTACTGTTTGATGGAGGTGGAATAATGGTCTGGGGCTGTTTTTCATGCTTTTGGCTAAGCCCCTTATTTCCAGTTAAGGGAAATCTTAATGCTACAGCATACAATGACATTCTAGACGATTCTGTGCTTCCAACTTTGTGGCAACAGTTTGGGGAAGGCCCTTTCCTGTTTCAGCATGACATGGCCCCTGTGCACAAAGCAAGGTCCATACAGAAATGGTTTGTTGAGATCGGTGTGGAAGAACTTGACTGACCTGCACAGAGCCCTGATCTCAACCCCATCAAACACCTTTGAGATGAATTGGAACGCCGCATACGAGCCAGGCCTAATCACCCAACGTCAGTGCCCAACCTCACTAATGCTCTTGTGGCTGAATGGATGCAAATCCCCGCGGCAATGTTCCAACTAGAAGTCAACCGATTATGATTATGATTTACCGATACCGATTGGAGGAACAAAAAATCCAATACCGATTAATTGGACAATTTTATTTATTTATTTGTAATAATGACAATTACAACAGTACTGAATGAACACTTATTTTAACTTAATATAATACATCAATAAAATCAATTTAGCCTCAAGTAAATAATTAAACATGTTCAATTTGGTTTAAATAATGCAAAAACAAAGTGTTGGAGAAGTAAAAGTGCAATATGTGCCATGTAAAAAAGCTAACGTTTGAGTTCCTTGCTCAGAACATGACAACATATGAAAGCTGGTGGTTCCTTTTAACATGAGTCTTCAATATTCCCACGTAAGAAGTTTTAGGTTGTAGTTGTTATAGGAATTATAGGACTATTTCCCTCTTCCATTTGTATTTCATATACATTTGACTATTGGATGTTCTTATAGGCACTTTAGTATTGCCAGTGTAACAGTACAGCTTCCGTCCCTCTCGTCGCTCCTCACTGGGCTTGAACCAGCAACACAACGACAGCAGCCACCATCGAAGCAGCGTTACCCATGCAGAGCAAGGGGAACAACTACTAGAAGGCTCAGAGCGAGTGACGTTTGAAACGCTATTAGCGCGCGCTAACTAGCTAGCCATTTCACTTCAGTTACACCAGCCTCATCTCGGGAGTTGATAGGCTTGAAGTCATAAACAGCGCAATGCTTGACTCACAACAAAGAGCTGCTGGAAAAACGCGCAAAACTGCTGTTTGAATTAATGTTTACGCGCCTGCCTACCACCGCTCAGTCAGATACTCAGATACTTGTATGCTTATATGCTCAGTCAGATTATATGCAACGCAGGACATGCTAGATGATATCTAGTAATATAATCAACCATGTGTAGTTAACTAGTGATTATGGTTGATTGTTTTTTATAAGATAAGTGTCATGCTAGCTAGCAACTTGCCTTGGCTTACTGCTTTTGCGTAACAGGCAGTCTCCTTGTGGAGTGCAACGAAAGAGAGGCAGGTCGTTATTGCGTTGGACAAGTTAACTGTAAGGTTGCAAGATTGGATCCCCCGAGCTGACAAGGTGAAAATCTGTCGTTCTACCCCTGAACGAGGCAGTTAACCCACCGTTCCTAGGCCGTCATTGAAAATAAGAATGTGTTCTTAACTGACTTGCCTAGTTAAATAAAGGTATAAAATTGGAAAAAAAATCTGCAAATCGGCACCCCAAAAAAATACTGATTTCCGATTGTTATGAAAACTTGAAATCGGCCCTAATTGATCGGCCATTCCGATTAATCGGTCAACCTCCAGTTCCAACATCTAGTGGAAAACCTTCCCAGAAGAGTGGAGACTTTTATAGCAGCAAAGGGGGAACCAACTCCATACTAATGCCCATGATTTTGGATTGAGATTTTACACATAGAAATTACGCTAGAGATAATAACAGCCAATACTATTAACAACTTCAGCATATAACATAGCAATAGCTACATAGAGATATTCAAAGGTAAGCTAAACAACAACAAGTTACTTTGTAGTCCGGCTTCCCATGCACATATGTCCACCCACGTTCATGGAATGGAATTAAACTGTTCAGGCCCAGGCAATACTTATATGCTTGAGAGAGCATGCAACGGACCTGACTGGCCAGTGCTGAGCTAGCTAAGGGCATCTGATCAATGACAGGATACGTGATCAGTGGTCAGAGTGGGCAGAGTGTGGGGTGCATGGGGACAGTCTGATTGGCTGTATCCATAAGCTAAAGGTGATAGCGATCTCTCACGTGAAGGGGAGATGTTAACAAATAACACAAACGATGGAAAATAGTCCTACAGCGCCATCTAAACCACTGTGAAATATTTTCAATTTCTCACAAATATTGTATTTTCAGCTGTTTGAAGCTGGTGTACAAAACCAAAAGTAAAAGATGCAAAAACGAAACTTAAGAATGGGGAAGTATAGAAATAGTGCACATAGAACAGATCTTCCTCTTCTTAGACCGTGTCTAGACTTGACAGTTCTTGCAGATTTTGTATTATGATAATGGAGTTCTGATCATGGAATTCCGAACAAGTCACACGTCTACATTTACATTTAAATGTGTCCACCATGTCCACATTGAGTCTGTTCCCGCGCTATATTCAAATGCCAGTATGCATTCTACAAACTGGAATAGGCTAAATATGATAATAACACTACAACAACTAATGGCAGTAGCTAACTACTGTAGCTAAGTATCCAGCTATCCGCTGTAGCTAGCCAGCAAGCAAAGCTAAAGGGGGCATAAATCTAGCCAAACAAAAAATGATTGCTCTAAATATTAGCTGGCCGGCTAGCACTTATGAGGCCAGCAAACACCACAAACTAGGAGCGTATTTCATCCAATGTTTGAAGGAAAAGGTCCCTCTCGGTCCCACAACACGTTTTCTGAAGACTTGTGGGAGGAGTGCTGATGACGTCGCCCACTGTATGCGATTTCGGTAGCCTGAATGCGTCCAGACTGGGGAGAAATCTGCACACAATGAATACCTGACCACCTGAAGTGGTCAACCAGATCTGAACACAATAAGACCGCAAAGCGACTTCTGTGCATGTAGAACCATCTTTTCATTGCGAGCTTCGTATTCTGATATCAGAAGTCGCATGTAAGTGTTAACTGTAGACACAACCGTAGACTCGCTTTCAATTTGAATGACAGAACTTTAACTCAGATTTGTATGTGATTTTGGTCAGGTCGCCCAAAAAGTTACATATTGCAGCTTTAAATCTATTCAAAATAATTTGGTGATATTCCAGATATTCCATGTATTTAAACTCAATGTGTGAATGTTCGTTTGTGGTATTCCTGTTACTACAATGTTCAAATATTGAACTTTCAACAACCGTGATTTGTCAATAGCCTGATTGTAAAGGCCCAAGTGCAGTCCATTTACAGGACTAATAGACTTTCTAGAATCACTTCTCTATTGGTCTTCAATGATTGTGTTGGTGTTGCTGATGGTGTTGGGGGTAGAGTATCATTCGTTAGCAGCTTGTGCCTGTCTTGACTTGCAGTAAACATTGAACTTCCTGACCAATAAGCTGCCATGGCCAACTGTTTATAGGTGCAGACCCCTAACTGAAACCATGTGTGTCTTTAGCTGGGCAAATATGTTGCTTGCTGGGAAAGGCCTGCTGATTAGCCATTCTTTGGAGAGTGGGGTGAGGGTTTTTCTTCAATGACTCTGTGTCACAGGAGGTTGGTGGCACCTTAATTGGGGCGGACGGGCTTGTGGGAATGGCTGGCGCTCCATGTGTTCGAGCCGTCCTCCCCTCAGCACCCTCCACTGCTCTGTGATTTGTGAGTGTAAATGAAGGGAGAGTAAACATTTAGGCTATCGGGTGTTGAGTTAGTGAATTAGAATGAAGTGACTTGTTTGATATTGTTTGCAAGCTTGCAGTCAAAGTATTGTCTCCCTGCATAGTTGTGGTTTACAAATGTGCTGTTTGCAAACACACATATTGGATAAGGTAAATAATCTTGCAGCAAAATGAAATGTGAATTATGGTGTAGATTATAATGAATGGACATTTATGATGCATAAAAATCAAGTCTGACATTTTCTCTGTGGAAATGACAAATGTTAGAAGCCCTTTTAAACCTCAAATACACTACACGTTTGCATTTCCTGCTATGCAGCACATTTCCTGCAACATCAGGGTGATCAAATTAAGATCCTACATCTGAAGGTAGATGTTATGGTACCAAAGCTGAAAAACAAAGTATATGCATTAGTTTTTATTTCATGCATGAATAGTCAGTTCCGATTATTGCCAAGACATGAATGCTGTCTCCTGAAAAACCTGTTTTGAGGTTAATTATTTGCACAGCAATCTCTTGCTAGTCAGTGAGAGACAATGTTTTTCACTAGGGAGGGGGAAGGATAACTGTATGAGTGTTGGCAGGTTTAGAATCACAATACTCGATACCATCAAGATTAGAGGCTGACCGACTATGATTTTTCAACGCCGATACCGATTGTTGGATGACCAAAAAAAAAACTGCTACCGATTAATCAGACGATTTTTAAAAAACATTTGTTTGTAATAATGACAATTACAATAATACTGAATGAACTATTATTTTAACTTAATATAATACATCAATAAAATCAATTTAGCCTCAAATAAATAATGAAACCTGTTCAATTTGGTTTAAATAATGCAAAAACAAAGTGTTGGAGAAGAAAGTAAAAGTGCAATATGTGCCATGTAAGAAAGCTAACGTTTAAGTTCCTTGCTCAGAACATGAGAACATATGAAAGCTGGTGGTTCCTTTTAACATGAGTCTTCAATATTCCCAGGTAAGAAGTTTTAGGCTGTAGTTATTATAGGAATTATACGACTATTTCTCTCTATACGATTTGTATTTCCTATACCTTTGACTATTGGATGTTCTTATAGGCACTTTAGTATTGCCAGTGTAACAGTATAGCATCCATTCCTCTCCTCGCCGCTACCTGGGCTCGAACCAGGAACACATCAACAACAGCCACCCTCGAAGCAGCGTTACCCATGCAGAGCAAGGGGAACAACTACTCCAAGTCTCAGAGCGAGTGACGTTTGAAACGCTATTAGCGCACACCACGCTAACTAACTAGCCATTTCACATCGGTTACACCAACCTAATATCGAGAGTTGATAGGCTTGAAGTCATAAACAGCTCAATGCTTGAAGCATTGCGAAGAGCTGCTGGCAAAATGCACGAAAGTGCTGTTTGAATGAATGCTTACGAGCCTGCTGATACCTACCATCGCTCAGTCAGACTGATCTATCAAATATCAAATCATAGACTTAATTATAACATAATAACACACAGAAATACAAGCCTTAGGTTATTAAAATGGTTGAATAATAATAAACAAAACGTTTATTCTTTCAGTGAAATACGGAACCGTTACGTATTTTATCTAATGGGTGGTATCCCTAAGTCTAAATATTACTGTTACATTGTACAACCTTCAATGTTATGTCATAATTATGTAAAATTCTGGCAAATGAATTACGGTATTTGTTAGGAATAAATGGACTTCACACAGTTTGCAACGAGCCAGGCGGCCCAAACGGCTGCATATACCCTGACTGCTTGCACGGAATGCAAGAGAAGTGACACAATTTCCCTAATTATAAGAAATTCATGTTAGCAGGCAATATTAACTAAATGTGCAGGTTTAAAAATATATACTTGTGTATTGATTTTAAAGAAAGGCATTGATGTTTATGGTTAGGTTTGGTGCAACGAGAGTGCTAAATTATCACCCTTTTGGCGAAGTAGGCTGTGATTCGATGAGAAGTTAACAGGCACTGCATCGATTATTTGCCACGCAGGACACGCTAGATAAAGTAGTAATATCATCAACCATGTGTAGTTAACTAGTGATTATGTGAAGATTGATTTTTTTTACAAGTTTAATTCTAGCTAGCAACTTACCATGGCAACTTACCATTGCTGCCCTTGCGTAACAGGTAGTCAGCCTGCCACGCAGTCTCCTCGTGGAGTGCAATGTAAGGCAGGTGGTTAGAGCGTTCGACTAGTAACTGGAAGGTTGCAAAATGAATCCCCGAGCTGACAAGGTAAAAAACTGTCATTCTGCCCCTGAACGAGGCACCGTTCCTAGGCCGTAATTGAAAATAAGAATGTGTTCTTAACTGACTTGCCTAGTTAAATAAAGGTGTCATTTTTTTTGCCAAATTGCCAAATCAGTGTCCAAAAATACTGACTTCCGATTGTTATGGAAACTTGAAATCGGTACTAATTAATCGGCCATTCCGATTAATCGGTCGACCTCTACTCAAGATACTCGATACCAAAATGATACTGCAGCATAAAAAGAAGGCGTTTTAGCCAAAGTCGCAGAATGGCACTTGATCCAGACAGATCTTTTGAGTTCATTACATTTTGGGACTTATTTTATTTTACTGATCAACAATATTTGCACGGAATAAGCATTATTTTATAAAAGTATGCGCTGTCTCTTTAAGACCCATGACATCATTCACACATAGACAGTTCAAGGCTCGAGCAAAGATTATCTTTGACTGCGGTCTAAACGTGAAGTAGGCAGCCCTCGGCCCTAAACCCTCAGCACATGGATGACGTTTTACATCGTCACATCCATGTGATCCAAACAAGGTAGAGTGATGATCGGAGAGGCAACGTCCTTGATGGAAATCTCAAAGTTGAGCCTAAAAACAATCAACCTGAAGCTGTTGATGTAACGTACCTAGCAAGCTAGCATTGCTAGCACTCCTGTCAGGTAGCTAGCTACAGTTACCCATAGCTGGCTAGCTAGTTTTATAGTTTGGTCATTTATTCCAATAATATTTAAGAATTGCCAAAAATATGTTTATGACGCTAGCTAGCGAGCTACGTTTTGTAGATCCTCATTATGAGTCTGCCATTTTGAGCGTTTTATTCCCATTTGCCACAGCTAAATCAATGTCATCTATGTATATATTTTTAGCTAGCCACCTAGCAAGCTTGCGTGGTAATTTTGTCTCAAATGCCCCAAAATACTGCGAGTTGATAAAATTTAACATTTGACTACAGTTTGCATTGAATTAGGGGTAATATCAACCCTGCAAGTTATCAAAGTTGTTCACTCACTCCTTTAAGCTAAATCATGGGCCGAGGGGGCAACTTTTGTTTATTGAACTGCCACTTAAAATTGCAATCTCACTGCATCCGGTTTCAACAGGGATTCCCCCGAGGGAAGTGACTAGCGCGAGGGCTGAGGAGGTAAAAATAAACACGATTGGACCGCAGCCCTTGACTTGGAGAGACATGAGGCGGGGGGGACACAAAGTGAATTCGTTTTTGGTGACAATCAGCTTTGAAATCAGCAGTATTTTACATTATGGTTTGCATATTATCATGAACAAGGTACTGGGTTAATCAATTGATGTTAGCTTTAGCTGTAAGCTAGCAAGGTAAGTTAGCCCACAAAGCTGGAAGCTACCGGTATCTCTTGCATTGTAAAGTGTTCTAGCCTGTAATGGACATAGTTTTGCGAACCGCAAATAACAGTTTCAACATTTCTACATGCTGTGTCGCATTATTCAAGTGTGTTAAAGGGATACTTCAGGATTTTGGCAATGAAGCCCTTTGTGCAATTTGAAAGAAGTTGCTAACTAGCTTTAGTGCAATTGTTAACTAGCGTTAGCACAATGACTGTATTGTAACTGCTTGCATGCTGGTAGATACCGTTAACTTCCAGATACTACCTCTTAACTTCCTTCATACTGAATGCAGAGACATACAAATGGTATCCATGAGTTCATATGACTCTGGGCAAGTAGACTGGATTAAGGGCTTCGTTGACAAAATCCTGAAGTATCCCTTAACTTCTGTGCAGCATGAGCGGTGATTCAGCCCAGACTCCGAGTGAGTGCAGTGGTTCCTCAGGACAGGCTAGAGCTAGCAATGAGTAAGTGGAGTAGTCACGGAGCAGGCACTCTTGTGCTATAAGGGAACATCGGCTGCGTTGATAGAAAGACTTGGTTCCTCTCTCAATCAGTAGACGAGGTGAGACATTATTGACAGAAGTGCCGATAGTAACAAAAATTGTAGTACCAAACCGTTTTTCATGCTCTAGTATCAAAAAGGTACCGATTTTTCAGGATACCGTGCAACACTAGGCTTGAGTACAAGTGCTTGTTGTTTGGGTCAACAGTACAGAGGCAATTTAACCGAGGAAGTCATGTTGGCTTAACGTCCTTTCTGTCAGTCACCGCATTTTGTTAATTTTAGCACCAGAGCATGTTCATAGTCCGCTCAGTAATAGCTATGCCGTAAAGTAGATGAAAGTAGGTGAAATATTACATCACAAATACCCTACCAGGTGGACACTGCATTTTTATTGATTGGTTTGATATAGTTTGTTATAATTATGTGGCCTTACTCTCTCTATGAGAGTAGTAAGTAGACTATAAGGATGCATTACATTGTGCCCAGTGCAGCAGGTTTGTCTCAGGAAGAGAAAGAGCATCTGGATTTTACCCTCCCCCACATTGGCCTGTGTGTGGCTGCCTGGCTGTCAGGAAGAGAGACTCAGTTGAACCCCGCCCCCCTTGGTAAAGCAGCTCTCCTATAACTCCTTAGCTTTCAATGCAATCCTTAATTTCACATGGTGGACTTTCCAGTTCAGGGGTTAAATTGTATGCATCGACTGAGTATGACACTGCAAATGATATGTTGAATCCACAACCATTAGAGCTTAGTTGTAAGCTGAATTATTAAATGTTGATAAGGTTAACATTGTTGGAATACCACTGTGGTAGATTTTGCAGGGTCCACTGCATGTAATCTCTCAGTTCAAAAGATTCCAACCACTTGAGGTGGATTGTGGTTAGAGGTTTTTTTTTTTACTAACATAACAAAGTTAAACACAAAATTGTAACCTGACATAAACCAGTAGAACCACCACACTTTTAAGAGAAGGACTATATCCAGGTTTCCATCCAACCTTTTTATGCAAGTAAAGTACATGTCGGATAAGAAATGTTATGACAGGCCTAATGGAGCAGCAAATTTGTCGGTAAACTTTCCAAATGTCGACGAAACCAAAAAACGCTGGACAAGGTGGGATCTTTTTGTGTCTGTAAAATGAATAATGGTTGAAATGGCGTTGGAAACGCTTTTATGCGCAAATATTTATATAATAAGTGAACTTGATATATTGTGTGGTCCTCCCACTATGAGCTGGGAAAGCATGCAGTTTCTTAGGCTACAGGTGAAATAAGGTATGATGAACTTCACAGGGTGGTGAAAGTGCACACTTTTTTAGCTTGATGCTCCTTTCCAATAAATATCGAGGATCTTTTTTCTGGTGACATGATGATCGATGCTTGGCTGCAGTTTGGCAAGTAAAAATAATCTTGCTCTTTTGTCCATAATAATTTCATCATTAGCTATACTTACGTCAAGCTTTTGGCTAGAGTGCACATGCCATATCAGAGTGGGCACATTCGCTATATAACGCAACATTTCGTGGGACAAAACCATCTATAGTGTTGAAAATGCAATGGAAATCCAATTCACTTTTTGTTCGGTACATGGGAATTGAATGGCAAAATTGTATTTGTATTTCCATCACGCACAGCCTTTTATCCACAACAAGTCAATTTGATGGAAACACATCTCTGGTGGGAAAATGCACATATTTAATTTTATGCAGATTTCAGAATATTCTCGTGACAATCTGTCGCCAATTTGATGGAAATCTAGCTATTGCCTAAGAGTGAATCCATAACAAATGGGGTTAATTAACTAAGTCATGTAATTAGGGAGTAGGGTCTTTCTATAAACTAGGGTAACAGTGAGGATTTCCTACACTGGACAACTTGTTACAGCGGTTGATGTCATTGATGAGAAATCCTCAGCCAATGTTCTTCATGTCATTACATTCAGATATAAGGGGGAAACATAGCTATATTCAATAAAATTCACAAGTTGATTTAAAACTTTTTTTATTTTTTGAAACTTTAACCCCTTTTTCTTCACATTTTCATGGTATCAAAATGGGTAGTTGCAGTCTTGTCTCATCGTTGCAACTCCCGTACGGACTCGGGAGAGGCGAAGGTTGAGAGCCGTGTGTCCTCCGAAACACAACCCAACCAAGCTGCACCGCTTCTTGACACAATGCCCACTTAACCCGGAAGCCAGCCACATCAATGTGTCGGAGGAAACACCGTACACCTGGCGACCGTGTCAGCGTGCACTGCGCCTGGCCCACCACAGGAGTCGCTAGTGCACGATGGGACAAGAGCATCCCTGCCGGCCAAACCCTCCCCTAAACCGGACAGCGCTGGGTCAATTGTGCACCGCCCCATGGGTCTCCCGGTCGCAGCCGGCTGCGACAGAGCCTGGACTCGAACCCAGAATCTAGTGGCACAGCTGGCACTGTGATGCAGTACCTTAAACCCACTGCGCCATGTTTAACCCTCTCCTTATGTCATGAGGTGAAAACAGTTTTTATGGGCACACAAATCCAACATTATGTTTGTGATTGCAAAATCAAAAGCTTCTAACCGAAAGAGTCACCTTACGTTGATACTTATAAAGCCCAAATTGATACTGTCATTAACGTGGTTCTTCAATAGTTATGCATAATAGATGTTGGGTTGCGCATTTGGTGTCCAACTGATTAGTTACGCCGTGCTATTTTCACAAGATCATCTGATCCAAATCGTCTGATCCATCTGAAAGAATTTTCAGAATAATGTGAGTGATGAACAGCTGTTGTTGTGATTGCGCATGCGATGCAACAACAGCCCAAGTGCTGGAAAAAAGGTGTTCGCAAGGAATGTCCAGAATATTTTGGTGTCTCATTTGTTATTTGTTCTGTTTTCATGCCTCTGAGTGCTCAACACGCTGTGTGTGTGCATTCAAAGGTATTATAGTCCAGCAACCTTTTTCTCTGTGCACTCTGCCCCCCCCTCTCCCCTTGACCTTGGGTAGTATTTTCCACTACTTAAATCAGTCTGTATTCTCCACCTCAAATCACTACAGTGTGTTTTCCCCTAAAATCAGTGTCATTACTGAAATCAAAAGCATTTTGTCTTTTTCGAATTAGCCTACTATGACCTCATTTGAAATCAGCACACCTTCCCTTTAGTTTGTATTTGTTCAGCTGAGCCCCAAAATAGCCCTCCTCAGCAACACCAGCAGTATATCAACATAGAAAACAGCAGAATAATTCGAGAGCATGCTTTTCCTGCTAATGAAGTGGTTTTCAAGCATCCCTTCCCTTGCTGCAGCTTTGTCCCAAATGGCACTACTTTTGACCAGAGCCATATGGGCCCTATATAGTGTATAGGGTGCAATTTTTCAACAGGGATATTTGAAAAGACAAGTTTATTTAGCATTGTTAGAGTAAGGCTGTATTGTGCACTTAAATAATGATTGTCCTGTTTCCATGTATGAGCAAGCAGTACAGTAGGTCAATGGAGAAGGAACATTACTCATGCGGGTCTAGGAGAAAAGTGAAGACAGTTGTGCCTGGATCCACGTTGGATCCAATATCCCTAGCAAATTGATGTTGATGTCATCTGTTGTTGCCTGATCGATTTACAGCATGGTCTCGTTAGATCTACTGTGCGCAATTGTGTTGGATAGACTATTGCGCAGCAACCAACGCTATTCCTATGAATTATTCTGGATATAGTGACAACAAATTACATAGTTTAGTGGGCTTCTTCACAACATGATCTGGTAATTAAATAACATGACAAATACATTTCGGTTTCCATATTACACCCGCAATTATAAACAATATAAGGGGTCTGCCAAAGCAGCAGCAACTCTTCCTGGCGTCCAGCAAAATTAAGACAGTTTATACAATTTTAAAAAACATTGCAATACATTCACAGATTTCACAACACACTGTGTGTCCTCAGGCCCCTACTCCAGCACTACCACATAGCTACAGTAGAGGTCGACCAATTATGATTTTTCAACTTCGATACCATTTATTTGAGGACCAAAAAAAGCCGATACTGATTAATCATACAATTTTTTATTTGATTTATTTGTAATAATGACAATTACAATAATACTGAATGAACACTTATTTTAACTTAATATAATACATCAATAAAAATCTATTTAGCCTCAAATAAATAATTAAACATGTTCAATTTGGTTTAAATAATGCAAAAACAAAGTGTTGGAGAAGTAAAAGTGCAATATGTGCCATGTAAAAAAGCTAACGTTTGAGTTTCTTGCTCAGAACATGAGAACATATGAAAGTTGGTGGTTTCTTTTAACATGAGACTTCAATATTCCAAGGTAAGAGGTTTTACGTTGTAGTTAATATAGTATTTATAGGACTATTTCTCTCTATACCATTTGTATTTCATATACCTTTGACTATTGGATGTTCTTATAGGCACTATAGTATTGCCAGTGTAACAGTATAGCTTCCATCCCTCTCCTCGCCCCTACCTGGGCTCGAACCAGGAACACATCGACAACAGCCACACCATTGAAGCAGTGTTACCCATGCAGAGCAAGGGGAATAACTATTCCAAGTCTCAGAGCGGGTGACGTTTGAAACGCTATTAGCGCACACCCAGCTAACTAGCTAGCCATTTCACATCGGTTACACCAGCCATTAGGCTGATAGGCTTGAAGTCATAAACAACATGGTGCTTGCGAAGAGCTGCTGGCAAAACGCAAGTGCTGTTTAAATGAATGCTTACGAGCCTGCTGCTGCCTACCATCGCTCAGTCAGACTGCTCTATCAAATCATAGACTTAATTATAACATAATAACACACAGAAATATGAGCCTTTGGTCATTAATATGGTCGAATCCAGAAACTATCATTTCGAAAACAAAACGTTTATTATTTCAGTGAAATACGGAACCGATCGGTATTTTATCTAACGGGTGGCATCCCCAAGTCTAAATATTCTTGTTACATTGCTCAACCTTCAATGTTATGTCATAATTACGTAAAATTCTGGCAAATTAGTATGCAATGAGCCAGGCTTCCCAAACTTTTGCATATACCCTGACTCTGCGTGCAATGAACACAAGAGAAATTACACAATTTCACCTGGTTAATATTGCCTGCTAACCTGGATTTCTTTTAGCTAAATATGCAGGTTTAAAAATATATACTTCTGTGTATTGATTTAAAAAAAAGACATTGGTGTTTATAGTTAGGTACAGTCGTCCAACGATTGTGCTTTTTTCGCAAATGCGCTTTTGTTAAATCATCCCCCAGTGTTGCATCGATTATATGCAATGCAGGACACGCTAGATAAACTAGTAATATCATCAACCATGTGTAGTTATAACTAGTGATTATGATTGATTATTTGCTTTTTATAAGATAAGGTTAATGCTAGCTAGCAACTTACCTTGGCTTCTACTGCATTCGCGTAACAGGCAGGCTCCTCGTGGAGTGCAATGAGAGGAAGGTGGTTAGAGCATTGGACTAGTTAACTGTAAGGTTGCAAGATTGGATCCCCCGAGCGGACAAGGTGAAAATCTGTTGTTCTGCCCCTGAACAAGGCAGTTAACCCACAATTCCTAGGCCCATCGTTCCTAGGCTAATTTTACTGCTCCATGTAGTCATGGCTCTATGTAGTACTGTGTGCCTCCCATAGTCTGTTCTGGACTTGGGGACTGTGAAGAGACCTCTTGTGACATGTCTTGTGGGGTATGTATGGGTGTCTGAGCTGTGTGCCAGTAGTTTAGACAGATAGCTCGGTGCATTCAACATGTCAATACCTCTCATACAAAAAGTAGTGATGAAGTCAAGTCTCTCCTCCACTTTCAGCCAGGAAAGATTAACATGCATATTATTAATATTAGCTCTCTGTGTATATCCAAGGACCAGCCATGCTGCCCTGTTCTGAGCCAATTCCAATTTTCCCAAGTCATTTTTTGTGGCACCTGACCACAGGACTGAACAGTAGTCAAGGTGCGACAAAATTAGGGCCAGTAGGACCTGCCTTGTTGATATTATAGACAGACTTCTCCCCATCTTAGCTACTACTGCATCAATGTTTTGACTACGACAGTTTATATACTATCATTCTTTATATAAATAGTTTCTTCTTTTTATTTTGTTTAGTCATATGATTTCTTAACTTGCAGTACGTTTGCCAATCAGTTGGGCCACCAGACTTAATTGCCATACCTTTTGCCTCATCCCTCTCAACAATAACATTTTTAAATTCCTCATCAATCCAAGGGGATTTAACAGTTTTTACAGTACTTTTCTTAATGGGTGTGTGCTTATTAGTAACTGGAATAAGTTGTTTCTTAAATGTGTCAGGTGCAGCGTCTGGTTGCTCCTCATTACACACCACAGACCAGCGAATATTCTTTACATCATCAACATATGAATCACTACAAAACCTATTCTATGACCTCTTATACACTATATTAGACCCAGCCTTTGGAACTTTGGTTTTCCTAGATATGGCTATTATATTGTGATCACTACATCCTATAGATTTGGATACTGCTTTAAAGCAAATATCTGCTGAATTAGTAAAGATGTGATCAATACATGTCGATGATTTAATTCCTGTGCTGTTTGCAACTACCCTGGTAGGTTGACTGACAACCTGATCCAGGTTGCAGGCACTGGTTACAGTTTGAAGTTTTTCCTGAGTGGGCAGGTTGATGATTGCCAGTCAATATTTAAATCACCCAGAAAATATACTTCTATGTTGATATCACATACATTTTCAAGCATTTCTCACACATTATCCAGGTACTGACTTTAGTTATTTTGTTGTGTCTTTGTTTTAGTATGGTCAGGGCGTGAGTTGGGTGGGTTGTCTATGTTAGTTTTTCTATGATTTGCTATTTCTGTGTTTGGCCTGGTATGGTTCTCAATCAGAGGCAGTTGTCAATCATTGTCCCTGATTGAGAACCATATTTAGGAAGCCTGTTTTCTATTGTGTTTCGTGGGTGATTGTTTTCTGTTGTGTGTCTGCACCAGCCAGAACTGTTTTCGGTCATTTCTCTGTGGTATTATTATTATTGTTCATTTGAATAAATATGGACACATACCACGCTGCAACTTGGTCCTCACCTTCTTCCACCAACAACGGCCCTTACACTGTTAGCACTTGGTGGTCTAAAGCAGCTTCCAAGACTAATGGGCTTTAGGTGAGGCAGATGAACCTGTAGCCATATTACTTCAGCAGTATTTAACATTAGATCGTCTCTAAGCTTTACAGGAATGTGGTTCTGAATATAGACCGCAACACTGCCTCCGTTGGCATTTCTGTCTTTCCGGTAGATGTTATAACCATGTATTGCTACGACTGTATCATCAAAGGTGTTATCTAAGTTATCTAAGAGTTTCAGAGGTAGTCAGAATATGAATGTCATCTGTTACAAGCAAGTTATTGACTTCATGGACCTTGTTTCTTAGGCTACATATGTTAATATTGGCTATTTTTAGCACTTTTCTGGGTTGCTTGATTGTTTTTAATGCTTTACTGGGAAGCTTATCAGAGGTAGACTTACTCATGTTATTTATATGGGAGTTGATAGTGCAGGGTGAGCTGCATAAAGTGGTCTTCCTACTATTGCACACTGCCTCAGTGCTAACAGTGTACCTCTGGTTTATAGGCTCATGATTACTGCTTACAATAGCTGTAGGATAAACAGATGTATTCGGTGCAATTAGGGGGACATAAATTAAATTACTTACATTGTGTTTGCCAATACCCCTAATATAATGTGCATTTATGCAGCATTATGACGACTCAGTGTCAGTCATTTACAAGCCATTCTTTCAACACAGCCTTGAAATGCGTGGACAGAGTCCAGGAGCTAGGATTATTTGAATGGACTCTGTCATTCCTGTAGAGTATCTTCTGTTTCCAGAAGGTGTCAAAGTTATCAATAAAAGTGACTCCAACAGAGCTACAGTTGTCTTTTAGCCAGATGTATAATGCCAGCAGTCTGCTGAATCTTTCACACCCACGGCCCAACGATGGTACTGGACCTGAAATTATTGGCCGTTTTATGGAGTCTTTTAATGCTAAAATCAGTTCTTTAAAATCCATTTTCAAATGTTCCGAACTAGCCCTCCTGATATCGTTCGACCCCACATGGACTACGACAGTGTCAGCTCCCGGCATCTGTGGTAGAACAGTCGGTCCCCTTGGGGACCGAGATGTTTCTCACCATAGAGCTGCCTATGATGACAGCTGGTGATGTTGAATGGGCCAGTCTCTCAGGCGAGAGCTCCGAGGATCTGAACTCGAGGAACCGAGGACGAAGGCGCTGGTACCTCCGGATCCGATCTTGATTGGGAAGCCAACAAGGACGAAGGCGCCGGAACCTCTGGATCCAGGGCGGCAAAGCTGTTTCTGGTCTGTGTCAGTTCCCGGGCTCAACATCTCCACGGACACCCCCATTGCCAGAGGACTCCTTCTTCGACTTCCACGGCGAGTGACGTACCTCCATGGCTGGTTGGTTGGGTCGAGAACAGTTCTGTTCTCCAGAGAAGGGGGAGACCCCTTCGGGGATGGAACCCTGCCTAGCAATGGCCAGTCCGCTGTAGAGAGCCGACACCACGGCGAAACTTCCACCAGACCAGACCGGCGTCCGGCTACTGGGGTGGAAGAAAAATAAAAGTAGGTGGGTGTGGGTTCCCCAGTAGTTTATGTAGGTTAGCTACTTGCTTGCTAAGCAGTTGCTACATTGAAAGTCAGTGGTCCACATTGACCCGGAACAAAGCAAAGTAAACACAGATCCTGCAACGCTGGAAACGTTCAATAGCGGCCTCCATTTGAGAGCTGGGCTTTCGCGTCTCTCCCCCTGGCAGGATCCCAGGACAGATAGCAGCGCTCACAGCAATTTAGCACAACAGAGCCGCAGGATTCAAAATAAAATAAAAGTATATAAAAACAATGTCAGCTTTTAAACTGAGGTCTTTAGTTCAGGTTTCGGCGTTCGACCGCGTTCAACAGCAACAAACATACGTTGCACTCTGATGACCGAGTGATTGGATTTGGAGCTCAGAAATTCAAGTACTGGAATAGGCCTATCTTGAAAATTAGACATTTCCTCAATTTGGTGCTTGAAAAGTCCTTGTAATCATTGTTGCCAATTTATAAATTCTCCTGCTTCCTTATAATTACATTTTGTATCCGTTTTTGTGAGATGCGGCCGCTTTCGTTTGTTTTCGCACTTTTTCAATTGAAGGGCTTTGCGCTACTCTGTTGCGATAAAATCATGTGCTGTTATTATGAGGACGACAACATCTATTGGCTTCAACTTGGCTTTACATACAAATCCTTCAGTTAAAAAAGGAACCTGGTTTTTGGTCACTTTCTCATTATAATAACAGTGATGGTGAGATTAAAGGGTGAGGTTAATGCTACCGCTATTCATGGCATTATGTGTCCCTGTGTCGGCCACATGGGCTACATAAAAATCGTCATTAATGCATCCAATCTATTTAGTTAGGCAATGTCCACATCATTCTCACATATTTTAGAATGTAATAACTATTTGAATATCAAAGCCTAAATAATGTGTTTATTCTTAGTGGTAATGGCCTACTTTTAGATTTTTTAAAATCGTTTTTGCATGATTTTTGAGCGGAGGTCAGGGGCTTCTATATTAGGCCTTATATGTACAATTATATTAATTATACAATGTATAACATTGAGGCCCTTGAAAATTACAATGAAGTGCTTGAAAAAGTCCCTGAAAATCCTTGAATTTGACTTGCCTGTATGAGCCCTGCTTATTAAAGAATGTACAGTCCTCTGCCTGTAATCCTCTAAGTACACATGTGGAACTGCATGTTTCAAACCATTTTGAAATATTTATCCCACTCTCTGACTTAGCATTTTGTCTCTCCTTCATTTGCTTGAATTGGAGAAGAAAGGCTTTTGTCATTATTAGTAATGGGCCAGCTCTGTTTTTGTGTGACTGGGCACATGGATGACGTCTCCAGGCTGTTCTACCAGAACACACTGGTCAGGACCACAGGGTCTCTGTCTCTGGATTGTGTCCCAAATGGCCCTGGTCAAAAGTAAAGCTCTGGTCAAAAGTAGTGCACTATGTAGGGAACGTTTTCAGGAGCAGTGGTCTGTCTCGCTCTCTTCTCAATTGTTGTCAGTTTCGAGATCTGTTTGATGTGAATATCACATCTTTGTCTCTGTGCTCTGGTGCAGGAAACACACTGGTTCATTGCCTGTTGGTTTATTGTCCTGCCTCTGCATTCACATTCATTATTGCATTGGACCAATTAAATGTGTCATATTAAAGTGATGATTTGACTTTCAAGGACTAGTTATAGCTTGAGTTTAGATTTAAGGTCTATTTCCCAACAATGTAGATGTGTTTATGTGAGTGAACTTGCTCCACCTCTCTGTGGATGTATTTGATGCATAATGATGTGTGATATGCTGGTTACTTCACATAGTTGTCTGCTGTTTTGATGAGAATGGGTGGGTATTGTCTTTTTGCTCATGCACAGGTAGGAAGTAGGCCTAACCTTGGGTTGTGATTTATTGCCTAGATCAGACAACCTCTCAAGCCAAGCAAATAAATTCACTTTTCTATGCCATGATCAGGTGGAAACTTCACAATTAACCATTGTTCTGCCCCCAATCATTGTAAATGGGGGCAGAAAGTTATTGTAAATGCTGTGAGAGATTCGCTTCCACTTTTTTTGGTTCCGTTTTCATGCCTCTTGAGTGCTCAACGCGCGGTGTGTGTGCAGTCAAAGGTATTATTATAGCCTAGCTACCTTTTTAGTGTCTGTTGCTTCAGGAACTTGGAGAAGTATATCCTATAGTGAGACTCTGTGCACTCTGCCCCCCCCACCTCCCCTTGAACTGGGTAGTATTTTCCACTACTTAAATGAGTCTGTATTCTCCACATCAAATCACTACAGTGTCTTTTCCCCTAAAATCAGTGTCATTACTCAATTCAAAGCATCTTCTCTTTTTCAAGTTACCCTACTATGACCTCACCGGAAATCAGTACACCCTCCCTTCAGTTTGTATTCGTTCACCTGAGCCTCTAATTGAACATGTCGTATTCAAACCGGAACTTACAGTGCATTCGGGAAAGTATTATTTTTCCACATTTTGTTACGTTACAGCCTTATTCTAAAATTGATTCAATCTTTTTTTACCCCATCAATCTACATACAATACCCCATAATGACAAAGCGAAAACAGGTTTTTAGAATTATTTGCAAATGTATTCAAAATAAAAAACTGAAATACCTTATTTACATAAGTATTCAGACCCTTTGTTATGAGACTTGAAATTGAGCTCAAGAGCATCCTGTTTCCATTGATCATCCTTGAGATGTTTCTAAAACTTGATTGGAGTCCACCTGTGGTAAGCCAATAGCCCTCCTCAGCAACTCCAGCAGTATATCAGCATAGAAAACAGCAGAAAAATGAGAGCGCATGCTTTTCCTGCTAATGAAGTGGTTTTCAAGCATCAGATCCCTTGCTGCAACTGCGTCCTAAATGGCACCCTATTCCCTACATAGTGCACTACTTTTGACCAGAGCCCTATGGGCCCAATATAGGGTATAGGGTGCGATTTGGGACTGAGCCGCAAGGGGAAAAGCTATGAAATAGGATAGTAGCACAACCATCAATTGAAGAAATATAGGAGAGCGCCTCAGCCTGTTTTAAATGTAGAAGTTAAACTAATTAAAAACAGAGCAGCCTTGTGTTAAACAAGGATATTTGGAAAGACAGCACTGCAACTCTCGAGTCACGTTTATTTAGCATTGTTAGAGAAATGCTGTATTGTGCACTTAAGGAATGGTTTTCCTGTTTTCCATTTATGAGCAAGCAGTAGGTCAATGGACTTGGAACAGTAGTCCAGTGGGGTCTAGGAGAAAAGGGGGGATGGGGCTATGTTGTATGCTGTATCCAGAGTCATTCTGTTGCCATCTGCTATCTGAGGGTTTGAAGGACATGGTGCACACACAGGAAGACAGCAGCAGTGATCATACCATTGCACACCATGGAATTGAGGGGACTGCAGCCAGACACTGTGCCAGCATATGTGTATGTGACTTACAAACACTTCCTCTTGTTAGAGACATTTCTCATAACCACCCCACCTCAATATTTATTCACACCGAATAAGACACACTCCTCATCTTCAATGCAGAAGGAATGCTAAAGGAATAATAGCATCATAGATGCTAACTGGTAGCTTGCAGTTCCTCGTGAACTGAAAGAGATGCGTCTTTAATTCATTTTGGTGCCAGTTTATCATAGTAGCATCAGTCTCTCTGTACAGTTAATTCCATTCCTCCCCCATGCAGCTCAAGGAGGCTGTGCACTACTCTCCTGAGTCTCCTCCCAGGTGTGTAATATTGGGGTCTGACAGCAGTCTGACTGGGGTCTCTCATCCTGCACAAGTAGTGGTTGTGAGGTGGTGCCTGGATCTGTTGTCTCCCTCACTGTGTCTACTGGCTACTACTCTGTGACATGCTCGGCTGCACCTTCAGACAGCCCTGCTAAAGTTAAAACGGCAGTCAAGACAACGTGGCGGATTCAGAGGAAATGGAGCGTTGAGTTTGTATTTATTTAGAGGAGAGGAGACCAGCAAAGTCTTAAGGGGAAGTGAGCCAGATAGTGGCGACCAAGATAGATAGGCTGGTGCTGGTGGAGTTGTATATCTATGATGTGACAGTGAATGGTTTAGAGGAGTGTAGCAACCACCTGATAGTGTACACAGATGATGGCTTCGCTCTGCAGGCAGCTGACTGCACATGTTTCTGGGTGGGAACCGGCCTCTTCCCCCTACTCCATGTACACACACACACCTCCATGGTTTTTAATTATTGTCTGAACTGTCTGCATGCTGTGTAATTCAGTCCTGTTGACTGTGAGCATGAAGGAAATAAATACAATCAGTCAAATCATGTAGGTCTGCACCACTAGCCCCCCTGCAAGCAAGCTACTGGTTCTTAGACAACACATCAGCCCTGATTGACTAATATTTTCCTCCGTTAATTGGTGCTGGCGGCCGTCCAAATCCACAGAAGAATGCAAAACTGTGGAAACAACAAGTGGAAATGGAAAGACAATACATAGTTGCTGCTGCAGTTGTCTCCCCATAGCACTGCAAATTGTCACTGAAACGAGCTGCTGCAGTAATACATTACGAACTAAATGTTTTACCTACCCACATTACACTATTGAGTTTATAAGAAACAAGTCTTTTTTGCTTAGTGCTACAATGCAAGAGTGACATTTCTGTATTCACGTAATAGAGTCCAGCAGATTGTGTTGACCTGCTTGTTGCTTGTTTTGAGAGGTTTCGATATCACACAATAGTCAGTTGTCTTATCACTGCTCTGCTTCCCCTGGCTGCAGACAGACAAGACCATTGCTGTTCCAGTTGTGTTATTCTTTGTTGTTTTTTACTGCCATGCTGAGAGGACCAAGACTGCTCTGTCCTTCATCATTGTTCCCACAGTCTGCTGATGGTCTTTCATCTCTTGTCTCCTCTCTCAGGTTTTGACTCACTAATGATGTGAAAGGACTTTGATCTGATGTCCTGTAGCCCTATCAGCAGAGGCTCTCACCCTCTCTCTCTCTCTCTCTCTCTCTCTCTCGCTCTCTCTCTCTCTCGCTCTCGCTCGCTCTCTCCTCTCCCAGAGTGCTCTCTCTCTCCCTCTCGTAAAACATATTGTCAGGGTGTGGTGGACAGTGAAGTTCACACAGTTGAAATGCTTTTGTTTGTCGTGGTTGAGTATGGCTTTACCAAGGGCAACAGTGAGGGTCTATCTATCTCTGTAATTCTAGCAGCATTAGTGGTCCATTAAATTACATTTGCCGATGTTTTGCAACACTTGCATCTCAAACGCAACCTCATGAGCCCCGGAGAAGAAAACAAGCCATACTTCCCATTGAGCTTGGAGACAATCTTTTTTTCCAACACACAGATTGCACAATAGTGCTTCAAACGTATACAAAACCTTCCCCCACGCCCTTGGTTTTTTCATAAAGATCAGAATTACTTTCATCAATGCTTAAGAAAAAAAAGTTTCCATAAGTGCCTACCGAGTTAGTTTAGAGAGGAGCATGCTGAGTGCAGGATTGTAAAGGTGAAAGTGGGCCACAGTGCTGCTATTGAGTGAGAGTGTTTTTTTTTGTTTCTCCCAGTTGCCCTGAGCCTCCTTTGTTTGGGTCTTTTTTGTCCATTTCCTTGTTCCTTGTCGCTGATCCATGGAAACTTCTCTTGACTTTGAAACTGGTGACGAGAGAGGAGGGCAGGGAGTACCTAATCCTACTCTAGGTAGCTGAGTGCAACCTACCACCCCCTGTACACCCCCCTACTACCTACCTAGGTGGCAGATAGCCTAGTGAGGTGGCAGGTGGCCTAGTGGTTAGAGCCTTGAGCCAGTAACCGAAAGGTTGCTAGTTAGAATCAAGATGTAGCCTAGGCGTATTTATACAAGTGAACACATAGTCAGTTGGAGTGGGTTCATTGAGTTACTGTGCTTATTTTGGCTGCTCTCTGTTTCTTTTCCATTTGGGACTTATTTTATTGTACTGATCAACAACATTTGCAGAGGAGTAGAGTAGCTTATTTGATTAAAGTGTGCACTGTCTTTCTATCCCGTAATGACGTCATTCATGAGGCAAGAGGGGTCCTGCAGTAACCCTATTCACAGACAAAGTCAGTTCGCTGAGGCAATAGATAATCTTTGGGACAAACATGAGAGAGACAGCAATTAAGTGAATAAATAAAGTTTTGGTGGCAATCAGCTTTGAAATCAGCATATTTTGCATTATGGTTATATTATCACGAACAAAGTACTAGGGCAGTGAATTGATCCTAGCTTCAGCTGTAAGCTAGCAAGAAAAGTTAGCCTACAAATAGGGTGTTAGGTTAACGTGACAAACAATGGACGGTATGCCTGAATTCTACTGAAAAACACATTAAACAAATTTGTTTTCACTAAATGTCAATAATGGTCGTCAAAATGCATAATAAATAATTTGAAAACATTAATTAGGCAGTTATCCATGTCTGTACATCCCAATACTGTATGTTATGTTGTTTACGCGAAATGAGCCCGTGCTAAGAACATTTAAATCTGTGGGACAGCCCTGCATGTGTTGAAATGTGCTTTTTGCGATGGGTATTTCTCTGCCTATTAGAGTAAGATCGATGTGACATTATATTGCCAAGAAGTATGGGAAAGTCCTGAGGGTGTTTCACAGTCATCAGACGTCCTTTGACAGAAACATAAGGTAAAACGTTTTTCCTTCACTGCTGTCATTCAGATGTTTTCAGGGACATGAAAAAAACATAGCAGGTTACAAAGTAAAGCTTCGTAGCTACATTTTGATGTATGGGTTGTCATGGATTGGTCCAAATGCATGTGTCGCCACCCCCATTTCCATGACGAGGGCTGGCTTGGGAGTGCCTGACACCATTCGCTGAGGCAGGCGAGAGGTTTTTATTTTTTATTTCACCTTTATTTAACCAGGTAGGGTAGTTGAGAACAAGTTCTCATTTACAACTGCGACCTGGCCAAGATAAAGCAGACCAGTGCGACACAAACAACAACACAGAGTTACACATGGAATAAACAAAACATACAGTCAATAATACAGTAGAACAAAAGAAAACAAAAAGTCTATATACAGTGAGTGCAAGGAAATAAATAGGCCATGGTGGCGAAGTAATTACAAAATAGCAATTAAACACTGGAATGGTAGATCGGCAGAAGATGAATATGCAGGTAGATACTGGGGTGCAAAGGAGCAAAATAAATAAATAAATACCAGTATGGGGATGAGGTAGGTAGATAGATGGGGTGTTTACAGATGGGCTATGTACAGGTGCAGTGATCTGTAAGCTCTCTAACAGCGGGTGCTTAAAGCTAGTGAGGGAGATGTGAGTCTCCAGCTTCAGAGATTTTTGCAATTTGTTCCAGTCATGGGCAGCAGAGAACTGGAAGGAAAGACGACCAAAGGAGGAATTGGCTTTGGGGGTGACCAGTGAGATATACCTGCTGGAGCGCGTGCTATGAGTGGGTGCTGCTATGGTGACCAGTGAGCTGAGATAAGGCGGGGCTTTACCTACCAGAGACTTGTAGATAACCTGTAGCCAGTGGGTTTGGTGACGAGTATGAAGCGAGGGCCAACCAACGAGAGCTTACAGATCGCAATGGTGGGTAGTGTATGGGGCTTTGGTGACAAAACGGATGGCACTGTGATAGACTGCATCCAGTTTGTTGAGTAGAGTGTTGGAGGCTATTTTATAGCTGACATCGCCGAAGTCGAGGATCGGTAGGATGGTCAGTTTTACGAGGGTATGTTTTGCATCATGAGTGAAGGATGCTTTGTTGCGATATAGGAAGCCGATTCTAGATTTAATTTTGGACTGGAGATGCTTAATGTGAGTCTGGAAGGAGAGTTTACAGTCTAATCAGACACCCATGTATTTGTAGTTGTCCACGTATTCTAAGTCAGAGCCGTCCAGAGTAGTGATGCTGGACGGGCGAGCAGGTGCGGGCAGTGATCGACTGAATAGCATGTATTTAGTATTACTTGCGTTTAAGAGCAGTTGGAGGCCACGGAAAGAGAGTTGTATGGCATTGAAGCTCGTCTGGAGGTTAGTTAACACAGTGTCCAAGGAGGGGCCAGAAGTATACAGAATGGTGCCGTCTGCGTAGAGGTGGATCAGAGAATCACCAGCAGCAAGAGCAACATCATTGATGTATACAGAAAAGAGTTGGCCTGAGAATTGAACCCTGTGGCACACCCATAGAGACTGTCAGAGGTCCGGACAACAGGCCCTCCGATTTGACACACTGAACTCTATCAGAGAAGTAGTTGGTAAACCAGGCAAGGCAATCATTTGAGAAACCAAGGCTGTCGAGTCTGCCAATAAGAATGTTGTGATTGACAGAGTCGAAAGCCTTGGCCAGGTCGATGAACATGGCTGCACAGTAATGTCTCTGAAACCAACATTTGACAGAAGTACCGAAAGTAACAAAAATTCAACTCTGTTTTTGATGATCTAGTATCGAAAAAGTACCAAAGTTTCGGTATACCGTGTGACACTAGTATGAAATAGGACAAATATAATCATAATAATAATAATAATATATGCCATTTAGCTGACGCTTTTATCCAAAGCGACTTACAGTCATGTGTGCATACATTCTACGTATGGGTGGTCCCGGGAATCGAACCCACTACCCTGGCGTTACAAGCACCATGCTCTACCAACTGAGCCACAGAAGGACCACAATAATCACCCACAATATTATTATTAATATTCCTCCCTGCTCTCTGGCCTCTATGCCCCACCGCTTAATACCCCGTCCCTGCTCTAGTTTGAAGATGGCATAACAGCGTGGCTGTGGCTCTGCTGGGTTATTCCTCAGAGGAATGCACTGCCATGGGCCCTAGGTCCTGGTGCTGTGTTTGGTTTGGCTGCTGTCTGCGCTACGGATCAGGCCTGGCTGCCGCTGGCACCCTCTCAGGCACACCTGTCAGTGCCAGTCTGTCCCTCCCGTCCTCTGTGGGCACCAGAAGAGCCACTCAGTAGAGCTTCCAGTCCACACCCCTCCACATGCAACACAGCCAGGCCTGCCCAGCACAAGTCTGTGGTGGGAAAGGAGGCTGACAAATTCACATTTCTCCACGCAGCATCTCCAGGGTCACTAAGGTCATTTGGGTCAGACTTAATGGACGCACTGTTATAGTACACCTGGGGGAGCGGAGCCACTTATGGCATAAGTTCATACTGTCAACAGGGGTGACTGACTGTTGTGTTAATTAGTCATAGATAAGCATTTCTGTCAGTCTTGACTGGCCTGTTTTCAATGTAGCATAATAGTCATGACATTTATACTGTAGCTAGCTACCATGTTGCATCCCAACTCATTTACAGTGATGGGGTGAAAAAGTAGCACAGTGAGACAAGACTAGAATGTGTAGAGAGGGATGGAATAGAACATCTTTCCACCAATGCCATTTCACTGCGGACGAGCCATGTGACTTGGCTGCCATTTGTCTTTTGGTTGGCCTCAAGGTGGGGGAATAATACTCCTAGCAGCTGCTGAAAGCATTTCCGGCGGAGGGTTTTCTCCTTAGCGGAACACATGGAGGTCTGTCCTGCCTGCTGCAAAACACTGAAGTGCTGCCGTGGTAATATGAACTGATGAGATCCACCGGCTTGACAGAGGGCTTCTCTCTCAGTGTGCGAGGGCCTATTTACACCCCAGTGTGGTGGAGTAATGTGATATAATGGGCCAAAGCCACAGGGAGAGACGGTACTAATAACCTGCTGGCTATGTGCTGCTCTAAAGAGCGTGATGACACGCCGTAAGTGTATTTCCTAAGGCAGTAAAGAGTGAAGGTTTGCCCGTGCATACCTTGCATATCAGTGGTGAACATTCTGCATCAACCAGCTTCATTGTTCAATTACGGTAACACCGCATGGGACAAGATGACCACTGTATCGCAGCTTTCAACCCAGTGGGACGTTGAGGTATTTTGCAATTGTTCAAACCTAACCTAACGATAACAAACCTATGCTCTGCAATACAAAAAGGTTGTGATCTTGTCAGAGTGATTGCTTGCTTTCTGTGCATGCCTGCATTGTTGTGCCATTCAAAGAGGTGTGTGACTTCCTTTTGAAGGTGTGACTGTGGTATCGTAACAGGGACGTTATGTCTGGTATTTATGGCTTTTTCTGCATGTTGCATTGTGATCCCAAGGACAGGGCACAGTTCGCTTTGAGAGACTGCCCTAAGCATTGTTCCAGCTCTATGGCATGTGTACAGCAGTCATGAAGATGTAACCCAGTGATATTTGACTGTCAGTTTATTATATTGCTTCCTTCCAATAGATAATAGCATGCCATTTGCTGTTGCGCCTTGATGCTAAGCCAAGGCTACACCACTGAGTCCCCGAGCTTGAAACTTAAGGCTGACTGCGGTGTGATCCCTAATGAATCGGTCAGGTGGAGAGAAGGCTTCCGCTTAAGACCTGGAAGTAGTACCCACTGGCAGACTTACCATTAGGCAGAAGAGGCAATTGTCTCAGGCCTCACATCATCAAGGGGCCTCATGAGCTGGGCCTTACATTTTTTTTAATATATATAAATATGAAAATAATTTATCTTATTGAGGCATAATAAATAAAATAAATAAATAAATACATTAAATAAAATTTTAAGATACGTTTTTTTTACATGGGCTGTTCAATCTACCGCATCTGCCAATGTCGACTTTCGGCATCTGAGGTGGAAGGTAGCAGAGCTACAGCAGTGTTTAGTTAGACCAGGAGACGTCTCAAAAAGTCGGTCCTCTCACGAAAACGTCTGTTGCGTCCGAACGGTTTAATATGACCTCTCTATGGAAAGGCGAACACGACGATGTTCTCAGTTTCCCCTACGACCTCCACAAGTGTCACGGGACTGAATGTAACCCAGTACCGGGTCAAAACATTAATGGAAGTGAATAGGGCATTTCCACGTCAAAGGTATACAGGTAATTAAAAGAAAAAAATATTATAATTTTTTCCCCAGAGCTTTCTTATACTGAATCTCTCGGATATTAGACAGTCAAACATTTTGTCAAAAGGAAGTGTCTGTGTGTTTTTCCATGTATGAATCTGTTATTCAATGCGTTTCTGTGGGCAGATAGTAGTAAGGCCAAATTCAATGTTTCATCAAATAATGTTTTTATATATATAAATATTTTGTACCTACAGGGTTCTAAAATTACAATTCAAATAGCTAAATAATCCTTGGTATGTCCATTTAAAACAATGACATATGTTAGCTTAGTAGTAGTCTCGCATTGCCATACCTCCAAAATCACGTCGCTGTCAAGCATCCATTGGAGGTCCGGAGAATTTTGTATTGCAAAAACGGTTTGAATGGTCCGCTGGGAGCAAGATTTTGATTGGATGTTACATTTCAAGAACCCTCCCCCACATGCCCGTTGGTGCTACACGTTATCTTTTTCACTGTTTTCAGACCGGGAAGGATACATTTTTACAGAGAGTTGTTAATTTGCAACATTGCAGAAAATGGAAGAAAGCCAGAAGTGTGCTCTATACACAACATCGACATGCAGTGCATCAACATATTTTGATGGGTTTTTAAATCGGCGATTTCCCTGCCATCCCCACCATAAACTGTAGATAGATTACGTCACGCACTGCTGCACCTATGACACTAATCTAGTGAGCACTATTAGAGGTCCGCCTTAGTGAGGCATTTGGTTGGTTTGACGGGTTGCGAAGCATCACTGATTTACACCAGGGCTCCACCAGGGTTTTCGTTATGAATATGTGGCGCTGGACATTTGACATGCAGAATTTAAATTTCCTGGACATTTGAGGAAATTCACAGGGCCCATATGCATTGGGTGCGTAATCTTATTAGGGCGTCCACCAACGGTGCGCAAAATGACAGAAATCACATACGATTATGGTAATTGATATTAACAGAACATGCAAGTCGGGGGTGCAACGATGTGCGGTCCTTCTTACTGAATTCTGATGCTGACTTTATAGATGTTAGAACAACTGTCCACATTTGATTTTCCTCAGTCAACAAGATGAGTAACGAACAGCAAAATCTCTAGCCTATGTCAACAACCAGTAGGCCTAGGCTACATAAAACTGTTTTTAAAAGCACTGAGTCTGATTCAAAAGATCCGAAAATGCAGCTTAAAATGTAGATAAACTATTATTTTTTCATATTATAAGAACAGCAGTGCGCACAAGGCAGTAGGCTACGTGCATAATGAAATTAGCGGGAAAACTCTTGTCAAGAGCACACTGTTTCATGTGACAGAAATGAAAATATTTGGTTGAAATTTTGAAAGAGGGGAGATCTAATATGCAACAACTAGCATGTGTTGGTAATATTAGGACTCGTATTGTGCCTTTGGCTACTGGACAATGATGGTTGATATGGTCTGATTTTGGATAGGCTATTGTGAAGCAAAGTAAGACGTGCCTCATATGTCGTAAAACTTTCAGGTTAAGTATATTTTGAAAATGCATACGGCCTCCATTGCAAAGTGGTGTGCGACAGGCTGATGAAGCCTGCCTTCCGTTGCCTATGCATTTGGTGTTTGAGATGCTATAGCAGCAGGTCTTCCGCTGTCTGACAGATTTTCTGCTCATAGGCTCTGTATCTTTATGTGTTAAAAGAGATACATAATAAATGTATTGTACACATGCGTCTCAGTGCTAGAAGCGTCACTACAGACCCTGGTTCGATTCCGGGTTGTATCACAACCGGCCATGATTGGGAGTCCCATAGGGCGGCACACATTTGGCACAACGTCGTCCGGGTTAGGGTTTGGCCGGGGTAGGCCGTCATTTTAAATAAGAATTTGTTCTTAACTGACTTGCCTATTTAGATAAAGGTTAAATAAAAAATTACTAATATTTACCAGATATTCACACACAAAAAATCGTTAAAATTCCGGCTATTACCAGCTAACGTAAACCCTGATCTCCACCCCTATAAGGCTATGTTTTTTGCCATGAACTTCCCTGGGTTTACCCCTATTATTTGAATCAGCTGTGTAGTGCTAGGGAAAAAACCAAAACGTGCACCCCTTGGGGTCCCGAGGACCAAGTTTGGGAAACCCTGCCTTAGGTGGATACAACACAGTTGTTTAGTAAAAAGACAGGTGCTGCTGAGGCAGAGGACATGCACAGTATGTGTAACCCATGTATCTGATACTGTCTGGCCAAAAAGAGTATGGCATGTCATACTCTTTTTGGCCAGATAGCATCAGATACATGGGCTACATATAGTAAGACAGAGGGGGTTTCCTCACTCAGATGCTTTCTCCGGTGAGATAGTTTCAGCCGCTGGAGAATTGAAGGAAGGTTGGCTGGTGCACAGCGCATTGTTCGGATGCTGGAATTGTTTTGGATGTACGTGGGAGGGTAACCTACTTTTTGAAGTAATTTTTTTGACAATCAGATGAAAACCTCATGACTGGTTGTGTTCATGGCACATTCAAAGGTCCTGCATTTTTTAAATTAAAATCATTTTACTGTTAAATTAGGTCTTTGCTATAAAAACCATTACAAAGATTTGCCTCTGCCTAGGGCCTCCAAATCCCTAAATCTGCCCCTCTTAGTAACAGGGGGTCATCTCTATGGCCCCCAGCCAGCAAATAATCTGTAATTGTGAATCATGTAGCGGAGGAATCTGTTGCTAGGCAGAGGGCCAGTGAAACTGAGCAGCCTTTGAAACTTCTGTCAGAAAATCTATCTGAACCAACGGTTTCTGTACTTTTTTTTTTGCCCTCTCCTTCTCCCTCCCACCCCTGTCCTGCTAAACCTCACAGCTATCATAGATCGGTTTTCACATACTTGACTGCTTTCTTCAATTCACCACTGTCTTTCTTTGTGACATGACAAGCAGCCAGCCGCATTGTGTTCACACTCCTGTCACCTTTTTGTGGGTATTCTCTCCAAAGACAAAGTTCATTTATGATTAAGCTTTATACAATGGGTTTGAGTGTTACACCAAAGGCTACTATATAATATACTGTACCACTTAATAACCTATTTGTTTCGTTACATTGCAGTCCTGTGTACTTGGAGGCATAGTAGCACTGACTGTCTGCCTACCACATAACTCTTCTTCATTGTATTTCAAAGCCATAAGTTTACTACAATGCACTTACTACACTGGCTGTTGTGGATGCCCCCACCCGCTTTGTAAGCTCTCCCTGAGGGTGTGGGCCAGGATGTTAGAACACCTCTGTATGGGTCTCTCAGACCAGGCATGTCTCCAGAGGAGATTGGAGGATTGGGGGGAAAGACCTCTGTCTCCAGCTGCATCACTGGGCTCTGTCTAGAAGCCACCGGAAAACACTCCTATCCGTCTGGCGTCCTTCCTGAAGCTCAGCAAGACTCCAACTAGGCCCATCTCCTTGCTCAGAGCTCACTGTCTCAGACAGTCTGTGTTGTTCAAATCCTATTGTTCTGCCCTTGATGCACTAAAATGTTTGAAGGGGACAAAATAGGATTTTCTCATTGGTCTGAGACACTGTCCAAATATAGCCGGATCTGCATCGACTTGCCGTGGTGGGTATCATAAATAACAATATATGGAGCAGAAAGGGATTCGCTAAAAGAAGATATTCAGCGTGTTTTTTTTCTTCAGAAGGTTAAGATCCTCTTGCTGAAGTTACTATACTGTGACATAAATCAACCAGGCATCAAACTGGTTGATGTGTAGGACTATGCAGTGTAGATTAGGATGTGTATTTCAACTTTGAGGCTTTGTTTTTGTACTTCACACAACATTTGCTTTGGTTTGGTTCAGTGAATTGAATTCCACACCAAGTTCTGCAGAAATACTGTTTTTAAGACGTATCCATATCACATTTTTGAGGGGCAATGTCATCAATTGTTTGCCAACTATTTCTTAAGATCTGGCTCCAACCATCATTGTAAGTATAGGCTACTGTCCTAATAAGGTGTGAAAGAAAGTATAAGGATTTATGTTCAGTAAGTAGCTGCGAGCTCTCTATGCCCAAATGCTTTATAGTTTTTACTCTGAAAACCTAATCTTTCTCTAGTCTTAGTTTGTAAACTTAGGCTATACGTTTTACCTGCTAAATGAGAGCCTGTTCGGTCTTGTCAGCTGACAATTAATGTTGTTGCTAGGCTATATTTTCACATATTCAGTTTTACTCCAAAGATTAGTCACACCCTCTTTTCTTAATTCAAATATACTTAACTTTTTGGCAGAAACAAAACAAAGAGATTAGTGGTTTAGGATTAAGATTTTTGTGTTTTTGAAGTTTCTATTTCGAGCTGAGCTTGTGGTCTTGACATATACTGCCTTTAAGAGGAGGAGGAGGAGGAGTGGGGGGGGTCTTCAGAAATAAGGAGCATTCAGGCCACACAGCTGCAGAGGTGGAGGATGGTTGCACAATCTCATACCAGAGCTCTGTACTCTGGTGCACACTACATTTCCCCATGCTTTTAAGGCTTGATGAAAAGGCAGCATTCAGACTACAAGGGACTGGGACAGTAAATATTGGTGAATGCTGAAATCCAGCGATATGCAAATCGCCGTAATTTACATTTACATTTAAGTCATTTAGCAGACGCTCTTATCCAGAGCGACTTACTTGGTGCATTCACCTTATGACATCCAGTGGAACAGCCACTTTACAATAGTGCATCTAAATCTTTTAAGAGGGGGGGGTGAGAAGGATTACTTTATCCTATCCTAGGTATTCCTTAAAGAGGTGGGGTTTCAGGTGTCTCCGGAAGGTGGTGATTGACTCCGCTGTCCTGGCGTCGTGAGGGAGTTTGTTCCACCATTGGGGGGCCAGAGCAGCGAACAGTTTTGACTGGGCTGAGCGGGAACTGTACTTCCTCAGTGGTAGGGAGGTGAGCAGGCCGGAGGTGGATGAACGCAGTGCCCTTGTTTGGGTGTAGGGCCTGATCAGAGCCTGGAGGTACTGAGGTGCCGTTCCCCTCACAGCTCCGTAGGCAAGCACCATGGTCTTGTAGCGGATGCGAGCTTCAACTGGAAGCCAGTGGAGAGAGCGGAGGAGCGGGGTGACGTGAGAGAACTTGGGAAGGTTGAACACCAGACGGGCTGCGGCGTTCTGGATGAGTTGTAGGGGTTTAATGGCACAGGCAGGGAGCCCAGCCAACAGCGAGTTGCAGTAATCCAGACGGGAGATGACAAGTGCCTGGATTAGGACCTGCGCCGCTTCCTGTGTGAGGCAGGGTCGTACTCTGCGGATGTTGTAGAGCATGAACCTACAGGAACGGGCCACCGCCTTGATGTTAGTTGAGAACGACAGGGTGTTGTCCAGGTTCACGCCAAGGTTCTTAGCGCTCTGGGAGGAGGACACAATGGAGTTGTCAACCGTGATGGCGAGATCATGGAACGGGCAATCCTTCCCGGGAGGAAGAGCAGCTCCGTCTTGCCGAGGTTCAGCTTGAGGTGGTGATCCGTCATCCACACTGATATGTCTGCCAGACATGCAGAGATGCGATTCGCCACCTGGTCATCAGAAGGGGGAAAGGAGAAGATTAATTGTGTGTCGTCTGCATAGCAATGATAGGAGAGACCATGTGAGGTTATGACAGAGCCAAGTGACTTGGTGTATAGCGAGAATAGGAGAGGGCCTAGAACAGAGCCCTGGGGGACACCAGTGGTGAGAGCGCGTGGTGAGGAGACAGATTCTCGCCACGCCACCTGGTAGGAGCGGCCTGTCAGGTAGGACGCAATCCAAGCGTGGGCCGCGCCGGAGATGCCCAACTCGGAGAGGGTGGAGAGGAGGATCTGATGGTTCACAGTATCGAAGGCAGCCGATAGGTCTAGAAGGATGAGAGCAGAGGAGAGAGAGTTAGCTTTAGCAGTGCGGAGCGCCTCCGTGATACAGAGAAGAGCAGTCTCAGTTGAATGACTAGTCTTGAAACCTGACTGTAATGTAATGGTTAGGGCTGTGATGGTACCAGTATTGCAATATTTTTTCCATGGCAAAAATGAAAACACAAAGCAGGCCAAACTCTTTGGTCCTTGAAAATACCTGCTGTATGTAACATATTGTGTTTTATAGCTTACAAAATAAATGTGACTGGATGACAACATAATGATGTTTGATTCCAACATTAGGGCTGTTTTCCTAAAGAAGTTAAATCCGCTTTTTGTTTTAGTTTTTTTGCCACGATACTGTTATCATCCCGGCCCTATTAAGGATATCTGTACAATAGTTTCTGTTTGAAGGCAATTAATAAATGAATAGGGGTTTAAGCAGGGAAGTTGAGTTGCAACCTTATTGTGTTTGTTGGTGTTGATAATTACTATTCCGGTTCCAAAATGTTCACAAACATTATTGTGAGATGGTAAGGCCTAGGAGGGTGCATCTTGGCATGAAGGTAAAGGGCCAAGAGCCACACCCTCTAATGCAATGTCTTGCCAATTGGCCACTTGGTGGCAAGACAACAACGATTTAAAATGCAAACTTTGAAAGCTTATGCCCCCATCCTGGGTCATGTAGCGTTATGAAATTGGCTACATAGGTCTGTCTCCTCACAAGGACTCAAATTTTCCACAATGGATATGGGGAATCCTCTGGTGCGTAGGCCCAGTCCTAGCTGTTGTCTGATCCTCTCAGAAATACACAAGCGATATCTGTCGGGTCTTAAATTAACTTCCAGCGTTGATTCAATTGGGGAGACGTTTGAACTGTGTTGCTGTTTGACAGCAGCTGGTGGGACTTTGGAATGATAATGACATGGGTGGTAGAATTACAAATGTCAGTCTTTTTACTTGCTTTTGTGTCTCCTGAATTCCTCCCATATGTCTCAGTCCCAGATTAGGCCTGCTTCTAGTTCTTTATCCATTCAAGTTATTATATAACAATAGCAATGGTTTCTACTTTCAAACAGAGCATTTTAGTGAGTGTTTTTGTCCCTAAAATAGATCCTAGATAGCCCTTTATTGGATGCTTTCTTTATGAGATTATGACTTTTTCTACTCAGAAGGGATGGAAATAAACAAAGCAGCCTGAAGCATTGACTCATAAATGTTTATTGCGGAAGCAAAAATATAAATTGAATGTCCCCTGTATAATTATGTATATAAATTCAATTTGGCAAGGCTGGTTGTTTGGTGGCACGCTGAATACTGTATTTTTTTTACTGGTGATCAGTGCATGAAAGCTTCATTTTATCTGCCAGTCACATTCTGTTGAAGGTCCCCAAAGCACACAGATCCCTGGGTCGCTCGTCTTTTCAGTTCGCTGCACCTAGTGACTGGAACTAGCTGCAACAGACACACAAACTGGACAGATTTATCCCAATCTCTTCATTCAAAAACTCAGTCATGGACACTCTTACTGACAGTTGTGGCTGCTTTGTGTGATCTATTGCTGTCTCTACCTTCGTGCCCTTTGTGCTGCTGTCTGTGCCTAATAATATTTGTACCATGTTTTGTGCTGCTACCATGTTGTGTTGCTACCATGCTGAGTTGTCATGTGTTGCTGCCTTGCTATGTTGTTGTCTTAGGTCTCTCTTTATGTAGTGTTGTGTTGTCTCTTGTTGTGATGTGTGTTTTGTCCTATATTTATATTGTATTTATTTTTTATTTTTAATCCCAGGCCCCCGTCCCTGCAGGAGACTTTTTGCCATTTGGAAGGCCGTCATTGCAAACAAGAATTTGTTCTTAAGTGACTTGCCTACTTAAATAAAGGTTAAATAAAAAATACATGTCTGTCAACATTTTGGCTTTATTCCTGTGATGGCACTGGCAGGAGGATGAATATTGTATTTTCTAAAGGACAAGTAGCCTAGATTTAGTCTAGGTATTTCTTCCATGTCTTGGGATTTCTATGGCTGTTGGCTGAAAAAACATCCATGAAAACTGCTTACACCAGTCAGCGTATTAGTGATTGTGCCTTGCCCTGATTGGTGTGCATGTAAATCCAGTAGTCACAGTGTTCTCTTTAATTCAGAAGTAATGCAGAACATTTTCACCTCTCGGGTTCCTTGCCACAGCCACGGTACTCATGCAGAGTCGAAACCACCCGATGATGCAGAGCAATGCCTTATTTACGACCTCCGTGGCAAAGATAATTGGAAATTATGCCGGTTGTGTTAAATGTTAATTTCATTTTTCTGTCAGTAATTCCAGAAATGTAGACCAGGTGTGTCCTGCATTTTTTACATTTACTTGAGTTTATTTATTTACTCTGAAATACATTTACATATTTTACTAGGTAGATATAATAGCTCTCTAGGGGTGCTCTTTCTGTAATTATCGATAGTTGATTTTTCATCTGTTTGCATATCAAATACAATTTTATTTGTCACATGAGCCGAATACAACAGGTGTAGACTTTACCGTGAAACTCTTACATACGAGCCCCTTACCCAATACTGGAGAGTTAAGAAGTAAATAAAATAAGCAAATAAAAATAGTAACATAATAAATAACAGTAACGAGGCTATATACCACCAAGTCAGTGTGCAGTGGTACGAGGTAGTTGAGGTAATATCTACATGTAGATATGGGTAAAAATGACTAGGCAATCAGGATAGATAATAAACAGAGCATCAGCTGTGTGTGTGTAGGCCAGGAGAAGTGTCTGATAAAAACTAAAAGACTGGGTTTGGCTGAATGAGTTGAATCCTCTACTATTGTAATAGTGTTTGACAGATGCTTGCTTCATTTTACTGAGCCAATTTTACTGATTGGTTTTATTTAGGTCTATGCCGCAAGGAATACCCAGCATGTTCATCAGTGGTTTATTGAACACAAGGCCTGCAAGAGAGTAGCATGACAAGCCTAAAGTCATGAAGTAATCAGAGCCGTCTAGGTTATACTCATCCTGGTTGTCTCCATTTGACCTGAACCAAACTGTTTCCCAGCCTGGCTCGGTTGAGCAGTGAGATCAGTGCCACAGGCCAGGCCGGGGGAACTATTGTTATTGCATAAACTGTGCCTGTAGACCGACATAATCACGCCCAGCTGTAGGGTGAACCACTGACCTGCACATCTACAATCACCTAATGTCAAGGCCCCAGACTAACATTTTCCCCTGGTGGCACTGGTGCCACTAAGATTTTCAGTTGGTGGCACAAGAACATGATTTGGTCACACCAAATTTTTTGATAATCTTAGTCATTCACAGTGCTTTATTAAAAAGGGTAATAAACTACTGAGATGGTATTCAAGAAGTAAGTAATTTCATGTTGTGATAAAAAAATATTTATGTGCAACCTAATCCAGTGATTGTCATGCATTTTGGGTTGACAATTAGGCTATTGTACTTACAGTACCAGTCAAAAGTTTGGACACCTACTAATTCCAGGATTTTTCTTTATCTTTTATATTTTCTACATTGTAGAATAATAGTGAAGACATCAAAACTATGAAATAACACATATGTAATCATGTAGTAACCAAACAAGTGTTAAACAAATCAAAATATATGTTATATTTGAGATTCTTCAAAGTAGCCACCCTTTGCCTTGATGACAGCTTTGCACACTCTTGGCATTCTCTCAACCAGCTTCAACTGGAATTCTTGAAAGAGTTCCCACATATGCTAAGCACTTGTCTGCTTTTCTTTCACTCTGCAGTCCAACTCAACCCAAACCATCTCAATTGGGTTGAGGTTGGGTGATTGTGGTGGCCAGGTCATTACTGCATGCACAAAACAAATATTTGACAGCAAGGCTTTTGATCCAGGAGGGGATTCTCTGCTGTTACCAAGCGAAGCTTGATTTTGGAAGAAGCTAACTAAATGGTCGCAGTCTATAGCCCTGCCTAATGGGCTGAGCAAAAAGAGGACACACATATCTAGTTAAGACCGGTTTCTAGTTTTCCAACAACGTCTTGTCATAATATGTCTTAACATTATTATGCTCTGATATAGTATTGTTGGGTTTATTGTCCATAGGGATCAAGATTGTAGTTTATACAATGTTAAATGCAGGCAGTCACTGAGTCTGAGGTGCTCAAGGAGCTCCTTAAACTTGACCCCAAAAAAACAGGTTCAGATGGTTTAGATCCTTTATTCTTTAAGGTTGCAGCCCCTATCATCACAAAGCCTATCTCTGACCTTTTTAACCTGTCTCTCCTCTGTGGGGAGGTTCCCATTGCTTGGAAAGCAGCCACGGTGTGTCCTTTATTCAAAGGGGGAGATCAAGCTGATCCTAACTGTTATAAGCCAATTTCTATTTTGCCCTTATCAAAAGTGTTGGATTAACTTGTTAATAATCAACTGACTGGCTTTCTTGATGTCTATAGTTTTCTCTCTGGTATGAAGTCTGGTTTCCGTTCAGGTTATGGATGTGTCACTGCAACCTTAGAGGTCCTACATGATGTCACTATTGCTCTTGATTCTAAGCAATGTTATGCTGCTATTTTTATTGACTTGGCCAAAGTTTTTGATACGGTAGACCTTTCTATTATTGTGGGCCGGCTAAGGAGTATTGGTGTCTCTGAGGGGCCTTTGGCCTGGTTTGCTATTTACCTCTCTCAAAGATTGCAGTGTATAAAGTCAGAACATCTGCTGTGTCAGCCACTGCCGTCTCAGCCACTGCCTGTCACCAAGGGAGTACCCCAAAGCTCAATCCTAGGCCCCACGCTCTTCTCAATTTACAACAACAACATAGCTTGGGCAGTAGGAAGCTCTCTCATCCATTTTTATGCAGTTGTTAGTCTTATACTCAGCTGTTCCCTACCCGGAATTAATGTTAAACGATATACAACAAAGTTTTCATAGTGTCCAACAAGGTTTCTCTGCCCTTAACATTGTTCTGAACACCTCCAAAACAAAGGTAATGTGGTTTGGTAAGAATAATGCCCCTCTCCCCACCGGTGTGATTACTACCTCCTGAAGGTTTAGAGCTCATACAAGTACTTGGGAGTATGGCTAGACTGTTACACTGTCCTTCTCTCAGCACATATCAAAGCTGCAGGCTAAAGTTAAATCTCGACTTGGTTTCCTCTATCGTCATCGCTCCTCTTTCACCCCAGCTGCCAACTAACCCTGATTCAGATGACCATCCTACCAATGCTAGATTACAGAGACGTAATTATAGATCGGCAGGTAAGGGTGTGCTCGTGCGGCCAGATGTTCTTTACCATTCAGCCATCAGATTTGCCACCAATGCTCCTTATAGGACACATCACTGCACTCTATACTCCCCTGTAAACTGGTCATCTCTGTATACACGTCGTAAGACCCACTGGTTTATGTTTATTTCTAAAAACCCTCTTAGGCCTCCCTCCCCCCTATCTGAGATACCTACTACTGCAGCGCTCATCCTCCACATGCAACACCCGTTCTGCCAGTCACCTTCTGTTAAAGGTCCCCAAAGCACACACATCCCTGGGTCGCTCGTCTTTTCAGTTCGCTGCAGCGAGCGACTGGAACGAGCTACAAAAAAACACTCAAACTGGACAGTTTTATCTCCATCTCTTCATTCAAAGACTCAATCATGGACACTCTGATAGTCAAATCAAATCAAATTGTATTTGTCACGTGCTGAATTCAACAGGTGTATTACAGTGAAATGCTTACTTATGAGCCCCTAACCAACAATGCAGTTTTAAAAAATATGCATAAGAATAAGAAATAAAAATATAAAGTAATTAAAGAGCTGCAGTAAAATAACAATAGCGAGACTATAGACAGCGGGGTACCGGTTGACTATGCATAGATGATAACAGCAGAGAGTAGCAGCGGTGTAAAAGAGGGGGGGGGGAATTCAAATAGTCTGGGTTGTGGCTGCTTCGAGTGATGTATTATCGTCTCTACCTTCTTGCCTTTGTGCTGTTGTCTGTGCACAATAATGTTTGTACCATGTTTTGTGCTGCTACTATGTTGTTGTCATGTGGTGCTGTTACCATGCTGTGTTGTCATGTTGCTGCCATGCTATGTTGTTGTCTTAGGTCTCTCTTTATGTGGTGTTGTGGTGTCTCTCGTCGTGATGTGTGTTTTGTCCTATATTTCTATTTTTAATACTAGCCCCCTTCCCCACAGTATACATTTTGCCTTTTGGTAGGCTGTCATTGTAAATAAGAATTTGTTCTTTAACTGACTTGCCTATTTAAGTAAAGGCTAAATAAAAAAATAAAACATAAATAAATATTACCCTGTCCACAACCCAGTTACCCCTTGTATCCAGATAACTGCAGGTTAAACCCAGTTGTCAATACTCATTGATGGAATGCAACAGCATTTCCACCTCCAAGTCGCTGCTAGGTGAACTCAGCATTTTGTTGCCCGCAGAAATGTTGTGTTAAAGAGGTGGGGGAGGAGCAGAGTAAGGGGAGGGAGGAGGTGGAGGGAGTGAACCAGTGATTGAGCCTGTTGTGTAAGAGAGACACACACACACACACACACACACACACACACACACTGGAAAGCAAGCTGCAGCAAGCGCCTGGAAGAGAGCTTCACCCACTTACCGCTTTTAAATCCCCCTTCCCCTACTGCTAATTCCTTATACGGTCAGGAAAGACACAACCTGCCAGGCAGCTTTTCCATGTTATTTACATTGTTTACAGAGGAAAACAAACAGTGACAATTGACAACCCCACGAAGACAAGAAGTGTAATGGAGGTTCAGGTTTGTCTGTGTTTGTGTTTGTGAGACCTCACAGTTTCCCACGTTGCCCAGAGAGGGGGAGGGGTTGGTTGACCTGGGGAGCTGGTGCCCTTGCCTGCTTCCAATCAACCAGGCTGTGGTGCTGAATATTTTGTTTTATTCAGCACCGTCTACCCCTGTTTGTGGGCAACTAAAAGATCAGCCTGTCTTACAACGGTTGTGCCAAAGCTGAGCTGATCCAACAATTCTATGTGCAGCGGGAGGCCCTAGCTTCATGGCACAGTTGAGTAGGGTATGGTTCTGCTTTGAAGACCTGGCTTGGAACAAAAGCTCTTCAGTTACTCGCGTGTATGTGAAATGGGAACATGTAGGTCTAGTCTACATGTAGGTCTAGTTTACATGTTGTTAATCGATTTGTTGGGTTATACAGTAGATTGTTTTTTATCCGTAATGACAGAGGTTTAAAACAATAAGCATTTGTGCACTGTGCATGTGTGTTAAAAAAACGCTTACATTTAAAGTGACAATGTACATAGAGGAATAAACCCGCAGAATCGTACTGTTGTGTAGATATATATTAGTTTGGCAAGAGATTCTAGATACAAATTCTATATGAGATTATATGAGAGTCTGGTTTTAGTTTTTGCTAAAAATGCAGTCGTGTGATCTTACTTTCTATTAGGACTGAGACACACCGGTAGGATTGCCAAACATTTTCTTGCCGAGAGTACTTAGTACTTCCGAACAGAGGGTTGGCATTCAGTCAGTTTGTGTTCACATAGCACAGACCTTGAAGCCGACAGCCTTGTTAAAATACTCCAAACCAAAAGGTGGCAGTAGCGTTGCATTCTTGAGCTTAGTTTCCCTGTATGTGTTGCTTTGTAGGTAGCCAATGTTAGCTAACTAGCTTGCAGCGCTAATGTTGCTATCGTTGTAGAAAGCACTTGTTGATTCTAGCCAGATAGCCACAGCTAGATAACTTATTAGCAAGACGACAAAGAAACAATTTAATTCCCTAGTCAATTCCCTAGCCAGCCCATAGCCACAATTTTTTGCTAACTAAACGGTTAGCATGTCATTTGCTAGCCAGCACAACATAGCTAGCTAGCCAAAGACACTGCAGTAACTCTTGGCAGTTAACACAGGCAGCTACTTCATGGAATCTAATCCATTGTGATTTAATTATAATGTCAACACTACAAGTCCCTGCTAAAATAAAGGAAACACCAACATAAAGTGTCTTAATAGGGCGTTGGGCCACCACGAGCCAGAACAGCTTCAATGCACCTTTGGAGGGATGCAACACCATTCTTCCACGAGAAATTCCATAATTTGGTGTTTTGTTGATGGTGGTGGAAAAGGCTGTCTCAGGTGCCACTCCAGAATCTCCCATAGGTGTTTGAGATCTGGTGACTGAAACGATCATGGCATATGGTTTACATATGTTTTCATTCTCATCAAACCATTCAGTGACCACTCGTGCCCTGTGGATGGGGGCATTGTCATCCTATAGGGGCATAAGCCATGATCGTAGCCAAAATAATGGCATGCCCAGCATTTTTATAAATGAACCTAACTAAGCATGATGTTATTTGCTTAATTAGCTCAGGAACCACACGTGTGGAAGCACCTGCTTTCAATATACTTTGTATCCCTCATTTATTCAAGTGTTTCCATTTATTTTGGCAGTTACCTGGAGCTACAGTGGCCAGCTAGCTAGCTTTGAGGAATTATTTAGTGTTGTGTGCATTGTGCACTTAGCTAGCTACCATCCCATTGCCGACAATGCATGTGAAGTGTGACTGGCTCATTTAGCAAGCTGCAAGGGGGTAGATGTCACCTGGAAAAGTAGCCTCTTTTACTTCTTGTTGGCTGTCCTTTACGCTCCCCACTCGTGCTCTCTGATTGACCTAAAGTATCTTTTTTTTGTCCCGACAGGGAAACCGATTCTACATGTAAACGTGAGCAAATGTCATCAGTCAGACGCTATCTGCAGATGGTCCCCAAAACACACCACGCAGTCAGCAAGCCGAAACGAACACCAGTTAATCGGCACATCAACATTCAGTGCAGTGTGTTCTCTCTTAAAGTCTAGATGTTCATTCTGTTTAACAATATGACATTAATGTAGTGGTAAACCACCTTGATTTTCGAGAGGGGAGGCTCTGTGAGGTCTTTGCTGTATAAATGCTTCTCTGTTAATAAGACCAGGCATCTCAATGAAGTTTCCATTCAGGCTTAAGCTTTCAAAATCCTTTCGTGAAGGTGAAAGTTCCTTACAGTGTTGAATCAAAACAATATCTATGTTAAAGAATGGGTCAAGTTCCATGCTTCCAGAAGACGAAGTGTGTGTGTGTGTGTGTGTGTGTGTGTGTGTGTGTGTGTGTGTGTGTGTGTGTGTGTGTGTGTGTGTGTGTGTGTGTGTGTGTGTGTGTGTGTGTGTGTGTGTGTGTGTGTGTGTGTGTGTGTGTGTGTGTGTGTGTGTGGCGTGTGTGGGCGTGTGTGTGTGTGAGCATGTGTGTGTGTGTGTGTGTGGGTGTGTGTGAGCATGTGTGCGTGGGTGTGTGTGTGTGTGAGCGTGGGTGTGTGAGCATGTGTGCGTGGGTGTGTGTGTGTGAGCATGTGTGCGTGGGTGGATGAATATGAACATGTGTGTGTTAGAGAGAGGGCGAGTTAGTCCCCTCTGTGTGCCTGGCTTCAGCTTGTTGCCATCATGGACTTAATCTGAGGTACACCAAGCTTTAAAGGGTAGGTAGCATAAACGTAACCACATGTAATTTATGGACTGGCATTAATATACGCATCAGGTCCCAATGCAAAGTTACACCTCAAGTCATGTCTGAAGTCATGCCGGAAAATATTTTTGCGGGGGTGTGACGTAATATGGAGGACCCGGCAAGCCAGCCTATTCTCTATAATGTTAACTCCTACAGAAATAACTTTAAATGTATAACCTCAAATTAAACCAATAGTTTCCACTCGTGACTACTGGTTTCAATTACATTTTCACCCAATTTACAAGCAAATACTTTATGAATTTATTGTTACTGTCACGCCCTGACCTTAGAGATCCTTATTATTCTCTATGTTTGGTTAGGTCAGGGTGTGACTCGGGTGGGAAAGTCTATGTTTTCTATTTCTTTGTTTTTGGCCGAGTGTGGTTCCCAAAAAAAGGCAGCTGTCTATCGTTGTCTCTGATTGGGGATCATATATAAGTTGTCATTTTCCTTTTGCGGGATCTTGTTTTCTGTTTAGTTTCTGTAGCGTGACAGAACTGTGCGCTTTCGTTTTTTGACTTTGTTATTTTGTTTGGTGTCATCAATAATGTTACGATGCGCACATACCACGCTGCGCCTTGGTCCACTCTTCATTCTACAAATCAGAGCCGTTACAGTTACAAATCAGCTTGCAAGGTCTCTAGCCAACTAGCCTGCTAGCGTTAGCCCTACCAACATGCTAACTACATGAGTAAAAGCTGGTAAATAAAAACTACCCTTTAAGATGAGCTGTTTCCATCCTGGCTGTAATCTGAGGTACACCAGCTGTTGAAGGTGGTCTGAACCACAGTACAACAAAATGGGACTCATTTGTAAATATTTTAAACATGAAGTAATATTTCTCAGATGATCTGCTGCTTAAATGAACTTAATATACAACCGAGTGTACAAAACATTAGGTACTAGAATTTTTGTTATGTTCAGTACTTCTGTCAAATGTGTCTCGTGATTGAGAGGATCCCATCTGTATTGACGCAGCCTCTACAGAGCTAAGAAAGGGCCTGCTCCACTTGCTCATTCATTTGTAGAGCTGTCTGGGCTGCTGTTAGCTCCCCACTCAGGCTGCACAGATGTTAACATACTTGAATAATGCGACACCGCATGCAGAAATGTTGAAACAATGTCCGTAAAGGCTAGAACGCTTTTACAATGCAAGACGACACCGGTAGCTTCCAGTATTAATTGTAGGCTAACTTTCCTTGCTAGCTTACGGTAGAGTTCACTACCCTAGTACTTTGTTTGTGATAAAATGCTAACCATAATGCAAAATATACTGATTTCGAAGCTGATTGTCACCAAAAAACATGATTAATTAATTTTGTCTCCCTCGCCACCTAAGCTCATTCACTTCCTTGTCTCCCTCGCCTTCGTTTGATTTCCACTAGATTCCATAGCCACGAAGTCAGATTCCACAGCCTGAGAGAGAGTGCATATTTTTATAAAATAAAAGATGGCTTCTTCTATGCAAATGTTGTTGATCAGTACAATAAAATAATATGTTCTCCTAGCAGTTTCCAATAAAATAAGTCCTAAATGGAAAACATTGTCATCTGTAGCCCCGTGAAATCAGATAAAACAAGCTCAATAACTCAATGCATGCACATATTCCGAGTGAGTAATAGGCATTCACCTGTATTGGGAATAGACCTAAGATACATCTTGATTTACCCAGTTTATCAATAGAGATTTACCATTTATGTTGTTTTGTAGTAAGATTGGTAAAAACAAAGTCAAATTTATTGTATCATTTATTAATGAATGCGTACATGTCTGTCTCCAAAAAAATTGACTTACAAATGTTCTAATGTAATGATATTGAACTCAAAAGATGCCCAACAGTTGAACAGAGCAGTAGCGAGAGTTGATCTGTCTGGATCAAGTGCCATTCTGTGACTTTGGGTAATACATTTTTTATTTTTGGGGTATCGTTTTGGTATAGAGTATCGTTACACTAAACTTGGTATCGGTATCGAAGTCAAAATTCTGGTACCGTGACGACACAAATTGTGGGTAGTTTAGAAGATATCCGTAAATAAGTTAATAAATATGTAAACAACCCAAAACATAACTGTTTGTACACTGCTCAAAAAAATAAAGGGAACACTTAAACAACACAATGTAACTCCAAGTCAATCACACTTCTGTGAAATCAAACTGTCCACTTAGGAAGCAACACTGATTGACAATGCTGGCGGTGCTTTCACTCTAGTGGTAGCATGAGACGGAGTCTACAACCCACACAAGTGGCTCAGGTAGTGCAGCTCATCCATGATGGCACATCAATGCGAGCTGTGGCAAGAAGGTTTGCTGTGTCTGTCAGCGTAGTGTCCAGAGCATGGAGATGCTACCAGGAGACAGGCCAGTACATCAGGAGACGTGGAGGAGGCCGTAGGAGGGCAACAACCCAGCAGCAGGACCGTTACCTCCGCCTTTGTGCAAGGAGGAGTAGGAGGTGCACTGCCAGAGCCCTGCAAAATGACCTCCAGCAGGCCACAAATGTGCATGTTTCTGCTCAAACTGTTAGAAACAGACTCCATGAGGGTGGTATGAGGGCCCGACGTCCACAGGTGGGGGTTGTGCTTACAGCCCAACACTGTGCAGGACGTTTGGCATTTGCCAGAGAACACCAAGATTGGCAAATTCGCCACTGGCGCCCTGTGCTCTTCACAGATGAAAGCAGGTTAACACTGAGCACATGTGACAGACGTGACAGTCTGGAGACGCCGTGGAGAACGTTCTGCTGCCTGCAACATCCTCCAGCATGGCCGGTTTGGCGGTGGGTCAGTCATGGTGTGGGGTGGCATTTCTTTGGGGAGCCGCACAGCCCTCCATGTGCTCGCCAGAGGTAGCCTGATTGCCATTAGGTACCGAGATGAGATCCTCAGACCCCTTGTGAGACCATATGCTGGTGCGGTTGGCCCTGGGTTCCTCCTAATGCAAGATAATGCTAGACCTCATGTGGCTGGAGTGTGTCAGCAGTACCTGCAAGAGGAAGGCATTGATGCTATGGACTGGCCCGCCCATTCCCCAGACCTGAATCCAATTGAGCACATCTGGGACATCATGTCTCGCTCCATCCACCAACGCCACGTTGCACCACAGACTGTCCAGGAGTTGGCGGATGCTTTAGTCCAGGTCTGGGAGGAGATCTCTCAGGAGACTATCCGCTACCTCATCAGGAGCATGCCCAGGCATTGTAGGGACGTGGTCCTTCTGTAGCTCAGTTGGTAGAGCATGGCGCTTGTAACGCCAGGGTAGTGGGTTCGATCCCCGGGACCACCCATACGTAGAATGTATGCACACATGACTGTAAGTCGCTTTGGATAAAAGCGATAAATGGCATATATTATTATTATTATTATTATTATGTCATACAGGCACGTGGAGGCCACACACACTACTGAGCCTCATTTTGACTTGTTTTAAGGACATTACAAAGTTGGATCAGCCTGTAGTGTGGTTTTCCACTTTAATTTTGAGTGTGACTCCAAATCCAGACCTCCATGGGTTGATAAATATGATTTCCATGGATCATTTTTGTGTGATTTTGTCAGCACATTCAACTATGTGAAGAAAAAAAGTATTTAATAAGAATATTTCATTCATTCAGATCTAGGTGTTTAGTGTTCCCTTTATTGTTTTTGAGCAGTGTAGTTATAGGTAACCAGATCGTGACAACAACTAAGTTACTAAGTCTTTGACCACACTGTGTTGTTACTTTGGTGACTAAAAACTCATGCTTCCTACCTACCCTTTAAGACAAGCTGTTGACGGTGGTCTGAACCACAGTGCATCAAAATGGGACTCATTTGTAAATATTTTAAACATGAAATAATATTTCTCAGATGAGCTGCTGCTTAAATGGACTTAATATACAACTGAGTGTACAAAACATTAGGAACCACTTCCTAATATTGAGTTGCATCCCCTTTTCCCCTCAGACCAGCCTCCAATAGTTGGGGCATGGACTACAAGGTGTCAAGCATTCCACAGAGATTACTGGCCCATGTTGACTCCAATGCTTCCCGCAGTTGTCTCAAGTTGGCTGGATGTCTTTTTGGTGGTGGACCATTCTTGATACACACAGGAAACTGTTGAGCGTGAAAAACCCAGCAGCTTTGCAGTTCTTGACACACTCAAACCAGTGTGCCTGGCACCTACCATACCCAGTTTAAATATTTTGTGCCTTCTCTGAATGGCACACATACACAATCAATGTCTCAATTGTCTCTTCAAAATGCTTCTTTAAACTGTCTCCTCCCCTTCATCTACAGTACACTGAAGTGGATTTAACAGGGGGCATCAATAAGGGATCATAGCTTTCACCTGGGTTCACCTGGTCATGGAAAGAGTTCCTGATGTTTTGTATACTCAGTGTATTTGGAATAGGATTTCTTGTACTCACTCCAACGTTCAAATATTCCTTGGATAGTTAGAAATGTTGGGTTGTTGAATGAGGCATTGAAGCTCTCAGGTGTAGCACTGATTTTGAGGATTTGACAACACTCCTTTGTTCACAATTGTGCTTGGCCCCAAATATTGAAGTGAATGATTCGGTCGTCGTACCTTGACCCACAGCAGATGTGTGTTTGCACGGTAGCGTGCGTGTGTGTGTGTGTGTGTGTACCACGTGGCCACACTGGAGTACTGGGGCCCCTGCCAGCAGGCCTCAGAGCGTCCACTGCCAATTAGTCCCTTTATTTGTTTAAATTTCGCTGGACTGCGAGGTAGTTAGACATTCCAAGCCGTGTTGCTGCCTGGTGCCTGACGCTGCAGAGGACTGCTCTGATTGAAGACTGTGGGATTTATAGGGATTTTCACCGTGGTAATGGCCTTGGCGTGTCGATGGCATAAACCAGAAGATGTACCAGCTGGTTTAACCTAGGGGACTGGCCGTGTTGAAAGGTGTGTTAGGCATGGGGCTCTGATGGAGGGAAAGGCTCGCTGGCTGCGTAGTGGGCCTCTATTTTCTATCAATCAGAGTAAAATGTGCTGGCCATATATCATGATATCTGATCCCCACAAATAGGGTTACCTTGGACCTACAACCCTCCAGGTTCTCATTTATAGAAGCTGTGAACTTTACCTACTGCAGCTACACACCAGATCAGGAAAGTAACACACCTCAGGTTGTAACAAAGTTGCATTCATCATCTCCATATGAACATAAAATGACATAGATGAAGTAGGCTATAACTTGTTTGTTTAGAATATATATTAGTTGCCATGACTTTTTAATGTGGGACGGCAGGGTAGCCTAGTGGTTAGAGTGTTGGACTAGTAACCGGAAGGTTGCAAGTTCAAATCCCTGAGCTGACAAGGTACAAATCTGTCGTTCTGCCCCTGAACAGGCAGTTAACCCACTGTTCCTAGGCCGTCATTGAAAGTAAGTATTTGTTCTTAACTGACTTGCCTAGTTAAATAAAGGTCAAATAAATAAATAAAAATGTCAGGAATGCTGCGACAGCACTGTGTCCAGTTACAATCTCTCCACTTAAGGCTCCTGTGCATTGATTGTTAATACCCATTACATTTCTTCTCTAATTGAAGCGGACATTTTTATGGTGCACCCACTCATACTGAGTGAATGAGTCCATTGACAAGAGCGTGGCAGGGGCTGTTACCTCCAGAAATTAGCCTGGAGCTGCGGGTCAGTGCTCTGGCACTGGGAATAACAGCTCTGCAATGGGAGCTTTGTTTATTTATCTCCCTGGTTCCATAGTTCTCCTCTCAGGACCTATGACCCCCCCCCCCCCCTTTGCTCCCTCCCTCCACAGGCCCAGGAGTGGCTGTGAAGCTGAGCCAAACCAGGGCCTTTTCTTTTTGGGCTGTAATTATGTGCAATAAGGAAGTGTGGACCTTTTTTTGTTTTTTGAAGGCTGGAAAAAAACTCTAACCACAATGTTGACCTGTAGTTGAGTCAGTTGCCATGTAGTGAATTTCCTTTCCCACAGACAGACTAGTCCTGCAGCCCAGCCTATGAGAAGAGCCTGAATGGTGGATCATAAGAGTTCACCACTATGCCCTTTGGGCTGACCTATGCTCCTGTTTCTAAATCACACTAGGTGATTGAAACATCAAAGCCTTGTTTTCCATAGACCTTATTAGCTGGAGGCGGTTACGTTTTCTCCAAACATGTAATCTGTGATATGGCAAACTTATATTCCTCTAGTTTGTATTTGCAGAGAGAGCCTCTCCTTCCTGCTTACTCCTTTGCTCATCTTTTTATGCAGTGAAATGAATTCTTCAGTCTGGTTGGTGTGATTGCAAAACCTTCCATTTCCTTGTATTGCAAAGGACAAAAGAAGGCATTGACTGACAGTTTGAGTTCCTGGGCTGAAAGAAAATGATGTACCCAGCCTTTGTTGTTCTGTGTCTCAATCTCTGAAACATGATTTACACGTTTTTCTCATGTGAGGACACATTGCAATAGTGTGTCACGATCGGGCTAGTTGTTTCATTGTATCATCCAAGTCTATATCCTGCCAGTTTTCAGATGTTATCCCAGCCGGTCTCGTTTGAGTCAGTCTCAGGCTGTTCCAGAGCCCTGTTGCTGCTGGCTCCCTCTTCTGACAGTAGCCCTGTGACTCCTCCCACTGTTATCATCAGTTCTGGTGGGATGTTTTGTCATCCAGATTGACATCTCCTCAGTTATGACATTACACATGCTCCCAGCTCAGATAAGACAGCACTGCTACTTGCTATGTCATTTCCTTGGCACAACAGGAGTAATGTGCCTCAAAGCTGCAATGTCGCACTCCTCTTATCAGACGGTCATACTTTGTGTTTAATATTTTTAAAGTCGCTTCTGGATTTAATTTGGCCCGACGTCCAATCTGATGGATTGGATTACCATCAAGGGACCTATAACTTTGAGAGAATCCAGAATGCTCATCCTCCACCCACACTGTATTCATCTCTGCAGGTTTTTTCGGGGCCTACAGCGCAATGTTTTGAATTGGCAAATTCTGAGCCTCCCGCTCGAGGACGTTTTGATTGAGTGCGGTTAGAAATAGCTCCAGAGTGTGGGCATGTGCGAAAGACATTAACCAAGCTACACTGTGCTATTCTCGTGAACATCCACTATTCTCCACGACTCTGTATATCTAGGCTAAATATTCACCAGGGTCAAAAGACCCTCAATTCCGTGCTCTTGAGAAGGTCAGCATCATCCACACCGTGTGGCCCTGTCGCTCAGTGTGAATGACGCTGGTCTGTCGGAGGTAAAGCGGTGTTTTTTTGTTTGCCTCAAAGCTCCTCTGTAGCATTGACTTAACTGACGATCGTGTGCAGATTGCTACAGTTCTGGGAGCTACTGTTTGGGTCTGCTCTGTCCTTAATAAGACAATGTTGACGTTAAGATCGGTTGGAAAGGCTTTTGCTTCCTCAATAGTCCGAGGTGGTTTCCTACTCTTTTATTAAGATGATTTTGGGGAGGGGAAGGGCTGTGAAAATGAAAGCCTTTCCTATTTTAAAAAGGATTTCTGGAATATTGTTTTGAGAGCTCCCCCCACCGTGATGAAACAGGCGACCTCAAAATGTCTGACTGGTGTTTTTTCACCAGTATAAAGTTTGAATAGGCTGCTGTGTGCTTTCTCCTTCCCTGTCACTGCGTCACGCATAGGCCTACCTTGTCATTAACATACTTTCAAAACACAGACTGGTACCGGTACAGTACACACTGTCTCTTTACTCTGTGTAGACCAAGAGAGGGTGTGTATGAGAATAGTAGGGAAACCCAGAAACGGCTACATGTGTGTCTGTTCAGTTACAACTGGGGGCGACTAACCGAAGCGTCTGTTTTCCAGAAGATGCTCAAGTTGTGGCTGAGGTGCTGCCACCACTGAGGCGTCGTCAGTGTGCTGAACGGAGCGAGCAGAGCAGTCCTGACCTGGCAGTACACGAATGGCCCAGGGAAGCCACCAGATTGACATCCGGGTTTTGCACGACCTGCGCCAGAAGTTCCCTGAAGTTCCAGAGGGTGTTGTTTCCCAGTGTGTTCTGCAGGTGAGTCTGGGGTATCCTCCTTTCCAATCCATAGGTTTTACCCACCAAAATATATTTAGCTGATATATCACAAATGACTGATTTTGAAGCTTCTCTTTTCCTCAGAACGACAACAATTTGGACGCCTGTTGTGAGTACCTGTCTCAGGTGAGCCCGGGGTACTTGTACAGCGAAGGAGGCAACCTCAGCAACAACGACGACCCCAGCTTCATCAGGCTCCGCAATCACATGACCCAGCTGAACCTGGGCCTGCAGTCTCAGTTTCAAAATGTGCATGCGGCCCCGGGACGGGACGGCCTGAGGATGAACGGCAGCAGGACTCTGTCCCACAGCCTGAGTGACGGGCCCCTCCAGACAGGACAGACCCCAAACAGTGACTTCTTCCAGCAGGAGCCCCAGTCAGCCCCTGTGCAGGCACCCTCCAGCCTCAATGTGTTTGCCGTGATGGAGCCTACGCGCAAGCCCCAGCCGCCCCAGCACCTGGGACTCTACCAGCTGGGGGGCAAAGGGCAGTCCATGGGCCATCATGGCCAGCAGACGCCCCGCTTCAACCCCATCACCGTCACCCTGGCCCCCAACATCCAGACGGGACGCAACACCCCCACCTCTTTGCACATACACGGCGGGCCCCATACACAGTCCGGACTGAGCAGTCCACAAGGTAACTCTATCTACATCAGGCCTTATGTGACCCAGCCCGGCGGTACGACCCGGCAAAGCCAGCAGCAGCAGGCTGGCAGGGCCCAGTACAGCCCCACCTCCCAGCCCCAGCAGCAGATCTATCAGATCTCCCATCCCACCTCACTGCCTGGCTCCCGGACAGGCCCTTCCTGCCAGCAGCACCAGCACGGCTCCTCACATACCTCACAGCACCAGTCACAGGGCCACCAGACCTCCCATGTTTACATGCCCATCAGCTCCCCTACCAACCCACAGGCCCCCTCTATCCTCCAGGCCCCCTCTGGAGGTCAGGCCTCCTCCTCTGGTGCCTCGTCCTCGGTCATGCCCTCTGGCATGTCCTCCTTCAGCCAGTATAACATCCAGAACATCTCCACCGGACCGCGCAAGAACCAGATAGAGATCAAACTTGAATCTCCTCAGAGGAGCAACTCCACCACGACCACACTGCGCACCAGCAGCAGCCCCCGCTCCAACTCCTCCACCTCCTCCTCCTGCCCATCATCCTCCTCCTCTGTCGGGGCAGCCCCTGGCACCACCACTACCCCCCTGTCCATCGGAGGCCCGGGCCTAAGCCGCAGCCAGCCCACTGTTTACATCTCTGCCAGCCCGCCCACCGCTGCTACTACCACCCCTTCTGACGAGGCCGTCATGGTCCCAACCGGCTCTCGCTCCCAGCCCAAGTTTTACATTACTGCTAATAACGATGACGGTGGAGGCAGAAATCCTCCAACCGTCTACATCTCTGCTCAACCTCCTCCGCACGGGTCGCAGGGGGCCCGGAATATGGGGGGCCAGGTGAGCATGGGCCCCGCCTACATCCACCATCACCCACCCAAGTCCCGCTCGTCTATGGGAGGGGCAGGCACGGCCACCTCGCCCAGGGTGGTGGTCACCCAGCCCAACACCAAGTACACTTTCAAAATCACAGTGTCCCCCAACAAGCCCCCAGCAGTGTCCCCTGGCGTCGTTTCCCCTACCTTTGAGGCCACCAACCTCCTCAGCCTCCCGTCAGACCACCATTTTGTGGAGCCAGAGCCCCATCATCTCTCAGACCCTCTGTCTGCATACAGGGAGAGGCCCAGCGAGCCACGCAGACTCAGCATGGGTTCAGACGACGCTGCATACACACAAGGTAAGACAGGATCAGGGTTACTAAAATCTCAGCCGTTAGCTGCTTTGCTTTGTCGACAGTCACGGTCTGTCACTAGGAAGTATAGACACTCACCCACAAACACACATCCGGATACAGTTAGTTGTGCAATTGTTTCAGTTGAACTATGGTATCCCTCAGTCACATGTGCAACAAAAGTCAAGTGGCCAAAGAGACATAACATCCACTTTTGAGAATAACTTTCCCCCATGACAGTAAGGAATAGAATGCATTTTTGTCCACCAGTAGGAAATGCCTTTTCCACTGCTTTCTGCCAAGAAAGTCATTTGACTATTGCGTATCGTTTATGCCTGCTTTTAACTTTGATTTCCGTAATATTGACACTAATGCATTTTTTTTAAAGCCAAATTGCGTCAACGTTTGTCTCATTAAAAACCTCTTGGCCTTAAAACCGTGCTTCATCTCAGCCTGATTTGAGGGAGCAGATGAATTGTTGAAGGTGACTCGCATAGGGGAGGGGTGTGATTGGAGCATGAGTCGGCTGCTATAATGCTGGGTTTGCGCTGACAGCCCTTGGACTGCGGCGGTGTGAGTCAAATGTGTTGGAGCGCAGCGTTTCCTTTTTTGGACTTTGACTGGATTACGTGCGAGTCGGTGCCTGTGGCCTTTGCTAGACGCTTATTGCTGCTGCGACTACTGTGGGGCTTCTCTCCTCTCTCTCCCCGGCCCTGAGGCTGTGCCTTCTGCCCCTTATCTTTCACTGCAGCCCTCTACATGCATTCCTCATCTGTCTGGAAAAACACAAAGCCTAATTCTGAGTGGTGGTGGTGGGGGGGGGTGTATTATGTTTGTTGTTTACTTTGGTCTTTCTGTGTAGGGAATGAATGAATTAAAGCAGGGATGGCTAATTTCCTCATAGCATATAGCATGTTATGAATGCGTTATAAGACAATGTAACACTTCTTAGGATGTGTTTTGTGCAAGTTTTTCCCCGGGATCATTGTTCACTCCCGCCAGAAGCCCTTTCTAAAATAGGCCATGAAATGAAGAACGATTATGCTACTGTATGATTCTTACTCAGCCCCACTGCACATAGCGTCATTTCCAAAAGGGAAATGTATCTAGCTTTTGCGGTTCTTCAAACACAACATAAGCCTGTGCTGTAAGCATGTACTTCAGCAGTCAGAGATAAGCCATCAGTCTGTCCCCATGTCACAGGGTTAATGTGTACTATGTATCTTGTAGCCCTGTTGGTTCACCAGAAGGCCCGTATGGACCGGCTGTGGCATGAGCTGGAGTTAAAAAAGAGGACGCTGGAGAAGCTAAAAGAGGAGGTCAACGAGATGGAGAACGACCTGACTAGGAGACGGCTAGAACGATCCAACTCCCAGTCCCAAATCCCCTCGGTAAGTCCGCACAGACACTGCTCTCCCACTACACACACTACTCTCCCACAGAGAGATACTACAGCGACGAGAACATCAATGTTCTTTTCCTTGTGCAGCAGCTGTATTCAACTGTCTTTAGTAGAGGTCTTCGGCAATTTGACTCGACAATACGCTCCTGAGTCGCGCGGTGTATTTAATGTATTTTCTAAGGAAACCATGATTCTTTGGGGCAATTCAAAAAACACACACCCTCCCTTTGAATTTTTTCACCCAATGTCAGGTTTACGTTAAGCCTGCAGCTGTGGGTTTATTGAACTATATCAGACCGCAAATCAAGTGGTGCTCTGAGTTTTCTGTTGAATCAGCATTTTTTGGAGTCAACTATCACTGTGTGTTAGTTAGTCAGGGCCGCGAAAAGAGGACGTGGAAGGTTAAAGTTAAATGCCTGGAGTTGAACTCAGTAGCTCTTGTGTTTTCTGTGTATTCACTAGGCCAGGGAGACCTGGAGATAACTCTCTTCCTGACACTGTTAGCCCACTTGGCTCCGTGCACCTCCATTGACTTATTACAGGCTTGTGTTGTGAGTCTGTACCGAACAGCATGTGCCGAGGCTCTCAGTCTCTCTACTCCTCCACTGTGCCTCATCAGCATACCATGCTGCTGCCTGCCTGTAAATGGCGGTTTATATGACCCTGTTTCCTTCTCTCTTATCAGATTGAGGAAATGCAGCAGTTACGATGCAAAAACAGGATACTGCAGATTGACATCGACCTTTTAACCAAAGAAATCGATCTTCAAACAAGAGGTAGGCAGCTCGGCTTGGTTTCGTGGGGTGCGCTTTGTCAGCGTGCTTGCCGGTGTTGGGATGAACGTGACACCAGCTCTCTGTGTGTGGTGTGCATGCGTGTGCTGTACGTCCAGTGTGTTCATGGTGTTTTAACGTGCTGTCTTTGTTGCTTTAAGATCGGCTCCTTCGTATAGCCCGGGTCGTCATATTTCATTGTTTAGTCATATTTCTGTATGTTATAATGGGTTGCTCTCTAGAGAGAGCGAGAGAGTCAGAGAGGGGAAACTAATGTGGACTACAACAGAGCGAAGCAGAGCGGGGAGGCATGACCTGTGTTCAGTACAGCTGTACAGTAGTAGGTCTGTCTGCCTCTGCCAGGCCTGGTCTGGTCACATCCCCTCGGCACACGCAGTCAAGGTGCTGCCATTGTAATGTTAACTACCAGTTGTTTCCTGAATTGCATCCTGTTGCTGGTTGGTAACAAGGGATTTATAGCCCATCTGGCCGCTCTCCACGGGCGACAGGAGTAATACACCAGCTAGCACAATCACACAGGTGAATGGAGAATTTAAGGTGGCTCAGAATTGAATATGGCTTCTATTCAATAGATGGATTTGTGAAGACTAAAGGCTCATGGCTTTGTTTTCTGAGTTCTTTATTTGTCTTTGTGTGTTAGACTGCAGTCTCTTGCTTTATTGGTCTTTGACTCCTACACAGTTGCTGCTGTATGTGTGACTGTTGCATGTACAGTTGAAGTCAGAAGTTTAAATACACTTAGGTTGCAGTCATTAAAACGCGTTTTTCAACCACTCCGCACATTTCTTGTTAACAAACTATAGTTTTATCAAGTCGGTCAGGATATCTACTTTGTGCATGACACACGTCAATTTTCGAACAATTGTTTACAGACAGATTATTTCACTTATAATTCACTGTATCACAATTCCAGTGGGTCAGAAGTTTACATACACTAAGTTGACTTTGCCTTTAAACAGCTTGGAAAATTCCAGAAAGGATGTCATGGCTTTAGAAGCGTCTGATAGGCTAATTGACGTAATTTGAGTCAATTGGAGGTGTACCTGTGGATGTATTTCAAGGCCTACCTTCAAACACAGTGCCTCTTTGCTTGACATCATGGGCAAATCAAAAGAAATCAGCCAAGACCTCAGAAAAACTATTGTAGACCACCACAAGTCTGGTTCATCCTTGGGAGCAATTTCCAAACGCCTGAAGGTACCACGTTCATCTGTACAAATAATAGTATGCAAGTATTAACACCATGGGACAACGCAGCCGTCATACCACTCAGGAAGGAGACTTGTTCTGTCTACTAGAGCTGAATGTACTTTGGTGCAAAAAATGCAAATCAATCCCAGAACAACAGCAAAGGACCTTGTGAAGATGCTGGAGAAAACTGGTACAAAATTATCTTTTCCAGAGTTAATCGAGTCCTATATCGACATAACCTGGAAGGCCACTCAGCAAGGAAGAAGCCACTGCTCCAAAACTGCCATTAAAAGGCCACACTACGGTTTGCAACTGCACATGGGGACAAAGATCATACTTTTTGGAGAAATGTCCTCTGGTCTGATGAAACAAAAATATAACTGTTTGGCCATAATGACCATTGTTATGTTTGGAGGAAAAAGGGTGAGGCTTGCAAACTGAAGAACACCATCCCAACCGTGAAGCACAGGGGTGGCTGCATCATGTTGTGGGGGTGCTTTGCTGCAGGAGGGTCTGGTGCACTTCACAAAATAGATAGCATCACGATAAAGGAAAATTATGTGGATATATTGAAACAACATCTCAAGACATCGGTCAGGAAGTTAAAGCTCGGTCCCAAATGGACAATGACCCCAAGCATACTTTCAAAGTTGTGGCAAAATGGCTTAAGGACAACAAAGTCAAGGTATTGGAGTGGCCATCACAAAGTCCTGACCTCAATCCCATAGAAAATGTGTGGGCAGAACTGAAAAAGCGCATGCGAATAAGGAGGCCTACAAACCTGACACAGTTACACCAGCTCTGTCAGGAGGAATGGGACAAAATTCACCCAACTTAAGCTTGTGGAAGGCTACCTGAAACATTTGACCCAGGTTCAACAATTTAAAGGCAATGCTACCAAATACTAATTGAGTGTATGTAAACTTCTGTGATAAAAGAAATAAAAGCTGAATTAAATCATTCTCTCCACTATTATTCTGACATTCTTAAAATGAAGTGAGGATCCTAACTGACCTAAAACAGGGAATTTTTACCAGGATTAAATGTCAGGAATTGTGATGTATTTGGCTAAGGTGTATGTAAACTTCCAACTTCAACTGTATGTTCGTATGCTATGCGCACTGATGCTTTCAGTTTTTCTTATGATGTCTCTGTCCTGTTTGTCGCAGGACCCCACTTTAATCCCAGTGCAATTCATAACTTCTATGACAACATTGGATTCCTAGGTCCCGTCCCACCCAAACCCAAAGGTACTTTACGTGTTGGTAAGTTTAGGAAAGGTTGCATGGTCACCTCTGGACAACCTCTTCCGCTTCCACTTTCCCCTCTCTTGGTGTTTCATCGATGAATATCTATTGATAATGGGGCTTGAGATCTGTTCTTGTGATGGTTTCTATCATGGGTTATTTCTGTCTATCTGGGTGAAGTCTGCGTTGTTTAGATCATTCTCATCACGTATGTTACCTTCCATCCTAAGTGTTTTCATTCAAGTATCTGTAAAACCTGGCATCATTGGTGTTTTCATTCATACTTGCGGTGTTGTTTTCACCTCTGCATATGTCATCTTTGTTTTCATGCCATTCCTCGCCTCCGTCTCTTGCTTCATTCCTTCCCTCCATCCTGTGCTTGGGACCTGTCAGAGCCAGAGGGTCAGGGGACAGACGGAAGAATATTTAATGTCACCTCCACGCTAACCATGGAGCCCTCTTCTGCCCCTCCTCCTCCCGCTGCTCTCCCCCTGGGTTGGTACCTGTAGCTCTGTCCGTCTGTCCCTCTGTCCCTCTGTCTGTCCCAGTGGTCCAACCTCTCCCCTTTCCTCCGTCATTCTGGGTCAGTCCTGTCCATCCAACCTGCACTCCATAACAATCTTTCAACAGATGACATTTACGTAACGTTTTGCCATTTCATACTTAGAAAGCACCATTGACCACTAGAAAATAACTTGAGTCATCCCTTCAGCACATTTGTTGATGAAAGGTTTTCCTGTTATTTGAACATTTGACAGGATTCTCTTAGCACTCGGATGCTTTCTTAGCATTAAAAGGGCAATATGCAGTTGCTACATCACATTTTTGGACTTAAAACTAATTTTAAAAAAATGAATGATATATATATAAACTAATGATATATACCCATTGATTATTGAAGAATATAACTTATAAATGCCTCAGGAGCTTAGTTCAACTGTTGTACCCCATCAAAACTCAAAGAATAAGCTTGTTTTACTCCAATGTAAACACAATGCATGTAAACAACACTGTAGTCTCAACATGGTTAAATCTATCATTTTAATATCATCAATGGTCAGTACTTGCATCCATAGCTCTGTCTATGAATTTGAGAGTGGTTGCATTTCTCCAGGCCCATCCCTCTGCTTTTTGCTGAAAAGCAGAGGGATGCTTTTATTGTTTCAACTGCGGCTTGCCCCTTTAATAATTTTCTTGTGCAATACACATCCTGGAGGGTAAAAGAACCACAGTGATTCAGCAACTACCAACAACTGCCAACTCAAACCATCAGTGGTGCAGTGACAAAATTCATTTTTTATTGCTGAAAAACAAACCAGCACATTGATTGACACATTGATTCACCCTTGACAGTCTGAGAACACCTTGATTGATGTTCATTGCCTGCAGCTGCCTGTATGTCTGTGTGTTTCTCTGTAGTCTGTTAGGTGACTAAAGCCTCTCTCTCTCTCTCTCTCTCTCTCTCTCTCTCTCTCTCTCTCTCTCTTTCCCTCCCCTCTATCCAGAGTCAGACCAGGAGGAAGACGAGGGTACGCAGTGGAGCTGCACTGCCTGCACCTTCCTCAACCACCCCGCCCTCAACCGCTGTGAACAGTGCGAGTTCCCACGGCACTTCTGAGCCACAAAGACGCCGACAATATCCAACACCCTGCTCCACTTTTCTATGAGAGTCAAAGAAACTAGATTTGAAAGGTTTTTCTTTTGCTAGTGGTAAGAAAATGAATGGACAGGGTTTGTAGTTTTTTTCCATTTTGGGCCTGTTTCTTTTCCCCCCCTCCTCCGAGGTTTGTAGAATGCTGAAGGCTTGACTGGATAGTGTTTACAGGTTGTGTTATTTTACTTAGCCAGCAGAGTTGGATGATACCTCACCTTGGAGTCTCTGCATGCGTGGGGTCATCCCCCTTCCCTGCTCGACGGGCGACTTTACCCCTGGGGATGCCTCGCTGCTTCCTTATACAGTATTATCGGTGTCCTGCAGTGTGAGGGCACACACACAAGCACGAAAACCAACATGGGTGCCTTTGCTGATTTGTGATGGCCTAATCAGGAATGGGAACTTTGGTCAGCTGTCACCTCACACCTGAAGGGAAAACTAACAGACTACTTGTGGACTATTTGTTTGGTTTCTGTTTCTATAGGATGGCTGGGGGAAACTCAGTGTTATTTCTGCCACCAAAACCTGCCTCTCGTTCTCCCCTGTAGTGTCCCTTATCAGTCTCTTCAATCTACAGTAAAAAGAACGGAAAATAAATTGCATGCTTTATGTGTACAGTACATAGGGGGAGGAAATACCCCTGAGCTTTTTACTGTACATAATTTTTGAATGTGCCTTAAATGCCTTCTTCCTCACACTATGAAACACTTGTATTTCCTGTAAGTATAGCTTTATAGACTTTAATAACTTTGTTTTGTTTCCATTTTCTTTCAAACCAATAAGCACAGTGTCCCTTTTAAGCTCTTTACTTGATTTCTGTGAGAATTTTAAGTATCGTGTTAAAAGGGGGGCAGTTGTATGAAAACTCTGCAGTCCTGAAGCTTCGTTCACTCCGTCTGTTGTTCATCGCTTGTGTAAATGCAGATTTCCCTGTGTACGATCTGCAGATGCGGCAAAATCGAAAGATGGACGAGTTTTCTAGGATGCCAGAGCTCTTGGACTGGTGAAAAAAAAGCTCCGAAGCAGAATGACATCTTATCTGACAACTGGAATGTAGGTTTAATATTTGGGAACTTTTACACCTCAGCGTCACGA